>NC_133324.1:763150321-763496571 GCF_042186555.1 Aquarana catesbeiana
TTGTTAAAGCTTTAATTGATTTGTTTGTTCTTGGATAGAAAACTGGCTATAGGGGTGTGTCCAAAGGGTGGTGATAAATAACGTGTACTCTAGAGTGGTTAGTGGGGTACCCCAAGGCTCTATCCTGGGACCAATTCTGTTTAATTCATTTATAAATGATATCAAGGTTGGTATAGATAGCTCAATCTCAGTGTTTGCTGACGACACAAAAATAAGCAGGGCAATAACATCACAGTAGGATATAGAAACTTTACAAGAGGACCTGAATAAATTAATGCAGTGGGCAACTAGATGGCAAATGAGATTTAACATTACAAAATGTAAGGTAATGCACTTGGGGGTTAAAAATATAAATGCACATTACTCATTAGGGGAAAACCCCTGGGGGCATTTCAAGATGGAGAAGAATCTGGGGTTCTAGTACAAGACAGACTGAGCAACAGCATGAAATGCCAAGCTGCAGCAAGCAAAACCAGCAGAATATTAGCATGCATTAAAAAGGGCATTTACTCCAGAAATAAAATGATAATCCTGCCCCTTTATAAAACTCTAGTTCGGCCACATCTGGAGTATTCCATACAGTTCTCCTCACCAATCCAATTAATATGGGCACTGGAGGATTATGAGGTTAGTTACGAGGAACAACTACAAGCACTAAATGTATTCTCCCTGGAGAAGAGATGTTTGAGAGGAGATATGATAGTGGTTTACAATAATCTCAATGGTGATCCCAGTGTAAGTATGAAACTTTTTAGTCCCAGGGAGTGTAAGAAGACACAGGGCCACACAATGAGACTGGAAAAGAAGCGGTTTATCCTTAAGCTGCGTAGGGGGGTTTTCACTGTCAGGGCGGTAAGGATGTGTCAGCAGGAAGTATTGATAGTTTTAAGAGACTCTTGGACATGCATCTTAGCAGACACAATATACAGGGATATGGGAAATGATTATCTACACAAACACACCCACACAGGTTGAACTGGATGGACTGTTGTTTAAATGTAACCTTACCAACTATGTAACAAGCTAAATTTAGAAGTTAATAATGATAAAGAAGGTGGGTCAACAATATCCCACGCAGTCAATTTTGCCGCCTTAGGAGAAATTGCATCAGGGACATCGACTATGATAGCCATGGTGCACTCCTCACCCAAAAATCTCTTGATAAAGGCTACCCTGTCCCTTTAATGGAGGAAGCCTTTAAACCTTATCGACTGATAAACATCGCCTCCCGTACTAAAGAAACTCTTGACACAAGACCACCCACACGTTTCATTACTCAGTTCCATGCGAGATTCAAAAAGATGGAAAAAATCCTATCCACTCATTGGCCCATACTTCTTGAGGATCCTCACCTCAAGACCAGATTAACTACACATCCTAAGGTAGCTTATCATAAAACCTGTAACATTAAGAGTAAGATTGCCCCCAGCAAAATTAAGTGTACAAAATCTCTCCCTTAGTACTCATCCCAATAGTTGGCATGTATCGGTGCAAAAAAAACACTCTGCCTGACCTGCCAATTAATTCAACATGGACAAAAAAACATTTACAGCTAAAGGGAAGACATATTCGTTCAATAATTTTTATAATTGTTCTACTGAATATGTTATATACTGTCTCACGTGTCCCTGTGGACTCCTTTATGTAGGAAGGACCATTAGGGCTCTAAGGGCACGCTTTGGTGAGCACAGACGATTTATTGAGAAGGGCCATAACCACCACAGCGTCCCCAAACATTTTCTGTGTCAACATAAAAAATCCACACTAGGCCGGAAGGTTTGGGTCTTAGAATCCATTCCTGGGACGTTTCCTGCAGCCGAACGCTTCAAGCATTTATGTCAGCAGGAATCCTTCTGGATCTACTCTTTAGGGACTTTGGCACCTGGAGGATTAAATGAAGAGATAACTATAATAGCCATTTACGCTACTTTTTATGTAATCAGTTTCCTGTTTATAACCATTTCTCATCTTCTCCATTTTTTACAGCGGACCCTTATGGTCCCTTTCCATTATCTGTTATCCTATTCATACAGTGGGGCAAAAAAGTATTTAGTCAGCCACCAATTGTGCAAGTTCTCCCACTTAAAAAGATGAGAGTGGCCTGTAATTGTCATCATAGGTATACCTCAACTATGAGAGACAAAATGTGGAAACAAATCCAGACAATCACATTGTCTTATTTTTGAAAGAATTTATTTGCAAATTATGGTGGAAAATAAGTATTTGGTCACCTACAAACAAGCAAGATTTCTGGCTCTCACAGACCTGTATCTTCTTCTTTAAGAGGCTCCTATGTCCTCCACTCATTACCTGTATTAATGGCACCTGTTTGAACTTGTTATCAGTATAAAAGACACCTGTCCACAACCTCAAAAAGTCACACTCCAAACTCCACTATGGTGAAGACCAAAGAGCTGTTGAAGGACCCCAGAAACAAAATTGTAGACCTGCACCAGGCTGGGAAGACTGAATCTGCAATAGGCAAGCAGCTTGGTGTGAAGAAATCAACTGTGGGAGCAACAATTAGAAAATGGAAGACATACAAGACCACTGATAATCTCCCTTGATCTGGGGCTCCACGCAAGAGCTCACCCCGTGGGGTCAAAATGATCACAAGAACGGTGAGCAAAAATCCCAGAACCACGCGGGGGGACCTAGGGAATGACCTGCAGAGAGCTGGGACCAACGTAACAAAAGCTACCATCAGTAATACACTATGCCACCAGGGAATCAGATCCTGCAGTGCCAGACGTGTCCCCCTGCTTAAGCCAGAACATGTCCGGGCCCGTCTGAGGTTTGCTAAAGAGCATTTGGAAGATCCAGAAGAGGATTGGGAGAATGTCATATGTTCAGATGAAACCAAAGTAGTACTGTTTGGTAGAAACACAACTCGTCGTGTTTGGAGGAGAGAGAATGCTGAGTTGCAACCAGCCATACTTACTGTAAAGCATGGGGGTGGCAACATTATGCTTTGGGGCTGTTTCTCTGCAAAGGGAACAGGACGACTGATCCGTGTACATGAAAGAATGAATAAGGCCATGTATCGTGAGATTTTGAGTGCAAACCTCCTCCCATCAGCAAGGGCATTGAAGATGAAAAGTGGCTGGGTCTTTCAGCATGACAATGATCCCAAACACACCGCCTGGGCAATGAAGGAGTGGCTTCGTAAGAAGCATTTCAAGGTCCTGGAGTGGCCTAGCCAGTCTCCAGATCTCAACCCCATAAAAAAACCTTTGGAGGGAGCTGAAAATCCGTGTTCACCAGCAACAGCCCCAAAACATCACTGCTCTAGAGGAGATCTGCATGGAGGAATGGGCCAACATACCAGCAACAGTGTGTGACAACCTTGTAAAGACTTACAGAAAACGTTTGACCTTGTCATGGGCCTTGTCATTGCCAACAAAGGATATGAACTTTTGATATTGACCAAATACTTATTTTCCACCATAATTTGCAAATTAATTCTTTCAAAAATCAGACAATGTGATTGTCTGGATTTGTTTCCATATTTTGTCTCTCATAGTTGAGGTATACCTATGATGACAATTACAGGCCTCTCTCATCTTTTTAAGTGGGAGAACTTGCACAATTGGTGGCTGACTAAATACTTTTTTCCCCACTGTACTAAGTATTCCATCAATAGTCCTAAGTAGTATCACCTTAGCGTATATACATTTTGGTATTGGGATATAACTATCAATAATCAATATGGATCCACTATATGCACCCCATTATGGGGATACATATATACCATATCGTTAAGGTAAACTGACATTCATACCTAATATCGATATAGCCCCACACAATAAGACCTGGCCAATTATATATTATATATTTGTTACTCTACTTTTTCATCAGGAGGTATAGATTTTTTTTTATGTATGTGCTTATTTGATGTGTATGCACATATGCACATGTATATGTGTACATTTGCACATCCTCGTGCTGTGCGCGTGGATGATTCCATTCGCACATTTGGACCGTGTTCTATTATGACTGTGGCCACCCCTATGTGTTTTACATGCGTTTTATATGTATGCTTTTTATTCCTAATATATCATTTTTCATAAAATATATGTTATTGAAGTTATGACGGTAATTGCTATGCGATTTTCTGTATACATATAGATAACATTTTTTTTTAATGTTTAATTCATTGATACATGGGCATATGTATGCTCTTTATTTATATGTGTGTGTATGTATGCTGTATATATGTTGTACATATGAGATACATGTTTTTATAAATTTTGTAGGCTCCACCTCCCTTTTTTCCTTCATGTCTATTGACATTGATATGGAAATTTTAGTTTTTATCCAAATTTATTATTTAGCTACTGCTGTGTTTTTTAAACATCCTTGGATAAGTTTATTATTCAGTGCCGGGCCGATCCTTATTGTTGTTGTTGCTGTGACCATGAGGTGTGCTTGAGCTTGTTGTCCTATGACCTGCTCATATAGATAAATACCACCATACCAGCACTCATTAGGCCTGTAGAAGGAGCTGAAGCTCCGAGCGTGTAGCCTCGTTGACCTAGCTGTTCTTTCCATGGTGTTTCTCTGCTCCTGGTGACGTCATTTCCTTGCGCTCCATGGCGGCCCAGGCCGACTTCCTGGTGGCCACAGGACGGATTGTGGCTCTCCTACACACCAGCCATGCCCGTGGACGCTTGCTCTGGATGCCGGACTACACCTGCAACACCACTCTATACAGATGAGCCTGTTTTTAACTGATCTCCTGTAAGTGCATTACTTACCTTACCAATAAATAGGGATGAGCTTCGAGTTTGAGTCGAACTCATGTTCGACTCGAACATTGGCTGTTCGCAAGTTCGCCGAACAGCGAACAATTTGGGGTGTTCGCGGCAAATTCGAATGCCGCGGAACACCCTTTAAAAGTCTATGGGAGAAATCAAAAGTGCTAATTTTAAAGGCTAATATGCAAGTTATTGTCATAAAAAGTGTTTGGGGACCCAGGTCCTGCCCCAGGGGACATGGATCAATGCAAAAAAAAGTTTTAAAAACGGCCGTTTTTTCAGGAGCAGTGATTTTAATAATGCTTAAAGTCAAACAATAAAAGTGTAATATCCCTTTAAATTTCGTACCTGGGGGGTGTCTATAGTATGCCTGTAAAGGGGCGCATGTTTCCTGTGTTTAGAACAGTCTGACAGCAAAATGACATTTTGAAGGAAAAAACTCATTTAAAACTACCCGCGGCTATTAATGCATTGCCGACAATACACAAAAAAGTTCATTGATAAAAACGGCATGGGAATTCCCCAAATGGGAACCCCGAACCAAAATTAAAAAAAAAAAATGACGTGGGAGTCCCCCTAAATTCCATACCAGGCCCTTCAGGTCTGGTATGGATATTAAGGGGAACCCCGGCCAAAATTAAAAAAAAAAAATGACGTGGGGTTCCCCCTAAATTCCATACCAGACCCTTCAGGTCTAGTATGGATTTTAAGGGGAACCCTGCGCCAAAAAAAAAAAAAAAAAAAAACGGCGTGGGGTCCCCCCAAAAATCTATACCAGACCCTTATCCGAGCACGCAACCTGGCAGGCCGCAGGAAAAGGGGGGGGGACGAGAGTGCGGCCCCCCCCTCCTGAACCGTACCAGGCCATATGCCCTCAACATTGGGAGGGTGCTTTGGGGTAGCCCCCCAAAATACCTTGTCCCCATGTTGATGAGGACAAGGGCCTCATCCCCACAACCCTGGCCGGTGGTTGTGGGGGTCTGCGGGCGGGGGGCTTATCGGAATCTGGAAGCCCCCTTTAACAAGGGGACCCCAGATCCCGGCCCCCCCCTGTGTGAAATGGTAATGGGGTACAAAAGTACCCCTACCATTTCACTAAAAAACTGTCAAAAATGTTAAAAATGACAAGAGACACGTTTTGACAATTCCTTTATTTAAATACTTCTTCTTTCTTCCTTCATCTTCTGGTTCTTCTGGTTCTTCTGGCTCTTCTGGTTCTTCCTCCGGCGTTCTCGTCCAGCATCTCCTCCGCGGCGTCTTCTATCTTCTTCTCCTCGGGCCACTCCGCACCCATGGCATGGGGGGAGGCTCCCGCTCTTCTCTTCTTCTTCATCTTCTTCTCTTCTAAACGGCCGTTTTTAAAACTTTTTTTTGCATTGATCCATGTCCCCTGGGGCAGGACCCAGGTCCCCAAACACTTTTTATGACAATAACTTGCATATTAGCCTTTAAAATTAGCACTTTTGATTATTCATGTTCGTGTCCCATAGACTTTAACGGTGTTCGCGTGTTCGAACAAACTTTTTTCTTGTTCGCATGTTCTGGTGCGAACCGAACAGGGGGGTGTTCGGCTCATCCCTACCAATAAATTGTATTTGATATACTACACTCAGGTGACGCTTCCTGTGTCTCTCCCTTTTTAAATTTAGAAGTTGATTGGCTACCATGCACTGGATTATGACTGCTCCTGTTTTAGTAAATCTCCCCCGCTGTTCTGTACCATTAAAGGCAATGACACAGATCAGATTTCTATGCATGCATGTACTATACTGCAACAATATGCTCTCAAACCCATACACACTATAGTTAAAGAGATTTCTAATTTCAGGTATGAATTATTACAATTCCAAGTGATATAAAACTTTAAAGCAAATGCTCACGCAAGACAAAGCAACAGGTTCAGTTTTATAGTGACTCAGCCAGTAGCGCCTACTCACCTTTCCTTTACACCCGCTTAAAGAAAATGTATGGTGAGCATGTGATTTACTCCCTGTGACAGCATTGACGATTGGTGTTCGGATGCTCTGGGACTCAGCATTTTCATAAAAGGTTGAGGAGAAAGTCCTCAGTCCCATGTAAGTCTGTAAGTCACAATGTATTTTTTTTCATTTATGCAGGGCTTTTCCTCTAAGTGCAAAGCAGCTGAAAGGATTAGAAAAGAAGAAAAGAGAAGGTAAGTATGTACAGTATTAGAGTGAACCTATTGTTTTGCCCTGCATTGGTGAAGTACAGATTCACTTTAAACTTACTTTTTATTAATGATAATATACCCACTACATATCTAAAGCACTATTTGCATTTTGCACTTTCTACCCCTGATATGTACCAAAGCTTTTCGGAGGAGGGACTCCTAAAGATATTTTTTTATTTATAGAAGGGTATGCATTGTCATTAGAAAAGACAATATCTGGGCTCAAAAGTGTGCCAATACAGTACCTTCTTTTGCCACGTACAGACGATCTAACATTCCGTCAACAAAATCCTGGATTTATTTCCGACGGATGTTGGCTCAAACTTGTCTTGCATACACATGGTCGCACAGATGTTGTCGGAAATTCAGATCGCCAAGAACGCACTGACATACAACACGTACAACGAGACTAGAAAAAGGAAGTTCAATACCAAGTGCGCTACCCTTTGGGCTCCTTCTGCTAATCTCAAAGTTTGATGAGAGACTATTCGTTCTTTTTCAGCCTCATGCTTTTCAGTCCGTTACTGCTCTTCAGTTTGTGATTGTGGGTTCGTATCTGTTTTTCAGTGCTTGTAGTCAGTTCGTATCTGTTTTTTCGTGCGTTCTTTTATAGTTCGTATCTGGTTCCTAGTGCGTTCTTATCCACTCGTTTCTGATTTTCAGCTCCCTCTTCTCAGGCCTTTCTGATTTTCAGTGTGTTCTGTTTGTTCTGACCAGCTGACCATTTTGAAGCCATGTTGTGGGTACGTACTCATTGTAGAGTTCTTGCTATGCGGGGGCTTGGTGTTGGGGTTCTTACTTTGACCCAAGCCCAGTCCATGAACAGGGGGAGGAGGAGTTCACGGACCAAGAATTGGTTGCTCCAGCGTGACCAATTCTCGCACATGCCTTTGTTGTGGGAGATCTAGGAGAATAATCCTGATGGTTTCAGGAATTATCTCCAGATGATGGACACCGATTTTCACCATCTGTTGGCTTTGCTGTCCCCTTATATTACGAAGCAGGACACCTGCTTGCGGCAAGCCATCTCTCCTGAACAGAGGCTAGTTGCCACCTTGCAGGACTTGGCGACGGGGAGAAGTCTGCAGGACATCAAGTTCTCGACAGGCATCTCCCCCCAGGCTCTGGGAATCATTATTCCAGAGACCTGTTCTGCCATCATTCAGGTCCTGCAGAAGGACTATTTTAAGGTACATTTTATCCTTTAACATCACATTCTATGTATTTAATGTTTGCTAATGTATTGTATTTCTTTCATCATTCCCTAATTACCATGATTGTAATATGCTGTGAATGTCCTCCTTATCCTCATACATGCTGGAAGTTTTTAAAGTTCGTTTTTTGACCTTCATGCATATTTGCCTTCACTAACCTCCCCAGCATGCTATCCTGGGCCCATACACACCTAGCCTAGTCACTTAACAATGTATTTTGTCTGCTCCATTGTAGTGCTTACCCTAAACACCCCCTAAAATGTGTTTAAAAGTTATTGTTGTCCTTAAATTCAGGCAGAGGCTTTTTTTTGGGGTCCCAAACTCATTTGGAACCCTCTCTCCCCCCCAACCGCTAAGTCAACCAATACCAATCCTCTATCAGCTGACTTTACCAAACCCATACACACTATACCTACCTCTTTTGTGGTCAGATTTATGGATGAATTCACCAAAGCATTTAGTGAAAGGGCCTGCCTGAATACTTTCAGATGGTACTGTTTAAAGTTTTGTTCTCCTATTATCTTGATAGGTAATTGCAGAATGTAAAAACGTGCTTCAATTTGTACAGTGTGTATTTATATTTTTGTATTATGACACTTCTTACCTGTCCAGTGGGCTGCCAATAGTGTAAGTAAGGAGGGTCTGGCCAAAGTAACACACATTATGTATGCATTCAGCTCTCAATGAAGTGGAGACTGTTACCTGTCCAAAACATACCCCCCCTCCTAAAATTTTTACAATGGGCCATCAGAGGGGGTGAGGAATCTGATAAGTGGACCTTATATTTTTTAATTTAAATACTCCTTAAAAAATGGACTCCTCAGGCTACCAATTTTGCCTGTCAAATAATTGATGTGTGCCCTGGGGTACAAAGGCTTCACCAATTTCACCAGTTTATCCAGCGTTGCCTTCCTCTTTATTTTGTTATGACCCCTAATAAATGTCTATTTTTTTTTTTACAAATACTTGGCTATGTGTTTTAGTTCAAAAAGGACAGTTTGTTTGTGAGTAGGCAGGTACATTTCAAAAATACTATGTCAAATTAACAAGGGACACCAAGACCAACCAATCTCCTTGAGGTTAAAAAATATAAGATAATAATGGTGTTGTAGTAACTTGACACACAAAACGAAAAAAAAATATTATGGAGATCACTATAAAATAAATAAATAAATAAAATCAGGAAATCTTGATAAAAAAATAAAAAAAAGTAGATCACTATAAAAAATATATAAACATTATTCTGGAGATCTGGCAAAAAAAAATAATAAAGGTTATTCATGAGATCACGAGAAATAATAAAGAAATCAGTTTGTCAGAACTCTGTGTGAATATCAGCAGCAAAACAACTATATTATTCTAGCATTATAAAGAAGAAGAGAATGTGCTGCATTGAAAGATTAAAAACTTTGCAGCGTGACGAATGTGCTATCTCCATTACGAACGCTAGTTTTACCAGACCGAGCGCTTCCGTCTCGTACTTGATTCAGAGCATGCGTGGAATTTTGTGCGTCAGAATTGTCTACACATGCTCGGAATTTATGACAACGGATTTTGTTGTTGGAAAATTTGAGAACCAGCTCTCAAATTTTGTGTGTCGGAAATTCTGACGGAGCCTACACACAGTTGGAATTTCCAACAACAAGCTCACATCGAACATTTGTTGTCGGAAATTCCGACCATGTGTACGTGGCATTTGAGTGCTACAACATGGAGTTTAGTTGATAGGAGCTGGGCATTCTCATTAACTTTGTAAAAAAATAAGACTAAGAAAAAAATGCAAATGTTTCTATAGGAAAAACATATTTTTAATAATAGTGTCCTTACATGTAAGCAGTCTGCTGTGTACAGTATCTCACAAAAGTGAGTACACCCTCACATTTTTGTAAATATTTTATTATATTTTTTCATGTGACAACACTGAAGAAATGACACTTTGCTACAATGTAAAGTAGTGAGTGTACAGCTTTTTTAACAGTGTAAATTTGCTGTCCCCTCAAAATAACTCAACACACAGCCACTAAGGTCTAAACCGCTGGCAACAAAAGTAAGTACACCCCAAATGAAAATGTCCAAATTGAGCCCAATTAGCCATTTTCCCTCGCCAGTGTCATGTGACTCGTTAGTGTTACAAGGTATCAGGTGTGAATAGGGTGCAGGTGTGTTAAATTTGGTGTTATCACTCTCACTCTCTCATACTGGTCACTGGAAGCTCAACATGGCACCTCATAGCAAAGAACTCTCTGAGGATCTGAAAAAAAGAATTGTCGCTCTACATAAAGATGGCCTAGACTATAAGAAGATTGGCAAGACCTTGAAACTGAGCTGCAGCATGGTGGCCAAGACCATACAGCGGTTTAACAGGACAGGTTCCACTCAGAACAGGCCTCGCCATGGTCGACCAAAGAAGTTGAGTGCACGTGCTCAGCATCATATCCAGAGGTTGTGTTTGGGAAGTAGATGTATGAGTGCTGCAAACATAGCTGCAGAGGCTGAAGGGGTTGGGGGTCAGCATGTCAGTGCTCAGACCATACGCCACACGCTGCATCAAATTGGTCTGCATGGCTGTCATCCCAGAAGGAAGC
This sequence comes from Aquarana catesbeiana, assembly GCF_042186555.1. Taxonomy (NCBI): domain Eukaryota; kingdom Metazoa; phylum Chordata; class Amphibia; order Anura; family Ranidae; genus Aquarana; species Aquarana catesbeiana. The sequence continues at coordinate 763,161,069 of NC_133324.1, forward strand.
CTCTTCTAAAGATGATGCACAAGAAAGGCCACAAATAGTTTGCTGAAGACAAGCAGACATGGATTATTGGAACCATGTCCTGTGTAAAATAAAACCAAAGAATTTCCAAGCTCAACTTACCAACCAGCCTGCGACCAACCGAATTAACCTGGCTAACAGTATGCGTTAAAAACGGTGGTTTAGTTGCACACATTTGCAAATACATGCATAAGCTGCAGGCCACGGCAAGGCACCCTGTATCCTGCAGAGTGCAGACCCTAACTCTAACTTTGAAGAGTCTCTACAGTGGGAGCACATGTATTCTAATGGATAGATGAAGGGCAGATGAATGGAGAGAGCCCAATCCTCCTTAAAGGCACAGGAGCACACTGAACACCCAGCACATTGCACAATGGCAGCAAAGGTGTCAGTGGGTTGCCTGACCAATATGTCAACAATACAAAAAAAGGTCACTGCCCCCACCTATAACTGGTCCTCAAAGCAAGGAGCACTGGAAGGGCAAACGCATGTAAAATAAAACCAAACAATTTTCAAGCTCAACTTACCTACCAGCCTGCAACCAACCGAATTAACCTGCCTAACAGTATGCGTTAAAAACAGGGGTTTAGTTGCACACATTAGGATATTCAGTACTGTACAACTTTACCTGGCGATTGCTAGCTCATGCAACACTGTACACAAATTAAATATATATCATTTTTTTCACACAAATAGAGCTTTCTTTTGTTTTTGATCACCACTGGGTTTTTTACTTTTTGCTATATAAGTGAAAAAAGACCGAAAATGTTTACAAAAAACAATTTTTTCTAGTTTCTGTTATAAAACATATCCAATAAAATCAAATTTCTTCATAAATTTAGGCCAAAATGTATTCTGCTACTTTAGTTCAAAATCCCCCCCAAATGACGCATTTTTGGAAAGTAGACAGTCTGAGGTATTTAGTAAGAGGCAGGGGCGGATCCAGGGGGGCAACAGGGCAATTGCCCCCCGAAATAATAGCACACTGACATTCTAAATGTTATTGTATATCCTGCCGCTCCGCTGTGCCGGCCCGAGTCTCTCTCTCTCTCATGTGCCGATCAGCAGCAGCGCCGAGAGAGAGACTCGCGTGTGGTACGGGCGGCAGCGGACACTGAAGGAAGGAGGTGGGTGGAGCCTCTTCCCTGCACTCATTGCTAGATGCCAGGCGGCTCTGGCGTTAGCAACGAGTGATGTCAGTCAGGTCAGCGTCAGTCACACTCTCAGAGCTGACCGACCCGGTGTGAGTGTGACTGTGTCTGTGACACAGCCTGGAGCGGCGCCTCCTATACATACAGCAGACAGCAGCCAGTAACTCTAACAAGTATATAACAACTGAGTGCACTGCACAGCACAGCACACGTCCAGCCAGGCTGCCAGCCCGTCCGCCCCTGACTGTGTTGGCCCCACCCACCGACACCCTCCTCCTGGCTCCCTCCATGTTGTCGGACAGGCGACATTGGCAAGTGACAATCCGCATGTTGTGGCAGGTGACATTGGCAAGTGACAATCCGCTTGTTGTGGCAGGTGACATTGGCAAGTGACAATCCGCATGTTGTGGCAGGTGACATTGGCAAGTGACAATCCGCATCTTGTGGCAGGTGACATTGGCAAGTGACAATCCGCATCTTGTGGCAGGTGACATTGGCAAGTGACAATCCGCATCTTGTGGCAGGTGACATTGGCAAGTGACAATCCGCATCTTGTGGCAGGTGACATTGGCAAGTGACAATCCGCATCTTGTGGCAGCCAACAGTGGCAAGTGACACACTGCATCTGGTGGCAGGCGACGGTAGCAAGTAACACGCTCAGGGCTCCCAATGATTCTGCATTATGGTGAGTTGAACGATTTCATTTTACATTACAATGTAATAATATAAATAATGCGCTTCAATCATCCTGACACCACATCAACCATGGTGCTGTGATGATTGAAGCGCCAACACCAGCCATTGCCCGACAAATTGCCCGCAAAATTTTATGGCAGTGCCCCTCCCGAGACTAGGCTCTGGATCCGCCCCTGGTAAGAGGCATGGGGAGTTTTTTATAACTGTAATTTCTTGGCACAATTTTCTTCGAAAATAAAGAAAAAAAATGAATGTTTTCACAATTATTTTTTTACATACTGTCACCAGTGGAGTATAGCATCATCAAATGACTGGTGTGGCAGTAATCAGGGATACTGACTGGTGACAGTATGTTAAAAAATAAAAATAAAAACAATTTGTAGTGCAGTTCATTTTGCACAGAGTGGCCCCAATCCTCGACTTCTGGGGTCCACCAGCAGCGATGGTAGCTCCTCCCTGCTTGCTGGCTCTCCTAAGGTGGACACCCGTGTGGGTGCATTCCCGAGTCCTGCATCTGTGTACATTCACACAGAATGCAGGACTCGGCCCCACCCCCGGCGCCCACATCATTGGATTTAATTGACGGCATCGGGAGCCAATGGTTGCGCTGCTATCAATCTATCCAATCAAGAGCAGAGACAAGGGGCAGAGAGGAAGAGCGCGTATCTGCCGAGGGAACGAACAGGCTCAGGTGAGTAAAACGGGGGCGGGGGGGGCTAGGGGGGCGGTCAGTGTCAAAAGTTTTTTCCTCCTTAATGCATACAATGCATTAAGGTGAAAAAACACGATGGTTTACAACCCCTTTAAGGCAGTGCTGGAAAATAATGGTGGCCACACAAAATATTGACACTTTGGGCCCAATTTGGACATTTTTACTTAAGGCCCCTTTCACACATGCGGACCGTATGTCCGTATTTCATCCATCCGTTTTCGGATGAAATACGGACATACATGCATCCCTATGGGATAGCGGGTGTCAGCGGATGTACATCTGCTAACACCCGATGTCGTCCGCCTCCGCTCTCGTCCGATTCTGCGGACGGAAGAAAATCCTATTTTTCTATCCGTCTGCAGAGCGGATCGGAGGAACACGGACAGTTGGTCCGTGTTCCTCCGATCCCCCATAGGGGAGAGCGGAGATCTGACAGGGCGGTCCCTGCACAGTGTGCGGGTCCCGCCCTGGCATCTGCCTGCTCAGCTGGGGAAAGCGGAGCGATCCCCGCTGAGCAGCGGATAAACACGGGGCGGATCAACACGGATCCGTCCCGTGTGAAAGGGGCCTAATGGTGTACTCACGTTTGTTGCCAGCAGTTTAGACATTAATGGCTGTGTGTTGAATTATTTTAAGGAGAAAGAAAATTTACACTGTTATACAAGCTGTACACTCACTACTTTACATTGTAGCAAAGTGTCATTTCTTCAGAGTTGTCACATGAAAAGATATAATAAAATATTTACAAAAATGTGAGGGGTGTACTCACTTTTGTGAGATACTGTAACTTGTGTTTACAAAAGACATCACTGATAATGCTTATTTATCTAAACTAAATATAATTTGACCAATTAATACTATTCTGATGCATTCAACTTTGACACATACTCTACTTTGTTAAACGCTGGTTCATTGGAGGGGTTTTTGCTTCCTTTAATCCTTCCTTTAATCCTTCCTCATTGTAACCTTCTGGGTTATACATTATCATTTAAGTTACAAAGAGTACAGTAAGAGCTACAAAAGGAAATTTGATTGTCAAGCTCAAGATGAAACACAGGTTGCTAAAAGAGTAAGACAAATACACCAAAAATTGAAAAAAAGTTCTGAGCATTTAGGTCCCCTTATCCATGGTCAGTGAAGAAAAAGAGATGATATACTCATTTTGCTCCATATAGAACATAGTAGTTTATGTGCAATATGAGGATGACCTTTCAAGGCTAATTTATAAGCTATGGTTAAAAAATGGCAATGGTATCTGGACACTGCCAATCACTGTCAGGAGAGTAAGCACAGATGTATATTAGTACACCTTATTCTCATTACTAAAAAAAGTAAAAATCAAATAAGCACACCAACACCAAAGAAAAGTCCTTAAAAAAAAAAAAAAAAAAAGAAATGTAATCACTTGACCCCCGGAAGGTTTTACCCCCTTCATGACCAGGCCATTTTTTTTATATTCAGTACTGTGCAACTTTAACTGGCAATTGCTAGCTCATGCAACACTGTACACAAATTAAATTTATATCATTTTTGTTCACACAAATAGAGCTTTCTTTTGTTTTTGATCACCACTGGGTTTTTTACTTTTTGCTATATAAGTAAAAAAACACTGAAAATGTTTATAAAAAAACAATATTTTCTAGTTTCTGTTATAAAACATGTCCAATAAAATCAAATTTCTTCATAAATTTAGGCCAAAATGTATTCAAAATGTATTCTGCTACTTTGGTTCAAAATCCCAATAAGTGTATATTCATTGGTTTGTGTGAAATGCCAGGACAGTACAAATCCCCCCCCCCCAATGACCCATTTTTGGAAAGTAGACAGTCTGAGGTATTTATTAACAGGCATGGGGAGTTTTTTAAAATTGTAATTTCTTGGCACAATTTTCTTCGAAAATAAAGTAAATAAATGAATGTTTTCACAATTATTTTTTACATACTGTCACCAGTGGAGTATAGCATCATCAAATGACTGGTGTGGCAGTAGGCAGGGATAATGACTGGTGACAGTATGTTAAAAAAGAAAAAAAAAAGCAATTTGTAATATTTTCTTCTTTTTTAACATTTTTTTCTTTTTTAACAATTTTTTTTTTTTTTACATCCTGTCATCAGAATAGTTCCATGTCATCCATGTCATGTTTTGAACTGCTGTGAATGGGTTTCATTCATAACAGCTGTGATTACTAATGTGATGCTGTGATGGGCTATTACATGGTACAGGGTGCTGTGATTGGCCCATGTACCATGTGATAGCTGTGGGGCAATAACAGCTTCACAATATTAGGCACAGCTGTTATGAATGAAACCCATTCATAACAGTTGTTTTTACATTGTGATAGCGTGATACCCTGGCCGCTCAAATTGCCCGGTTACCTGGAGCCACAATCCACTGTGTCTGGTGGAAACAACAGTTTCAGAAGCGCCGCACTCTGCGTGCCAGGGAGCGCACCAGTGTGCATGTGCCTGGTGATGTACAGGTAGGTCGTCTGGCCTGTAGCTGCCGCCTGCCTGCAGTAAAACTACTGTGGGCAGGAAGTGGTTAAATAATGTTCCTTACTGTAAATCCATTGTTAATCACAATGACCCTACAATGTTTCACACCTGCCATGATAATCCACTGCTTAACAATGCTTCCAAGTTGCACTCCCACCGCAGTTGACAGAATCTCCAGCACTTCAGTAATGCAACAGCTCAGGGGACCCTGGGTGTCATCATCGATCAAATATGGCCATGACCATATTTGGCCATGTTTACATCCTATAAGTCAGGTACTCAGGCACCTAAACCTGGTCAACTATGGCCAGTTTGTTTGGTCATTTGCTGAGCTACAAACTGAATCCTATTCCTACTATTTAATGAATGACTTTGTATATTGTAGAAAATATATTTCAAGAGTTGGTCATGGACCACAGACAAGAATATGTGCTAGAAAATACTGTCCAGAATTTATGAAAGAGGTTGTCAAACAAATTTACTTTTAAATGAGGATGAATGCAGAAACTTGGGCACAGCTTTGGCTGTGGATGTGGCAGATTTAGACTTCGCTAAAGTATTTGACTTGGCTACTTAAACACACCTAATATGTAAATTGATGTTTAATTGCTTGGAAAATTAATTATGTTAAGTGCTAGAAAACTGTTTTAAAGACAGCATTTAGAGAATTGTGATAAAAAAAAACTTGTCATCACTAAAGTGATTCCACTGGAGCATCTGGAGACATTCAAGTCTGAAAAATAGGTGCCTAGTGTATAGTTCTATTTCTGTTTAGGTAACTATCAGTGCAGTAGTTATGTGTTACCATTTAGCCCCTTTTTCAGTGACATAGCCTGTGGTTGCCTAATTTATAGAAGCAGTTCTAGTTCTTGGGCAAGTCACAGGTCTACAACATCAACCATAGTGAACCTATAACTAGCACTAATTGTGTGGTGTCAGGGTGCCTTCATTGCTGGATGAGACCCTCAGATATGACTTTTGTAAACTATTGTGGTTTTGGTTCTATTATGTGGAAATATTTTCTTAGACAAGCAGTCTTACAGAGAGGCCCTTAGCTATTCCATGTGCCTGAACCTTGGACCACCTATGTATCCACCCAAGCCTTTGCAGACCTGCCTGTTTGCCAAACATGTGCATGGATGGTGGTTTGATAACTTTACACTCTATCCTCCTGATCCAAGTCTATAAAGGATGCAAACACTTGGAGCACTTCATGCAGGGCCCTGTAGTTTCAATGTAGTTAAAATAGGGCTCCGTAATTCCAGCTGAACACCCAGTGCCCATGAGACATGGGGGCCTGGGTCACTTTTCATGTGTTTGTTGTCAACATTAGGAGGGCAACCCCTTTCCCTAACCACCACAGCTCCTAGGCTATTCAGGTTTGCCTTAGTTATTTGAAGATGCTCCATTTACCAGGAATTGACCTGTGCCTCTTAGTTTTCTAAAATAATTATCACTCTATCATAATTTGAGCTTACCTTGCTGTTATCTGACTGCCTGCAACCATACAACACTTACATCCACTTTACATGCTAAGACTTTAATACACACACTCTGAGAATATTCTCGCTTTCAGAATGCTTTACTCGGAAATAAAGTTTAGTTGCAGACACATGGTACATTACTTGAACAGCACTTGACAGGTACTTGACATAGATATGTTTACCTCATTGTTTGACATTATATATATTATTATTATTATACAGGATTTATATAGTGCCAACAGTTTACGCAGCACTTTACAATATAAAAGGGAGACAATACAGTTATAATACAAAAATATAAAGAGGATAAAGAGAGTCCTGCTCAAAAGAGCTTACAATCTAATAGGGTGGGGCAGGTGGTACAAAAGGTTGTAACTGTGGGGAATGAACTGATGGAAGTGGAAAAATATTATTTGGAGACGTGATAGCCTTCCGTGAAGAGATGAGTTTTCAGGGATCGCCTGAAGGTAGCAAGAGTAGGGGATAGCCGGGCAGGTTGAGGTAGCGAGTTCCAGAGCATGGGAGAAGGAGATGAGAGAGCTTGAGAGTAGGTCTTGAGAAGAGCAGAGAGGACGATTTGGGTGATATTTGGAGACAAGATTGGTGATGTAGCTCAGGGCAGAGTTGTGAATGGCTTTGTATATTGTGGTTAGTATTTTGAATTTAATTCACTGGGTGATTGGGAGCCAGTGTAGGGATTGGAGAAGAGGGTTGGTATACACTGAAAAACAACAAGTGGAGAGGCGCCTCTGAGTGCAGTCATTTTTATAAGTGTAAAATGTTTACTAAATCATAAATAAACTCAAATTGCAGTAGTAAAAACAAGCATGGTAGTAAGAGTCATAGATGGCGCTCCCGATCCTGTGCCTGTGGACAGTCTCTGTGGTAGATGTAAAAGAAAACTCTTCCGGATGTGGTAAGACGGATTCAAACACGGAGGAGCGGCCTCAGAGCGAGGCTTGAAGCGCACGAGACCGCTGGCCACAGGAGGGTGACATTATCAACAGTGGGCGCGTTTCTTGGGCATGCGCGCTTGGATGGTTAGTAAGCCGCGCCCCTTTATCAACAGACAGGTCTACTCGCCATGCAAAGATGTTAAATAGGGAAAGAGGGAGGGAGCGGGGTGGGGAAAAGGGCGGAAAGGACGGGGAATGAGGGATATGTATACAACCCAATGCTAATAGATATGACAGTGACAAGAATGGGCGAAACAGAAAACGGGAACAAGAAACGGAAGAGGGCTGAGTGTGTCACCAAGGAAAAATGGGGAACAGTGTAACCAAGGGATGGAGGGACAAGAGAGAGGAAGAGAAAGGGGGGGGGAGGAAGGGAAAGGGGGAGGGGGGGAAGGAAAAGGAGAAGAGTAAAAGATCCCTAAAACAGCGAAGGAAAAAGAAAGAGGGAGGGGGGGGAGAAAAGGAAGTGGGGGGAGGGAAAAATGGAAGAAGGGGAAAAAAAGGAGAATGGGTAGGTCTGGAGGGCGATATCTAAAACATCTAAGAGGAATCTAGATATACAGATGTCTAAAACAAATATTGTGAAAAAAAGATAATAATCATAAAAACTCATAAAAAATAATCATAAAAAATATATATACACAGAATGTGCATATATATATATAGCATGTGTATGAACTACACTAAATTATATTGTTTCAACAAGTGAATAAAATTACATTATATGACATCACATAACTACTGACTATGCGCAGCATAGTAATAAAATTATAACAGTAGGAAAAAATGCATGTATTTATAAGATTGTGTATATTAGCTAATGTACGTAGGTAAGATAAACTGGTGTGATAAATATGGAAATTGGGGTATATGATGAGTAAGTAAATATCAAATGATATAAGTACCTGAATGGGCATTGTGGACAAAAAAAGGAAGAAAGAAGGACCAATGGACCATGAATTACGGAACTCGTGGATAAAAAATAAAGGCAAAGAAATATTTATGGAACATGTGGTACTATAGTAGAAAGTGAACAATGAAAGTCCATGTACTGTATTGGGAGAGGGGGGAAAAAAGGAATAGTATGCAATTTTTACAGTATAGTGGAAATTTCTATTCCTTCGTTCATACCCCCAGGTGCAAGAACATCTAACTGGTAAATCCTGAACGTTTCACGGGCACATAGTTTCTTGAAACGTTCCGCAGCTGGTAAGGATTTGGATATTTGTTCAATAACCCACACTTTAAGCCCTGTAGTGGATTTTAGGTGGGCTTGGGGAAAATGCTTGGGCACACTATGTGCCACCTTCAGAGGATCAATCCCACCCTCAATAGATCTCCGATGTTCACCGAACCTAGTCCTAAGTGCTCGTATTGTGCGGCCTACATACAGTAGGCCACAAGGGCAGGATAATGCATAGATCACAAAGTCGAAGGAGCATCTTTCAACATGTGAGTGACCCCTTTGGTAGTGAACGATTTCTGGCCATGATGAACGAACTTACAGGTTTTGCACAATGGTTTACGACACTGAAACATCCCAACTAATGGGATATGTACAGGCTTGTTAGGAGAGCAGTGTCTGGATCGAGTTTTGCTGGGGGCTATTTTCATCTTGAGGTTAGGGGCTCTACGATATGTGACCTTAGGTTTTTCAGAAATGTAAGGTTTTAACAGTGGATCCTGTAGTAATATGTCCCAATGATCCGCTAGGATTTTTTCCATTTTTTTGAATTGGTAATGGAAAGTGGTGGTGAACCGTACTGTGTGATGGTCGGGGTCCCGGGATAGTTTCGGAGGTTTGCCTTTTAGATAATGCTTGAAGGCCTGATCGGTGAGAGCTGGAGGGTAGTCCTTGTCTTTGAACTTATTTTTTAGCAGGATACTCTGGTCGACATAATCACATTCCCTGGTACAGTTCTGTCTTAGTCGGCAGAACTGTCCCTTTGGAATGTTGTTGATCCACTGCGGGAGGTGACAACTTTTATAGTGTAGAAAAGAGTTTCCCGCAGTCGGTTTAGCATAGTTTTTGGAAACAATGGTGGATGTGGCTACGTCGGCACTTAGCTTCAAATCAAGGAAGGGCAGCATGTCAGAGCTGGTAACAAAGGTAAAAGAGAGGCCATACTGGTTGTCGTTACAGTATTTAACAAAATCATTGATCACGTCGACATCGTCATCCCAAATGATGACGATGTCGTCGATGTAACGACCGAAAAAAACAATGTGGCGTGCATATGGGTTATTGTGGAGAATATGTAGATTCTCCCAATAACCCATAGCTAAGTTGGCATAGGAGGGCGCGAAATTAGCCCCCATGGCTGTTCTTTGTATTTGGACATAGAATTCATCATCAAATTGGAAGTAATTGTGCGTTAGACAGTACGAAGTGGCTTCCAAATGAATGCCGCCTGGCGAGGATTAATGAAAGGGTCTTCCGCTAGAAAGTGCTCAAGTGCCATTAGGCCAAAGGCATGAGGGATCGATGTGTACAGTGAATTTACATCAAGTGAGAGCCAAGTGTAAGTTGGCTCCCATTTGTATGCCGAAAGGAGCTCCATCAAAGTTTCCAGCAGTCGGTTTAGCATAGTTTTTGGAAACAATGGTGGATGTGACTACGTCGGCACTTAGCTCCAAATCAAGGAAGGGCAGCATGTCAGAGCTGGCAACAAAGGTAAAAGAGAGGCCATACTGGTTGTCGTTACAGTATTTAACAAAATCATTGATCACGTCGACATCGTCATCATCAACCTCTTGTGCTGCATACTTGGGTCCACTTGTTCTACATTGTTTTGCCATTATACATTTCATTATTTTTACTTTCAGTATTTATTTTATATTAATCATACCATTACCCATATCATATATTTTTTTCCATTTTTTTTTTCTATTTCTCATTTCGTTTGGTTTATTTGTCTTACTGTACCCTTTCATTTTCTATTAGCATCATCATTTCCTTTTCTCCCCCCCTGTCCTTTTTAATCCATGGAGTTCATTCAAGAAATTGAACAACATAAATATGCTATCTTAGACGATTTATACTCCTTATTTCCCTCATCCATTTTATGCCAGATTATGTTCTCCCCAGTAAACTACGACAGGTCCTATGTGGGAAATTCCAACAATTAGAAAGAGTCATTGAGACCACCAACCAACAATGGTGGGACAAATTCTTTCTGACTAAATATATTGACACCAAGATCTCCCCGAAGGGCCTTAGGGTCATGAAAGAATGTTCTTTTCTTGACAATGACTGTAAAAAGGAATGGGCCGACATCTCTGCTTTCTGTACATCTAAGTGGATGAGTATCCTCATCCTACACAGAACGTCCAGATTTGATAAACTTAAACAGAATGTTCTTACATTAATACAAGACATCACTAGCCATAACACGACCATTCCCCTCTCATGGCTAGATACCCTGAAGAAAAACACCAAAACAGATGAAGATTTCCTATTACGTATGAAGTTAGGAAAATTTAGACGTGATTTGGATGACTACAACCACGATAGGGTATTTTCTTGGAACAAAAAGTGGAGAAAACACCTTAACGCTGTACGGCCAGCCACCTCAGAACATAGAAGTATCTCCCCACCCTCTTCAGTTCTCACCCATCCCCCCTCTTGTCCACTTATCCAGACTGACTCTCCACGCCCCCTAATGAGTCTCGTCGTGGGTCCACCCACTTGGCATCATAAAAGGAAGCCCACTAGAGGTTCGTGCCATCCTGATCCTCCTGTTCAGGTTAGAAAGCAGCCCAACAATAAGAACAAAAGAGACACCCACTCGAATAATGTATCCACCAATTCCAGTCTTCTTTCTGCCCTGAACTTATTCTACAATAGACAACCCACGACAGCACCCACTCATGATTCCACTAATCAAACCCCCTATGTTGGTGACCACGGATACTTCCTCTGTAGGTACAGAGGTTACAACTTCTTCTGTTCCCAATCTTCCTTGCCCAATTGAACATATGGATTCTTCTCTTCCCCCACCCACTTCGTCCCCTCCTTTTTTGGTGCTCGGTCCTCCTCTTGCAGCCTCCAGGAAAAGAAAGCTCATCAGAGAGGCTGCAGAGGGGGACGCAGTAAGAAGAAGTCCAAATGCACTGAAAATAAGGAAACTGTGAAGATTTTTAACCTATCCTCTCATATTTTATCTCATGCTGACACTTTACTTTTAAGTAGAGGCCTGAATTTTGCACCCCTCAACAAACCTAATCCCTTTCTGTTTTTCAAGGACCTCAATAGATATGTACGGAACCTTACTTTAAAACGTTATTATCACCTAAAAGAAAAAAAGAATATACAGGCCAATTCCATCTCACCCACATCATCCTCTTCCCCCTTACTAGATACCTTCTGATTCGACGTTGGTCCAGTGGATGATATGGAGAATGCCTTACATCATGACGATATGGTTGATGACCAATTGCTTTATCTTCTTACCCAACACACCGCCACCTCCCCTCCTATCATTCATACTACTCTCAAGCCAAAATCTATTTTTTACCCTTCACAAGCCAAAGGCCCATACATTGAGAGTTTTTATAGGGTTGTATTTTCAGATTTTCAGAAGCTTTGCCAATCTTCCAATGCTACCAACACTCACAACTTGTCACCTGTAGAGATCAAAGCACTTAAATCGTTAATGGAAGCAGAGGATTTGGTCATAAAATCGGCGGACAAGGGTGGTGGAATTGTCCTACAAGATAAGAAAGATTATGTCACAGAGGCCAAAAGGTTACTCTCTGAGACTTTCACTTATCTAAAAATTAGTAAAGATCCAACCTCAGAGTATGCTAAGGAGGTTAACAATTTGGTCTCTGAGGCCTTTCAGAATGACATCCTGAACAAATTTGAGAAGTCCTTTCTTCTGAAAGATTTTTACCAAATCCCTAATTTCTATCACCTCCCCAAAGTCCACAAAAGCCTAGAAAACCCCCCCGGCAGACCCATAGTGGCAGCTATGGACAGCATCACTACGGGTCTTAGCTTATACATTGACCATTTCCTCCAGCCTAGTTCAAAAACTACAGTCCTATATTAGAGATGGGACTCATTTGATGGAGCTCCTTTCGGCATACAAATGGGAGCCAACTTACACTTGGCTCTCACTTGATGTGAATTCACTGTACACATCGATCCCTCATGCCTTTGGCCTAATGGCACTTGAGCACTTTCTAGCGGAAGACCCTTTCATTAATCCTCACCAGGCGGCATTCACTTCGTACTGTCTAACGCACAATTACTTCCAATTTGATGATGAATTCTATGTCCAAATACAGGGAACAGCCATGGGGGCTAATTTCGCGCCCTCCTATGCCAACTTGGCTATGGGTTATTGGGATAATCTACATATTCTCCACAATAACCCATATGCACGCCACATTGTTTTTTTCGGTTGTTACATCGACGACATCATCATCATTTGGGATGACAATGTCGTTGTGATCAATGATTTTGTTAAATACTGTAACGACAACCAGTATGGCCTCTCTTTTACCTTTGTTACCAGCTCTGACATGCTGCCCTTCCTTGATTTGAAGCTAAGTGCCGACAAAGCCACATCCACCATTGTTTCCAAAAACTATGCTAAACCGACTGCGGGAAACTCTTTTCTACACTATAAAAGTTGTCACCTCCCGCAGTGGATCAACAACATTCCAAAGGGACAGTTTTGCAGACTAAGACAGAACTGTACCAGGGAATGTGATTATGTCGACCAGAGTATCCTGATAAAAAATAAGTTCAAAGACAAGGACTACCCTCCAGCTCTCACCGATCAGGCCTTCAAGCATTATCTAAAAGGCAAACCTCCGAAACTATCCCGGGACCCCGACCATCACACAGTACGGTTCACCACCACTTTCCATTACCAATTCAAAAAAATGGAAAAAATCCTAGCGGATCATTGGGACATATTACTACAGGATCCACTGTTAAAACCTTACATTTCTGAAAAACCTAAGGTCACATATCATAGAGCCCCTAACCTCAAGATGAAAATAGCCCCCAGCAAAACTCGATCCAGACACTGCTCTCCTAACAAGCCTGTACTTATCCCATTAGTTGGGATGTTTCAGTGTCGTAAACCATTGTGCAAAACCTGTAAGTTCGTTCATCATGGCCAGAAATCGTTCACTACCAAAGGGGTCACTCACATGTTGAAAGATGCTCCTCCGACTTTGTGATCTATGCATTATCCTGCCCTTGTGGCCTACTGTATGTAGGCCGCACAATACGAGCACTTAGGACTAGGTTCGGTGAACATCGGAGATCTATTGAGGGTGGGATTGATCCTCTGAAGGTGGCACATAGTGTGCCCAAACATTTTCCCCAAGCCCACCTAAAAGGGCTTAAAGTGTGGGTTATTGAACAAATCCCCAAATCCTTACCAGCTGCGGAACGTTTCAAGAATCTATGTGCCCGTGAAACGTTCTGGATTTACCAGTTAGATGTTCTTGCACCTGGGGGTATGAACGAAGGAATAGAAATTTCCACTATACTGTAAAAATTGCATACTATTCCTTTTTCCCCCCTCTCCCAATACAGTACATGGACTTTCATTGTTCACTTTCTATTATAGTACCACATGTTCCATATAAATTTCTTTGCCTTTATTTTTTATCCACGAGTTCCGTAATTCATGGTCCATTGGTCCTTCTTTCTTCCTTTTTTTGTCCACAATGCCCATTCAGGTACTTATATCATTTGATATTTACTTACTCATCATATACCCCAATTTCCATATTTATCAAACCAGTTTATCTTACCTATGTACATTAGCTAATATACACAATCTTATATATACATGCATTTTTTCCTACTGTTATAATTTTATTACTATGCTGCACATAGTCAGTAGTTATGTGATGTCATATAATGTAATTTTATTCACTTGCTTAAACAATATAATTTAGTGTAGTTCATACACATGCTATATATATGCACATTCTGTGTATATATATTTTTTATGATTATATTTTATGATGAGTTTTTATGATTATTATCTTTTTTTCACAATATTTGTTTTAGACATCTGTATATCTAGATTCCTCTTAGATGTTTTAGATATCGCCCTCCAGACCTACCCATTCTCCTTTTTTTCCCCTTCTTCCATTTTTCCCTCCCCCCCTTCCTTTTCTTTCCCCCCCTCCCTCTTTCTTTTTCCTTTGCTGTTTTAGGGATCTTTTACTCTTCCCCTTCCCCTTCCCCCCCTCTCCCTTTCCCTTCCTTTTTTTCCCCCTCTTTCTCTTCCTCTCTCTTGTCCCTCCATCCCTTGGTTATACTGTTCCCCATTTTTCCTTGGTGACACTCTCAGCCCTCTTCCATTTCTTGTTCCCGTTTTCTGTTTCGCCCATTCTTGTCACTGTCACATCTATTAGCATTGGGTTGTATACATATCCCTCATTCCCCGTCCTTTCCGCCCTTTTCCCCGCCCTGCTCCCTCCCTCTTTCCCTATTTAACTTCTTTGCATGGTGAGTAGACCTGTCTGTTGATAAAGAGGCGCGGCTTGCTAACCATCCAAGCGCGCATGCCCAAGAAACGTGTCCACTGTTGATGATGTCACCCTCCTGTGGCCAGCGGTCTCGTGCGCTTCAAGCCTCGCTCTTTTACATCTACCACAGAGACTGTCCACAGGCACAGGATCGGGAGCGCCATCTATGACTCTTACTACCATGCTTGTTTTTACTACTGCAATGTGAGTTTATTTATGATTTATTAAACATTTTACACTTATAAAAATGACTGCACCCAGAGGCGCCTCTCCACTTGTTGTTTTTCAGCTTCAGGAACATGGTTTCTTTCCTATTATGATGGCAGCCCTGCTTGTTCCTTCTGGACGTTTTTACCCCTCCATCTCAATAACAGAAATATAGACACTATTGGTTAGTGTTTGCTATATGGATTGTTATCTCCCATCTTTTACCATTTGACCGATTTTGGTTCAGTGACTTTTGTAGATTTGATCCTGTGGGATTTCTTAGTGATTGCGCCTACACTTGCTATTTTTGGCAGACACTGAGCGGTTGGTAAGGTAGATAAGTCTGGTAGCAGCATTCATGATAGACTGAAGAGGGAATAGCCTATGGAGAGGCAGGCCAATGAGAAGGGAGTTGCAATAGTCAAGACTAGAGATAACAAGGAAGTGAGTGAGGAGCTTGGTGGTTTCATTTGTTAAAAAAGGGCGAATTTTACGGAGGTGAATTCTACAAATTTTTGACAACGATTGGACTTGAGGCTGAAATGACAAGTCAGAGTCTAGGATTACACCTAGTACCCTGGCGTGAGGGGAGGGACTGATGGTTGCATTGTTGATTTGGATTGGAAAAGTCATGGAGGGGGGCACAGGCGGGGGGGTTATTAATAGCTCAGTTTTATAGAGATTTCATTTAAGGAAGTGGTGTGACATCCATGCTGATATGTCAGTTAGTAAGTTAGTAATGCGAGAGGAGACTGAAGGAGTGAGGTGAGGAGTAGACAGATAGATTTGGGTGTCATCGGCGTATAAGTGATATTGGAAGCTATGGGCGGTTATCAAGTGACCAAGGAAGGAGGTGTAGATAGAGAAGAGAAGGGGTCCAAGAACAGAGCCTTGGGGGACCCCCACAGAAAGGGGCAATGGAGAGGAGGAAAGAGAGTTGTACGTAACACTGAAGAAGCGCTGTGATAGATAGGCAGAGAATCAGGATAGAGCAGAATCTCAGAGCCCAAGGGAATGTAGTTTATTGAGAAGGAGAGGGTGGTCAACAGTATCAAAGGCTGCAGAGAGGTCAAGTAGTAGGAGTATGGAGTACTGGCTGTTGGTTTTAGCAGTTAGTAAATGGTTAGTGAGTTTTAGTAAGGCAGTTTCCATGGAGTGCTGCAAGCGAAAGCCAGACTGTAAGGGGTCAAGAAGGTTATTTTCACTGAGGTAGAAGCTAAGACAGTTGTAGACTAAGCGTTCTAGAAGTTTAGAGGTGAATGAGAGCAATGAGATGGGTCTTAAGTTGTTCAGGTCCAGTGAGGGCTTTTTAAGTATCAGAGTGATCTGCGCATGTTTTAGAGGGGAGGCGAAGGTGCCACTAGAGAGGGAGAGATTGAAGATGGGAGTGAGGGAGCATAGGATAGAAGAAGAGGGTGACCGTAGTAGTTGTGAGGGAACAGGATCCAAGGGACAATTGGTTAGGTGGGCATCTGAGAAAAGTTTTGTAACCTCTTCAGTAGTAGCCAATTCAAAAGAGGAGAGTGTTGAATGTGCTGTTAGGCAAGGTATTTTGGGTGGGGAAAATGTATACACAGTGGAGGTGTCCTCATGAATTGCATCAATCTTGTCTTTGAAGTGATTGGCAATCTCTTGGGCAGTGAGTGAGTTAGTGGGTAGAGGAGGTGGGGGATGAAGCAGAGAGTTAAAGGTTGAGGAGAGCAGACAGGGACTGGATGACAAGGTATTAATAAGAGAAACAAAGTAGGCTTGTTTCGCAGCATGGAAGCAGGAATTGTATTTTAGAAGGGCAGATTTATATAGGGTGAAGTCTTGCAGGCATTTGGTTTTACACCACAGTCGTTCAAGAGCACAATGTCTCTTGAGATTTCTAGTGTTGTCAGTTTGCCAGGGTTGTAACGGTCGGGGGCTGATTCTGCGTGTGGTTAGAGGAGCAAGTGCATCTAGTGATGATGAGAGTGAACTGTTGTAGACAGGACAGGGGAGAGATTATGTCATATAGGTGGTCAGTAGCAGAATAGAGAAGAGAAGGGTTAAAGTGGTGAAGGTTCCTACATGTAATTGTTTGCTGTTTAGAGGGATGGGTGGTTGGAGGCAAGGATACAGTGAAACTAATGAGGTTGTGATCAGAGAGAGGAAAAGGGGTGTTGGTGAGGTTGCTGGATTGCAGAGATGGGAGAATACAAGGTCAAGAGTATTACCACTGAAGTGAGTGGAAGTATGTGTCCATTGGGTTAGGTCACAAGATGAGGTTAAGCTGAGAAGTTGAGCTGTAGTTGGGCTGTTAACATTGACAGGAATGTTGAAGTCACCAAGAATGTTAGTGGGTATTTCAGAGGAGAGAAAGTAGGGTAGCCAGGCAGCAAGTTATCAAGAAAGCGCTATACCAGTCCAGGAGGCTGATAAATTGCTGCGATCCTCAGAGAAATGTGAGAAAACAGACAAATACAGTGCATCTCGAATGAAGAGAGGGATAGAGAGGAAGGGATAGTTAGGACTTGGAAGGTGCTTTGTGGGGATAGAAGGAATCCAACTCCACCTCCTTTCTGTCCATTGGGTCTGGGGAAGTGAGTCCAATGGAGGCCACCATGGAAGAGGGCAGCAGGAGAAGCTGAGTCAAAATTTTGAAGCCAGGTTTCGGTTATGGCGAGTATGTTAAAGCCATGAGAGATGAAAAGGTCATGCACAGATGTTAGCTTGTTACAGATGGAGCGGGTGATCCAAAGGGCGCAGGAGATTGGTGGGCTGCTTTGAGGAAGCAGGGGGATAGAAATTAAACTGAGTGAATTGCCGTGGTTGCCAGAGGAGGAGGGGTATTGGATATGTGGCTTGCAGTTGGAAAATTGCGGACCAGGATTAGGAGAAATGTCACCTGAGACTAGGAGAAGCAGAAGGGCGAGGAATGCAAGAGTGGGAGTGGGATGAGCATGAGCGCACGTGTCTAGTGGCCCTGGTGTTTATGTCAGCATGTGGGTGTGGCAAATTCAGGAGATGATGGGTACAGTAGTAGGGAGGGGATAGGAGTGAGGGTGATATGTGCATGCTGCAGGGTAGAAAGGAGGGGTAGAGTAAAGATAATTTGAGGATAGAAGACACCGATGTGAGAAGGAAGAGAATAAGGAGAATAAGAGAATAAGGATAGAGAGTGGGAATCTGACTTCATATAAAATAAATGTCAAATGCTGCTTTGCTTGTCGTCTTTCACAGTGGAGCAGAGTTCTTGTTGTATCTTCATCCTGCTTTTGTTAAACTACGGTGGTGAAACTGCGCATCACTTGTGACAGAGCCACTCAGAAAAGAGCCATAGGCTGCTTTCATTTTATAGGGAGACTGAGCAGGCATGCATTTCTCAATTGGTCATTATATGATCTGATTTGAGACACCCGAATATGGGAGAGGAGATGGCCAATACCAGACCATCTACAGACACAGGCTAGGGTCGTAAAGCTAATTACCTCTCTTGATCACTCAAGCCAAATGGGGTTGAGAATCAAACACCAGTAATGTTGCTATTGCAGTGTGTTTGTTATAGAGCTAGCAGTAAATATAGAAGTTTAAAGATATGACAGCAGAAGACATTTACCAAAAATGATGTCAGATAGTTCAGCAGAGTAGATTGTACAGATGGATAGAAGACATTTACCTGTAAAAAAGCAGAAATATAGTAGAATATTATCTTTAATTTTATCAATTAAAATCAAGAAAATATTTTTTTTATAAATTGTAAAAACATTTAACAATTATACGACATTCCAAAAGTTTACAACTGATGGTGAAACAAAACAGCAAGTAGCTGGGGAATACCACCTCAAATACATAATTGTTAAATGTTTTTACAATTTATAAAAAAATATTTTCTTGATTTTAAGTTATAAAATAAAAGTTACTATTTTATTATATATATTGTCTGAATTGCCTTAAAAATCCCAAACAATGAGGCAAACATATCTATGGTAACAGAGAAGGGATGATGGCAATTACACACACAGCCATATGAGCTTTTTTCCCTAATGGGTGCAATCCCAATCCTTACATTATAAATGATTATTGTCTCACAAGTCTCACAAGTTGGTGGAGTCCAAAAGTAAGAGAACTGAGTGTTCATGAGACTGGTGGGAACTCTTCCAAGCGTATGATACAATGCAAGGCACAAATGCTTACAATACTGTTCTCATTGTAGGTGCCACAGGAGGGGTGTGCAGTATTCACATTACTGATGGATAGTAAATTCTCAGACAGGATCGCTGTTCTCACTATTCCAGCTATATGCCTGAGACATCCAAGCTTGCCCCAACAGGGGAAAGTGCACATGTGCATCCTATCATTGCTACATCTTCTCCCTTCCTCTTCCTTTCAAGTCCCATGTGAGGACTCACTATACCTCCATGGCCACATCAAAATGTTCAACCAAATCTCATGGAATTTCAGTGCCAATCACAGGCACTAGCTTCCCCAGAATGGCTTCCTGGAACCCATAAGAGAAGACCGCTTATTCCCTAATGAGTTCATGCCAGCCTGAAGAAGTGACACAGCACCGTCTTTAGGTAGACGAACAAACTTCAGCACAATATCTGCCTACAGTCTAACTACAACCTTTGACCCTGCACTCTCTGGGAAATTTGAAGAGAACACTAACTTGGGAAATTTGAAGAGAACACTAACTTGGGAAGTTGTGAAAAAGAAAAGGCAGGCAGAATGCCTTGTTGAAACACAGTCATTAACTGAAAAAGAAATAGCTGAGGCCTAAAACTGAGTGAGGAAAACCAGACTCTACTACTATAGTGAGATTGTGGAAGACAGTTTCATGTCACAAGTCTGACACCATGGCAAGTCTGGGCACAGCAACAAGAGAGAAGGTAGTTAGACTGCATCAGCACAGGCATCTTCACAGGGAAATATTTCAATGCATACAGGGGTTTCAAGATGCCAAGGAAACTTAAAGGCTAATTTCACCTGTTGAAAAAAAAAAAAGAATTTTAGGGTGGAACATGTTCCAGCATCTTCCATCTCTTCATCTGATCCCCCTTCCTCCTTAGAAAAAAATAATAAATGCAATTTTTTTGCAGGTAAAAAATGTGCATTTATACATTTTTTCTAAGGAGTCTGCTGATCATTGCACCGGCAATCTGTCTGGCTTCTGCAGACTCTCAGGATAACTGTCTGCCTGTACCTCCAATATGGGCAGACAGTTACTTGAGAGCAAGAAGATCAATAAACTATGAGGACGGTAGCACACTCGAAATTCATTAAGAACTACAAGCCCTCAGCCACAGTGGCTGACAGGACTTGTAGCCTATTCATTCACAGGAAACTGTGAATGAATGACGTGCCCTGTGGGTGGAGCCCTGCACTGCTGCACTGTTTTAAAATTGTGGCAGTTGGTATGGGGAGAAGATCCCCCACCCATTGTCTTGGGGGGAGGAGATCGGGTGAAGAGGGGGAAGATGCTGGAACATGTTATACAGTGTATGTTTAACACTAATATTAGGTGAAACATAACTCGTTCCAAAGGTATACTTAGCCGACCGCCTAACGCAGATATACTGCGGCAGAATGGCACGGGCAGACAAAATCACGTACCTGGTACTCATTCGTGGCCACCCCCTCGTGATCGCTCCCAACAAATGAAAATCTTCCTCTGCTGCTGTAATGTAAACAGCGGCAGAGGAAGTGATGTCATCGCTCCTCGTGAAGCCTTTTGTCCAGGCTTCCGAGGAGAGAAGACATCAAGTAAGTCTGCACCAACACAACACTTACAGTAGAACACTCTAGGCACACTTTTCACCCCCGATCACCCCCCTGTACCCCCTGTCACAGTGACACCAATAGCAGTTTTTTTTTTCTGATGACTGCATTGGTGTCATTTTGTGACAGTTATAAGCGGTAGAGCAGTTAGTGTTAGGCCACTTTAGGTCTAAGGTACCCCCCTAACCCCCCTAATAAAGTTTTAACCTCTTGATCACCCCCGTCGTCAGTGTCACTAAGCGATCATTTTTCTGATCGCTGTATTAGTGTCACAGGTGACGCTAGTTAGGGAGGTAAGTATTTAGGTTCACCGTCAGCGTTTTATAGCGAACCCCCATATACTACCTAGTAAAGTTTTTAACCCCCTGATTGCCCCCTAGTTAACCCTTTCACCAGTGATCACCATATAACTGTTACTGGTGACGCTGGTTAATTAGTTTATTTTTTATAGTGTCTGGTCACCCGCCGTTTATTACCTAATAAAGGTTTAACCCCCTAATCGCCCGGCGGGTGATATAAGTTAGGTTTTAGGGTCAGATAGGGTCTGCGGTGCCCCAGGCAGTGTCAGGTCAGTGCCAGTACTGCTAACACCCAAGCACGCAGCATACACCTCCCTTAGTGGTATAGTATCTGAATGGATTAATATCTGATCTGATCAGATCTATACTAGCGTCCCCAGCAGTTTAGGATTCCTAAAAACGCAGTGTTAGTGGGATCAGCCCAGATACCTGTTAGCACCTGCGTTTTGCCCCTCCACCCAGCCCAGCCCACCCAAGTGCAGTATCGATTGATCACTGTCACTTACAAAACACTAAACACACATAACTGCAGCGTTCGCAGAGTCAGGCCTGATCCCTGCGATCGCTAACAGTTTTTTTTGTAGCGTTTTGATACAGTCGCTAACAGTCAGGAGCTTTTTTGCTTGTGAGTCTCACTAGTGTACCACTAAATTTAGAGCCCAAAATGGCAAATTCCTTCTGGTGAACTGGCAAGCACCAGCGGCCTAGTACACCCTGGCTGTAGTCAATCCAGCACTGCAGTATCACGTGGTGACGTGGCGAGTCCCATAAGTGCAGTTCAAGCTGATGAGGTGGCAAGCACAAGTAGTGTCCCGCTGCCACCAAGAAGACGAACACAGGCACGTCGTGCCCATGGTGCCCTTCCTGCTGCATTCGCCAATCCTAATTGGGAACCCACCACTTCTGCAGCACCCATACTTCCCCCATTCACTGGCCAACCCGGCATTCAGGTGAAAACAGTTTATTTTACGTCACTTGATTTTTATTCGCTGTTTTTCACCGAAGATCTCTATAGATCTATTGTGGACCAAAGCAATTTTTACGCTGGTCAACACTTCGCCACTTTTCCCCAGTCCTCCTTTGCCAGAGATTGGAGACCAATTGTGTTTTTTGAATTCAAGCTCTTTCTGGGCCTTTCCCTCAACATGGGCATAACTAAAAAGAGTCAGTTGCGGTTATATTGGTCCACTGACCCAATTCCCCATATGCCCTTGTTCTCTGCCTCCATGACCAGGGCACGATACGAGCAGATCTTGCGGTTCATGCACTTCAATGACAATGAACTCTGTCGTCCTCGTGGAGACCCTGGATATGATCGGCTCTACAAAATTCGGCCCCTCGTAAACCACTTCAACCAAAGTTTTGCAGACTTGTTTACTCCCCATCAAGTTGTCTGCGTTGATGAGTCCCTGATTAAGTTTTCTGGCCGCTTGTCATTCAAACAGTACATTCCCAGCAAGCGTGCCAGATACGGGGTCAGGATGTATAAGCTCTGTGACAGGGCCACAGGCTATACATGTAGTTTTATGGTTTACGAGGGAAAAAATAGCCACATAGAGCCGACAAACTGCCCTGACTACATAGGAAGCACTGGCAAGATTGTGTGGGACTTGGTGTCACCCTTATTCGGAAGGGGGTACCACTTATATGTGGACAATTATTACACGAGCGTGCCACTTTTTAGTCACTTGTTTGACCAGCAGATTGGAGCATGTGGCACTGTGTGACCTAATCGCTGGGGCTTTCCCCAGCAGCTTGTAGATTCTCGTCTTATGCCCCGTACACACGGTCGGACATTGTTCGGACATTCCGACAACAAAATCCTAGGATTTTTTCCGACGGATATTGGCTCAAACTTGTTTTGCATACACGGTCGCACAAAGTTGTTGGAATTTCCGATCGCCAAGAACACGGTGACATAAACCACGTATGACAAGACTAGAAAAGGCCAGTTCAGAGCCAAGCGCGGCACCCTTTGGGCTCCTTTTGCTAATCTCGTGTTAGTAAAAGTTTGGTGAGAGACGATTCCCGCTTTTTCAGACTCGTGGTTTTCAGATCGTTTTCTGCTGTTCATTTTGTGCTTGTGGGTTTGTATCTGCTCTTCTGTGCGTGCGGCGAGTACCATTGACTTGTCAGTGTGTTCTTGTTCGTTCGTTACTGTTTTTCAGGTCGCTCTTCACAGGCCTTGCTGTTCTTCAGTGCGTTCTGTTACTTCGTTCTGAGCAGCCGACCGTTTTCTAGCCATGTTGTTGTAGAGTTCGTGTTGTGCGGGGGCTTGGTGTTGGGGTCCTGACCTTGACACAAGTCCAGTCCATGAACAGGGTGGGGAGGAGTTCATGGACCAAGAATTGGTTGCTTCAGCGTGACCAGTTCTGTTATATGCCTTTGCTCCGTGAGATCCGTGAGAATAATCCTGATGATTTTAGGAACTTTCTCCGGATGACGGACCCCGTATTTCACAGTTTGTTGGCTTTGCTGACCCCCTATATCAGCAGGCAGGATACCTACATGAGGCAAGCCATCACTCCAGAGCAGAGGCTCGTCGCCATCCTGCGGTACTTGGCGACGGGGAGAAGCCTGCAGGACTTGAAGTTCTCGACAGGCATCTCCCCCCAGGCTCTGGGGATCATTATCCCAGAGACCTGTTCTGCTATCATTCAGGTCCTGCAGAAGGAGTATATTAAGGTAAGATTTTTATCCTTTAATATCACATTTTATTATATATAATGTTTTCTAATATATTGTATTTCTTTCCTCATTCCCTAATTACCATGATTGTAATATGCTGTGAATGTCCCCTTTGTTCTCATGCATGCTGGATTTTTATGTAATTTTTTTTTGTCCTTCATACATATTTGCCTTCACTTACCTCCCCAGCATGCTCTCCTGGCCCTATATTCACCTCATGTAGTCACTTAACAATGTATTTTATCAGCTCCATAGTACTGCTTTACCCCGAACACCCCCTAAAATGTTTTTAAATGTGATTTGTGCTTTAAATTCAGGCAGAGTGCCAGAGGCTTTTTTTTGGGGGTCCCCAAATCATTTGGAACCCTCCCTCCCCCCAACTGCTAAGTCAGCTGATACCAATTCTCTATCTATCCTCAATCATCTATCTGCTGACTTTGCCAGACCCATACACACTATACCCATCTCTTTTGTGGTCATATTTATGGATGAATTCCCCAAAGCATGTAGTGCAAGGGCCTGCCTGTATGCTTTCAAATGGTACTGTTTCAAGTTTTTGTATCCTATTATTATCTCGATAGGTAATAGCAGAATGTCCAAATGTGCTCAAATGTGTACAGTGTGTATTTATATCTTTGTATTATGACACTTCTTACCTGTCCAGTGGGCTGTCAATAGTGTAACTAAGGAGGGGCTGTTCCAAGTAATACACATTATTTAGGCATTCATCTCTCAATGAAGTGGAGAGGGTTACCTGTCCAAGAGCTCCCCCCCTATAATGTTAGAAATGGCCCATGACAGGGGAGGAGGGGGAATATGATGTGTACCTTATACTTTGGTCTTTAAAAATTCCCATAAATCAATGTTATCTTGATGTTGACCAAGAATGTTTGAGTCTAATCTGCTTTCCATGTTTATGTGCAAAAAGCCTAATTTTTTTTGTTTTCCTCAACAATTTCCTTCCACGCCACAGGAATGGCAGACTGTGGCCTCCCACTTTGCCCAGCGGTGGGACTTTCCTAACTGCGGAGGGGCAATTGATGGGAAACACGTCCACATCATCCCACCACCCAACTCGGGGTCGTACTATTATAATTTTAAGGGGTTCAATAGTATTGTGATGTTGGCGGTGGTGTCGGCTACTTATGAGTTCCTGTATGTGGACGTGGGGAAGAATGGCTGGATGTCCGATGGTGGAGTCATCGCCCAGACCGAGTTCTACAGGCATCTCCAGAATGGCAGCTTGGACTTGCCACCTCCAGAAGACAATGTGGAAGGACTCCCATTCGTTTTCATTGCGGATGAAGCCTTTGCGCTGGGGGCTATCTTATGCGGCCATTCCCGATGAGGACCCTCACCCCGGACCAGAGGGTTTTTAATTACCGGCTGGCCAGAGGCAGAAGAGTGGTGGAAAACACGTTTGGAATCATGGCAAGCTGGTTCCACCTATTTCTTACACCCATATATATGGCGGAGTATAAACTGAATCACATTATCCTGGTGTACTGTGTTCTACACAACTTTTTACGGCAACATTCTGCCAACTATGCTGGCTCAGTTGGGCCTGAAGCCAGAATTCAAAATGAACCAACCCTGACGGCGCTTGAAAGTGGCTATCCTGGCTTGCCCTCCCTGAGTGCCTGTGATGTCCGGCTAAGATACCTGGAATTCTTTGCGGGTAGGGGGGCTATCAATATGCCAGACAATGTGTGAAACCTTTATAAAATAGAAAAAAAAAACATTAAGCAAGTTTTTGGTGACATTTACTGCTTGTGTTTGTTTTAGCTGACCCTGACAGAAATGTTTGGAGTCCTGAAAATGGCGTGATTGTGTAACCTTACAAAGCACTGTTGGGTGTTATTTACTAAAGGCAAAGACACTTTGCACTACAAGTGCAGTTGAAACTGCACTTGTAGTGCAAAGTGGATTTGCCCTTAGGAACTAATCCCCATTGTCACAGAAAGCAGCAATTAGAGCACCACAAAAGCGTTGAGACAATTATCCACACATTCTTAATTAACAATCTTTTTAATACCTGCACAATCACATGTGCATTTTGACAAGGTTTTTAAAACAAACCAACATGTTTGTTGTATAACAATTTTTGGGGTGGCATTAGAAAAAGTAGAAATGTCCATTTAAGATAAAACAGGCATGTTTAAAACCAACAAGAAAGACACAAATCTTGAACTTACAAAGTTCACATTTGGTAGAACTTGAAGGCAATATCAGACAGACATGAGTATTTAGGAACTGTGTTTGATATTGCGTTCAGATGGGGTGAAGTCACACCAGGAAAAGCCAAATTTTGAAGATGCACACCAATTTACAAATGTCAACATGTGCTAGCTGCCATCACGGGGGATCAAGGGATGTGTTTTGGGGGAGCAACCCCTTCCTCTCAGCTACTTTATTATTGAGGAAGGGGTTGCACCCCCAAAACGAGTCCATTGATCTCCCGTGATGGCAGATAGCACATGTTGACACACTGTGTGCCTCTTCAAAATTTGGCTTTTCTACAATTCGACAAAAAATGTAAAAATGGTAGCACACCATAAAAGAAAGGGATTTGGAGGGGTTCTAAACTCTCCCCAAAACATCAATGATGTTCTTATTTTTTTGAATAACATCATTTATGTTTTTCTTGATATTTTCCAATGCAACATTACACCTCATGACCTCCCCAATCAGGATCTGTGCACTTTCCGAGGTGAAATGCCCTGGATCCACAACATCATGATCACCTAAAAAGATAGAAACAAAAAAAAAACATGTATTATAAATATGTCGGCATGCATCTCTTACCTGAGCCTGTGGTCGCAGACACTCACTTGTTGTGGTGACAATTTCCACCACATCTTCCTCCTCCTGCTCTTCTTGTCTTTGGGGGATTTCCCCTTCTTCCAGAGGTGGGGGGTCTCTGGTCTCCTCGGATGAGGGGTGTCCTCCGAGTCTTTTCTCCCCTATGTAAAAAAAAAATGGTATACTTAGCACACAGATATTTGATGGCAGAACTATAAATATGAAACATTGCTTGGAAGTGGGGTACAATTGTCTGTTTTGGGAGAGTTCCAAGATGTAGAATTTTTAGTGTCCTTTGTCTAGCTTCAATACTTTACCTGTTTTGTCCAAGCTTCACAGATGGAGACACTCCTATAGTATACACTGGAGCACCTGTGTGGGCCCCATAATAAAAAGGGTGTTCTTGTGTCCCACACTAGTGCTCCAGTGTCCAGATGTGAAAACTGCTGCTGAGTGTCCTCTCCTTACACAGAATCGAGTTTGCATTTCATTCTAGTAACAAACCCATCTACACAACCAAATTATTTTCATACAAGTAGGCCCTAAAAAATGTGGGCAAATGCATATGGCCAAAACAATGGTGTTTATAGGCCGAAAGAAAAATGTTTGATACGAACGAATAATGTGCCCATGAACATGAAAGTTGCCATTTTAAACTGTACAACAGTTAAGAAAAGCACATGGAGCAGCACGAACGTAATAAACACAAAAAGAATAGGAACACAGGACAACTACTTATTTTTGGAAGCACTCTCCGGATCTTTCGGTACTGCTCATGCTCTCTTAATTTCAGGTCCGACCACCGCTTCCTGAGCTGATCTTTCGATCAACGTACCCCGAAATTCCGGTGCAGACTTTTGACCACTTTCGCCATTATCTTGGCCTTTCGGACATTGGGGTTGGGGTAAGGTCCATACTTTCCATCATAGTCGGCCCTCTTCAGGATGTCGACCATCTCCAACATCTCCCCAAAGGACATATTGGAGGCCTTAAATCTTCTCCTTCTGGATCCAGACTTTTCTGGCTCCGGGTTTTCCTCCCCCTCCTCCTTGTTGCTATAATTAGCACGCACCTACTGTGTCTCCGCCATGTGCTCTTCCCCCACTGCGCCAAACGAAAAGGGGCGGGGAATAGACTAGAAAAAAAATCAGGGGCGAGCGGAGTTACACGCATGCGCAGTGTGTATAAAGCGTAACACGCGTGCGTAGTACGTACGATCTGTGAGCGGAGGAAGGAGTATCGGAGGCGCCGATTGTGATAATGAAGGTAAGATCTAAACTTGGGCCTATACTGCTTCTAGATTGAGGCCTATATTGTAACAAGATTAGGAGAGTTTTGCCTGACATTAGGGTTTGTCTTGTGTTGTGTCTTGCAGTGAAAATGGATATCTTGAAAGATAACGACTTTATGGCAATCTTCATTGATATCAAAAAAATGAAAACTCAAAACAACGCGCCCTTCCTGAGTTCTCACCACTGCGCTCAATGCCAAATAAAGGGGTGTTCACCCCCCTATGAGAGATGTGAGAAAATTAAAGCACAAAGTGTATGAAACAAATGTGTAAAACTTAAATGTGTGAGAAGTTAATGGAGTGAATCCAAAGCTGCCACTTATTAAATAAACAGTGCAATACGTCCTATTATTTCCAAGAGCCCAAATGCGATCCTTGTGAAACAATATAAGTGGCGCTAAATACCAGTGATAGACCATTCAACACTCGAAGGTGATCTAGTGCATCTATCTACAAAAGGAAATTGGAATAGATAACGTGAATAAATCTATATCAAAGAAAAACTATTCAATATAAAATTAACAGTGAAAGTGTGCCATACACAAAGCAATATCAATGACACATAAAACAAAAGTGAGATCAAGTGGTAAAGTCCATAAAGTCCATAGACAGACCACGTGCAGAAAATGTGATGAATCTGGAAACGGTCCACCAATTCACTTAGTGTCAGTGACTCCACTCCCCTTGAATTCAGCACTCACCGACTCAAAATGCCTCACACTCTCGTGTTTTGGCAACAAAGCATAGATGTAAAGCGGATCAGCTGAGGGTGTAGGCTCCGAATTCCTTTTTAATCCCAGTGTCACCTCAATGCATAGAAAAAACCCAACATAGTGTGATACCGTAAAGCATATAAAATTTATTGAACTTAAAACCTTCAATCATTGCACTCACATAAAAACTTTTGAATCAAGCCAAAATGACACTGCAAAAAAAAGCTTCCAATACAATCCTCCTCTGTGAAACGCCCAGCACCACTGTGAAACGAGGGTCGCAGCGGACCCCAAAGAAAAAGTTTGGGTGGGTTCTCACCCCTCTTACTGACACTTTGCTGGTGTAGATCTCCTGCTGGCTTGTAAGCCCAAGACGTGACTCCTCTAGCGCCTTCGGAAGATCTCGCCGGTTCTCGGAGATACACCGCAACGTCCTGTCTCTCACTGACTGCTAATAGTGGATGCCGTACAGCCAGGGGCGTGGCTGTACGGCATCCACTATTAGCAGTCAGTGAGAGACAGGACGTTGCGGTGTATCTCCGGGAACCGGCGAGATCTTCCGAAGGCGCTAGAGGAGTCACGTCTTGGGCTTACAAGCCAGCAGGAGATCTACACCAGCAAAGTGTCAGTAAGAGGGGTGAGAACCCACCCAAACTTTTTCTTTGGGGTCCGCTGCGACCCTCGTTTCACAGTGGTGCTGGGCGTTTCACAGAGAAGGATTGTATTGGAAGCTTTTTTTTTTGCAGTGTCATTTTGGCTTGATTCAAAAGTTTTTATGTGAGTGCAATGATTGAAGGTTTTAAGTTCAATAAATTTTATATGCTTTACGGTATCACACTATGTTGAGTTTTTTCTATGCATTGAGGTGACACTGGGATTAACAAGGAATTCGGAGCCTACACCCTCAGCTGATCCGCTTTACATCTATGCTTTGTTGCCAAAACACGAGAGTGTGAGGCATTTTGAGTCGGTGAGTGCTGAATTCAAGGGGAGTGGAGTCACTGACACTAAGTGAATTGGTGGACCGTTTCCAGATTCATCACATTTTCTGCACGTGGTCTGTCTATGGACTTTATGGACTTTACCACTTGATCTCACTTTTGTTTTATGTGTCATTGATATTGCTTTGTGTATGGCACACTTTCACTGTTAATTTTATATTGAATAGTTTTTCTTTGATATAGATTTATTCACGTTATCTATTCCAATTTCCTTTTGTAGATAGATGCACTAGATCACCTTCGAGTGTTGAATGGTCTATCACTGGTATTTAGCGCCACTTATATTGTTTCACAAGGATCGCATTTGGGCTCTTGGAAATAATAGGACGTATTAATCTTCATTGATATGTTCAGGGAGCTGCCTTGTCTATGGGAGATAAACCACCCTGAATATAAGAACCAAACAAAGAGGAAGGCAGCACTGGATCAATTGCTGGAAATTGTGAAGACGGTGATCTCCACGGAAGACATCACCTATTTGAAGATCCTAATTGGTGGCCTGAGGAGCACTTATCTAAGGGAGCACAAGAAGGTCCAGGATTCCCAGAGATCAGGAGCTGCAGATGACATTTATGTCCCCAGGCTCTGGTACTATGACAGACTGCATTTTCTGGCAGGTCAGACTGAACTCAGGCCAGCACTCTCCAGTCTTCCTTCCACGCTTCCTTCCCCCCCCAGCTGAGGCTTCTGACGCCCAACCTAGGCCTTCCAGGCAGCAACATGTGGAGGAGCCCAGCTTGAGCCAGGTATAGCATTCCTCCAAATATTTCTGCTTGTCCAATTAATGATGTTAACTAGATGTTAGTTTGGAGTACTAATTTATGATTGTGATTGATGATGCAAAAACTACAACCATGTCCCTTTTTCATACACAGGGAAGTCTCAGCCAGGAGGTGGCCAGGCCAAGCAGGCTGCCTGATACCCAGGTCCCTCCCCTACACCTTCAAAGACAAAGTGGCTTTGTAGAGGAGTAACCTGGAGGAGGCTGCCATAGGCCTCTTTTGGAAGGCTACAGAGGCCCTGAGAACTCCCCACACTGTTGAGGAGGACTTTGCTTGCATAACTGCCTGCAAAATTCTGCAGATAAAGGAGGTCCAACGACTCTTGTGTGAGTCCTTAAATTTGGAAGCTCTCAATAAGGGGTTGAGGGGCCAAATAACATGTGCTACCCACATTTGTGACCTCACACATAGTCCTCCTCCTCCTCCAGGTCCTACTTCTCCTCCTCCTCCAGGTCCTACTCCTCCTCCTGCCACATCTCCAACACCAGAGCCACAGCCGGGAAGGAAGCGTGGAAAGAAGACCAGAAAGTGATGACCCTGGGTCCAGTCTGGTCTGGCAAAAGATGCTGGACTTTGAGTGGTTATACCAGAATGATGCCTGCAGGTTTAGGTATCATCTTGGTATCATTCTTTTCAGCCAGCAGTCGGCTTTCATGTAAAAGCAATCCTAGCGGCTAATTAGCCTCTAGACTGCTTTTACAAGCAGGGGGAGGGAATGCCCCCCCACCGTCTTCCATGTTTTTCTCTGGCACTCCTGTCCCAACAGGGAACCTGAGAATGCAGCCGGTGATTCGGCCAGCTGACCATAGAGCTGATCAGAGACCAGAATGGCTCCAATCATCTCTATGGCCTAAGAAACCAGAAGCTACGAACATTTTATGACTTAGATTTCGCCGGATGTAAACAGCGCCATTGGGAAATTGGGAAAGCATTTTATCACACCGATCTTGGTGTGGTCAGATGCTCTGAGGGCAGAGGAGAGATCTAGGGTCTAATAGACCCCCATTTTTTTTCAAAAAAGTGTACCTGTCACAACTTGCTATTGCTATCATAGGGGATATTTACATTCCCTGAAATAACAATAAAAATGATTTAAAAAAAATGAAAGGAACAGTTTAAAAATAAGATAAAAAGCAAAAAAATAATAAAGAAAAAAAAAGCATCCCTGCCCCCCCCTGCTCTCGCGCAAAGGCGAACGCAAGCGTCGGTCTGGCATCAAATGTAAACAGCAATTGCACCATGCATATGAGGTATCACCGCGAAGGTCAGATCGAGGACAGTAATTTTAGCAGTAGACCTCCTCTGTAAATCTAAAGTGCTAACCTGTAAAGGCTTTTAAAGGCTTTTAAAAATGTATTTAGTTTGTCCCCACTGCACATTTGTACGCAATTTTAAAGCATGTCATGTTTGGTATCCATGTAATCAGCCTAAGATCACCTTTTTATTTCATCAAACATTTGGGCAATATAGTATGTTTTAGTGCATTAAAATTTGAAAAATCGCTGCACAAATACTGTGTGAAAAAAAAAAAATGAAACACCCACTATTTTAATCTGTAGGGCCTTTGCTTTAAAAAAAAATATATAATGTTTGGGGGTTCAAAGTAATTTTCTTGCAAAAAAAAAATAATTTTTTCATGTAAACAAAAAGTGTCAGAAAGGGCTTTGTCTTCAAGTTATTAGAAGAGTGGGTGATGTGTGACATAAGCTTCTAAATGTTGTGCATAAAATGCCAGGACAGTTCAAAACCCCCCAAATGACCCCATTTTGGAAAGTAGGCACCCCAAGCTATTTGCTGAGAGGCATGTCGAGTCCATGGAATATTTTATATTGTGACACAAGTTGCTGGAAAAAGACAAATTTTTTTTTTTGCACAAAGTTGTCACTAAATGATATATTGCTCAAACATGCCATGGGAATATGTGAAATTACACCCCAAAATACATTCTGTTGCTTCTCCTGAGTACGGGGATACCACATGTGTGAGACTTTTTAGGAGCCTAGCCATGTACGGGACCCCGAAAATCGAGCACCGCCTTCAAGGTTTCTAAGGGTCTAAATTTTTTATTTCACTCTTCACTGCCTATCACAGTTTCGGGGGCCATGGAATTCCCAGGTGGCACAAAACCCCCTCAAATGACCCAATTTTGGAAAGTAGACACCCCAAGCTATTTTCTGAGAGGTATAGTGAGTATTTTGCAGACCTCACTTTTTGTCACAAAGTTTTGAAAATTGAAAAAAGAAAAAAAAATACACACATGTGGTATCCCCGTACTCAGGAGAAGCAGCAGAATGTATTTTGGGGTGCAATTCCACATTTACCCATGGCATGTTTGAGCAATATATCATTTAGTGACAACTTTGTGCAAAGAAAAAAAAAAAGTTTGTAATTTTCCTGCAACTTGTGCCAAAATATAAAATATTCCATGGACTCAACATGTCTCTCAGCAAATAGCTTGGGTGTCTACTTTCCAAAATGGTGTCATTTGGGGGGGTTTGTGCCATCTTGGCATTTTATGGCCTTCAAAACTGTGATAGGTAGTGAGGAGTGAAATCAAAAATTTACGCCCTTAGAAATCCTGAAGGCGGTGCTTGGTTTTTGGGGCCCCGTACGCGGCTAGGCTACCAAAAAGTCCCACACATGTGGTATCCCCATACTCAAGAGAAGCAGCTTAATGTATTTTTGGGGTGCAATTTCACATATAACAATGGCATGTGTGAGCAATATATCATATAGTGACAAGTTTTTGTAAAATTTTGTTTGTTTTTTTTAATCATTATTCAATCACTTGGGACAAAAAAATTTAATATTTAATGGGTTCAACATACCTCTCAGCAATTTCCTTGGGGTGTCTACTTTCCAAAATGGGGTCATTTGAGGGGGGGGGGGGGTTGTACTGCCCTGCCATTTTAGCACCTCAAGAAATGACATAGGCAGTCATAAACTAAAAGCTGTGTAAATTCCAGAAAATGTACCCAAGTTTGTAGACGCTATAACTTTTGCGCAAACCAATAAATATACGCTTATTGACATTTTTTTTACCAAAGACATGTGGCCGAATACATTTTGGCCTAAATGTATGGCTAAAATTGAGTTTATTGGATTTTTTTTTATAACAAAAAGTAGAAAATATAATTTTTTTTTTTTAATTTTTGGTCTTTTTCCGTTTATAGCGCAAAAAATAAAAGGTGATCAAATACCATCAAAAGAAAGCTCTATTTGTGGGAAAAAAAGGATGCAAATTTCGTTTGGGTACAGCATTGCATGACCGCGCAGTTAGCAGTTAAAGCGACGCAGTGCCAAATTGTAAAGAGTGCTCTGGTCAGGAAGGGGGTAAATCCTTCCGGGGCTGAAGTGGTTAATGCAACAGATGAAAGATACATCATACTTACATCCCTTTGACATTGGAAAATGTCCAGCAGTGCCATCTGCACAATATTAGCAGAAACCAGCGGAACCCAGGTTCACCCATCTACTGTTCAGAGAAGTCTGGCCAGAAGTGGTCTTAATTAAGAAATTGCAGCGAAAAGGCCATACTTCCAACATGGAAACAAAGCTAAGTGACTCAACTATGCACGAAAACATAGGAACCGAGGTGCAGGAAAATGGCAGGAGGTGATTTGGGCTTATGAGACAAAATTTGAAATACTGGGCTGTAGCAGGAGACAGTTTGTTTGCCGAAGGGCTGGAGAGAGGAACATTAATAAGTGTCTGCAGGCAACAATGAAACATTGCAGAAATTCCTTGCAAGTGTGGGGCTGCACTTCTGCAAATAGATTTGGGGATTTGGTCAGTGTCAATGGTGTCCTCAGTGCTGAGAAATACAAAGAGATACTTATCCATCATGCCATACCAGCAGGACGGCATGTGATTGGTCCTAAATTTATTCAGCAGCAGGTTAACGACCCAAACATACAGCCAATCTCTCAGCCAAAGATCTGATCATTTCATTTCCAATTCGTTAATTGATAAAATTAAACATGGTACAGCAGGCACGTATCAGTCATATGGCATGTTTGGTTTACATATTCTTTAAAGCCAATTGTTTTGAGCAGAACAGTGCAGATTACTGTGTAGTAGGGACTGTTGGAATCCATCAATGTTTGTTCTCATTGTTCTACAGACCTTAGTGCCCTCTATATCCAAGTGCTTGCAAGATACATTGTCGATATTAATATAATACATTTATAAATTAAGGCATTAGAAATATTAAAGAGGAACTTAACTGTAGAATGCGTGCCCCAAAAAGGCAAGAAGAAAGCAGAGGGCTATAGTCACCAGTATGTATTGTGTTTCTTCAGCAACTGATCTTTTCCCCATTACAGATTGACCTTGTTCTGCACTGCTGTTTGTGTGGAGGTGGTCATCTAGGTAGAGGTGGGGTTTGGTTTCTTTATGTCAGAGCTTTCAGCAAGGGAAACAGTGATATCAAATCTCACTCCAAATTTCATGAGACTTTCAGTGAGAGACAGCAGTGCCTTAGATCTCACACCTTAAGTATACAGCTAGGAGAGTCCCAAAAAGGAGTGCACAATTCGAAAGGGAACTCTATCACCACTGAACTGCCACAAGCCACGAGCCACCAATGAGTAACACCCCCTCTTTCCATGGTGGAAAGTTCCACTGTCTGTGTCTCGTGTTAGAGAATTCCACAAAATAAGTCTAGTTTCTTCAAAGAAATTTGGCTAAATTTGTGATTACAAATTTTTGTTCTTTGGGGACCATAAAGTTTTGGTGAGGAGAACATGGGCCTATTTAAGCCACCTGGCAGGAAGTCACATCTTGGGAGGGAGCCTGCCTGTAGTAAAAGGGCAGGATAATTCTGATTGGCCTGGTTTTGAGTGGGAGTGAGCTGTCCTAGGAGTGTGCAGAGCCTGAGAAGAGTGTTTTCTGTGCTGTGTAAAGAGAGGGTGGAACCATGTGTTGCTGAACAGCTACCACTTAGAGCTATATGACATGGGTGATTTTAATTTATTTGACAAACACTTAATGTTCAGTGAATAAAAGTAGCGTTATCTTTAAAGAGGAACTAAGAGTAAAATAAACAAATCATCATATATGATGATGTCTGTCACTAGCATTAGCACAACATTTTTTTTTATTAGTGTCCATGTAATTATATTTAAAACTTGTTGTACTTGCCCGTAGATTTTTTATATTTCACCTCATTTAACAGGATGATAATGCTGTTTGTTCTGTAGTTAAATTGCACAGCAGCATTGTCACCCTGTGGACAAGGTACCCATAAATAGACATGTAGTTTTAGATGGACTTTAAGACCCAATTTACCTTTTAGCTTAAAAGAGTTAAATACATTCCAGGTGCATCATAACAAAGGCCTGTCCCTTGCAAGTATGCTGCAGAGAATTACTCAAACCTCTGCAGAGTCAACTGCTTTCAGCTAGGGTTCTTCTCTGCAGTATGCTGGCTAGAGAGAAGCTTGTCTACTTAGGCTGTTGCTGCTTTCTAAAGAAGATGAACTTTAACTATTATGCCACGTACACACGATCGGACATTCCGACAACAAAACCGTGGATTTTTTTCCGACGGATGTTGGCTCAAACTTGTTTTGCATACACATGGTCATACAAATGTTGTCAGAAATTCTGAACATCAAGAACGTAGTGACGTACAGCACGTATGACGAGCCGAGAAAAATGAAGTTCAATAGCCAGTGCGGCTCTGCTGCTTGATTCAGAGCATGCGTGGACTTTTGTGCGTCGGAATTGTGTACACACCTTCGGAATTGTCCGATGGAGCATACACACGGTCGCAATTTCCGACAACAAGCTCACATCAAACATTTGTTGTCGGAAATTTTGATCGTCTGTACGAGGCATTAGTGTTGGTGCATCTGGAAATTAGCTGGTTTAAACAGAAAGTTTAAATGGGCTTTAAAAAAGCCAAAAACAAATTAAAGCCTAACTTCTCCATTTTCATTTTCATTTGAAAAATAGTTTTACACCTGTGAATAAAAGCTTATTTTGCAAGCACTTCCAACTGTTGCACTGACAGCTTTTAACATCTACCATTTACTTACACAGTTAAAGTGGTTGTAAACTCTGTAACACCACTTGTACCTACAGGTAAGCCTATAATAAGGCTTACCTGTAGGTACTGTAAATATCTACTAAACATCCACCGACTAGGAGATATTCACTATATGCATTGCTGCCGACATCGGCGCATGTGCACTGAAGAAACAGCCCGCTGGTGCCATTTCTTCAATGGCCGTGCCGTGACAGTGACGTCATTGCGGCTCCGGCCAATCCCAGTACCGAAGCATGTAAAACCAGAAAGATGTTGGCTGTGGGAACAGTGTGGGCGGCACTGCAGGGCATCGTTCTAAGGTAAGTATTTCATAATGAGCAAGTATGCAATGCATACTTGCTCATTATGCCGTTGTCTTTTTTTTTTTTTTTCCGGAGGTTTACAACCTCTTAATACATGCCCGTATTAATTTGGATCATCAAGATGGGGTTCACAGTTGAAGGAAAAGGTATGTGTGCAAGGGTTCTTAGATTAAGCTGATAAGAAATTATAGGAATGCTTCAACTATAATACTATAATGCCTTTTCTAAATTCATTTATGAGGCTAAGCTTCCTAACACAGCCAGACACCACCTGGCCAGGCTGCAGATATGACAGCCAGGTAAGGACAATGAACAGGGAGATTGCCCTAAAGTGGTTGTAAACCTCTGAAATGAAAAATGAACAGACATATCCCTCTTTAGTGTGTGTCTGATCTTCTTTCCCTCTGCTATCTGCATTTGCCACTTCTGCTAGGTAATCCCAACACCACAGAATTTTCGGGAGATGGCCTCATCCCCTCTCCAGCACACAGAAGGTGATTGACAGCCTCAGCTGTGCAGGTTTTCATTGGTGACTGTGTATGGGGGGTGTCTACTCAAGTCTTAGATTACACTCACTTCTCCTCTCTGTGCTGCACAGTGTGTGACATCAGATCCCTGCACCTTGATTTCTGGCACCGAGACATTGCCTTTGATTTGTGTGTTTTAGGAGGCTGTGTAGAAGAGAGAGCTGCAGATAAACAGGTGCAACTTATGCAGGAGGATTTGTTTAATCTCTGTGCATCACCCTAAGCTTGTCAGTGGGTATGTGTAAGGGTTTACCAACAGAGCTTGCCTAATTTGTATTGTATTACACTACAGGTGTGATGATTCCTTACAAGACCATGAGACAAAAATTTGACTCTTTAAATGTAGCTGGATGGTCTCCTGACTTTTTACTATACTTATACTTTTTTTGAAAAAAAGACTCTTGTATCTATTCTTTAGAGGCGAAAATCAATTTAACCACCTCCTGCCCGCCATATAGTAAACTGACGGGTGCAAGGTGGCTCTCTCATTTTGGGATGACGTCATATGAGACAAGACACAGCGCATCACCATTCTCAGTAAAGTGCAGATGACGAGGCTCTTTACCCATGTGATCAGCTGTGTCCAATCACAGCTGATCATATGTAAACAAGGAAATGCTTCAGGGTCCTGATGATCAGTGCAGTCCCAACAGTGCCCAGCAGTGATGCCAATCAGTGCCCAGCAGTGATGTCTTTCAGTGTCCATCAGTGCCTGCTCATCAGTGCCGCCCATCAGTGCCACCTATCCGTACGGTATATCAGTGCCCATCAGTGCCACCTATCAGTGCCCATCAATGCTGCCTATCAGTGCTCATCAGTGCTGCATATCGGTGCCCATCAGTGTTGCATATTAGTGCCTGTTCATCAGTGCCACCTCATCAGTGCCCGTCACTGCTGCCTCATCAGTACCCATCAGTGCCAATCAGTGCCCATCAGTGCAGCCTCATGAGTGCATATCAGTGAAGGAAAAAAATATTTATAACATTTTGAAACTAAAAAAAATGTTTTTTTTGTTTTTTTTAGTAAAAATTAAAAAGCCCAGTGGTGAGAAAATACAATCAAAAGAAAGCTCTATCTGTCTCAGAAAAATTATAAAAATGTTATTTGGGTACAGTGTTGCATGACTGCCCAATTGTCATCCAAAGTGCGACAGTGCTGAAAGCTGAAAATTGGCCTGGGCAGGAAGGGAGGGAAGGAAGAGGGCCCCAAAATGGAAGCGGTTAAAGACATCTACTACTCGGGTGTCGTTGCTATGGTCTAAATGTAGTTTCATTTTATTTTGTCCACCTGCTGATAAGATCTTATTAAATAAAGTTAAATTCTTGCCTTATAAACCTGGTTAGCAGTGAATGTATTCATTTGACACCCTGGGCCAAAAGAATCCATTCAGTCAAATGGCTAAATAAAAAAACAAGTGCTTAATGAAACCTTAATATCCCTACACTAAACTGATAACATAATAATGGTAACTTGGCCAGTGTGCATGCAGTCTTACCTTGTTGAAGTTTATACTCGTAATATTTTCTACCAGTTCTTCTGAATGAATAATTTACCATACATAAGAATACACTGCAGCATGAACATTGTGTGTGACACTGAAAAGTTTTAGTTACAATATTAATGCAATATACAAGACGTAAATAAAACTGGGGCTAATACTGAAGACTGCATTAAAAGTACAGTTGTTATCCACAAGAATATGTATCTCATTTACTTGTTCAATCCTTATCTGTTGCTCATGCTAACAGCCTTATTTTTTTATTTTCATAAATCAATCCCACTCATTTTTTTAACAAAGCAAATTGCCTTAGACTAAATTATTTTTTTAATGTAATACAATATAAATATTTTTGCTAAGCAGTAGTCAAAAAGAATAAAAAAAATAAGAAAGTTGAATTGTATAATAAGAAATGCAGAATGGAAAATCTGTTGCATATGTATAAGGGTTTTCATGCTGTCCTGCTGCTTTGTTGCTCATTTC
Organism: Aquarana catesbeiana; assembly: GCF_042186555.1. Taxonomy (NCBI): domain Eukaryota; kingdom Metazoa; phylum Chordata; class Amphibia; order Anura; family Ranidae; genus Aquarana; species Aquarana catesbeiana. The sequence continues at coordinate 763,200,476 of NC_133324.1, forward strand.
ATTTTTCGGGAAAAAAATGTGACATAGCATAACAATTCTGTCATCCATTCTGTCTGTTTTTCTTGGTGATGGGGATAGTTTATAGTCTAGATATCATACAAGGACTATTTGAGCTGCCAATAACTAAATACCATGAATACATGGTAATTCACAATGATTGAAGGCATAATTAAAAAGAGATGTAGTGTGTCGTAAGATTTTCCCTGTGCCTCTTATCAAAGTTCAACAGCACTGCCGAATGGTTTTACTTGCACAATCAACAGCATCACTTAGTGATGAGCTATGAAGTGTTTCTGAAGGAATAATTAACAAATTGCCACAAAACCAAAATAAGCTTCACTTTAATTTATAAGGTGTCCAAACATAATTCTCACAGTTTGTCTTCAACAGTGGATAATGGTGGAAGAACTTTGATATCTCTTCTTAACAGCATATTGCTATGTAGTGATTTAACAAAATGAAAAATAATTTGGTTGTGGCAAAGTAAAATTAAATGTAAATGGCCAATGACCATGCACACACTAAACTACTATTTGCATTATTATAATTCATTTGTAACCAGAACATACTTTTACTAGGCTATGATATAGAGCAGTGGCTCTCAGTCATAAATTAGCCCCTCAGGTTTTAAAAGCAGTATAGCTGCTCATTAATGGATTGAAAGGGGGGCTTTTGAGTGCCTTTAAGCCCCGGTTCACACAGGGGCGACTTGTCAGGCGACCTAGCCGCCTGACAAGTCGCGTCTCGTTCTCTACTACGGAACTGTTCTAATAGGAGCGACGCAAGTCGCTCTGACTTAGAAAAAGGTTCCTGTAGTATTTTTGGGGCGACTTCAAGCGACTTAAGTGGGGGAAGATGGTAGTTGCGCTGTGATGAGGGGGGGGGGGGAAGTTACAAAGATGACTAAAGTGGCAAAGTGAACTAAAAAAGAAACGGGCCAATGCATGAATGGATCCTACATGCTAAAAGAACATGGTGAGGATGCAGTGCAGTGCAACGTAGCTGATCAACATGACTATAATGTTGCGGGCAGACAAAGCCTAATATATAAAGGTAATTGTGAAACAGTGACTGCTTGAATATAGCAAAGCAAAAATGCATATACTGACACAAATAGGATAAATAATGACACAATGCAAAAAAATATATAATGCAAGAAAAATACATGTGGGCTAGTGCCCCATTAGCAAAAACGTGCCAAATCCCGGTGGACTACAAGTGACAAATCCCTAGGACAAACATGAATAATAGTTCTATCATCCAGTCCAAAAACAAAAACTCGTGATGAGAAACACAAAACAATTCCAATCGTAAAGGGAAGGGGGATCTTCAGTGAGGACACCTCCGTGTTTGCAAGCCGCTTACCTTACAGCTGTAAGGTGTACAGCCTGTGTTGCAAATGACCCACAGGTGTAGACGTTCCGTGTATAAGGTAGTGACAATGATGAACATGCCAAGTGAAATATAAAAAATAAAAAGTATACAGCATTTAAAATAACTCTGCGATGACCACAGTGGAGGGTGGGGAGGCAAGACACACACGGGGGGAGGTTGCACTCACTTTCATGAAGTGAGTGTGGGCATCAATCCACGAGCGCCGAGCTCGTATGCCTCCAGGGGTATCACCAATCTGGAATCTGTCCCCGTGCCTGGAAACTGGAATATGTCCCCATGCCTCTCTCCTCAGAAGTCGTTTTGCATGTCCCTGCTGAAGTCGTGTGCAGGTCGCCTCGGTGAGTCGACCTGCAAGTCGTGTTGCCCCTGTGTGAACCGGCAGTTACAGTTTACAAAGTCAACTAAGTGCACTTTCCTGCACCCCTTTCTGATCACTCATGAAAGGGAATGCTCATAGTAAAGTAATAGTTTTAAATGAGGTCATGAACATTACATGATCTTATAGTGGGAGGTCCGCAGGATCTGAAACCATTCTTCTAAAAGTATGTATGCCTGGATGTAGAAACATGGGCTCTGGGTGAAACTTTAATAAATCAGTAGTAGGATTGATTTAGTGATTCAATCAATGTAGAATACAATCAAAAGTTAAAAACTGCACATGCAAAATGATAAATATTCTCCGTGATTTTTTGGGCAGAGTGGCATTTCTTCATCCCACGCAATAACAAATACCATGTAAATGAAGCCCAAGGGATTTTACAAGAAATGCCAAGCAATAATGTAAAAAAGTAAAAACCATACGTTTTTATTTCACACGCCCTAAAAGCACATTAAAAAACCTTGAAGAATATGTATATATCAGTGATTAAATGTTCTCGTCACAAATGCCTTATCAAAAGAATGAACAATAAAAGAGAACTACAGATGATTAGACTAGATGATGATTAGACATCATTTGTAATTTCATATCTCAATGCGTTTCATGATTCTCCATTCACTTCATCAGGGGACTAGAATTTTGCTAAAAAAATTACCCAATCTTAATAGAGAGAGAGAGTAGTAACCCATGGTGGTTTAAAAACACATAGGGGGGCAACAAGGCGCTCAACAGAGACCAGGAAGCCCCCCAGGCATCAGAGGGTGGCATGTAGGCCATTTACATGTAAGGTGATGTGCTTTGCTATAAAATCACCTAGCAATGCCACAATGCTTCTCAATTGACCAAAACTGCACATATGAGGTTTGCCAGGAAAGAACTATAGATAAATTATTTCCTATAGTTCCAGAGGGTCAAAAACATAATGCATATGTATAAAAAAGAGAAAAAAAGGGGCAAAGGGCGGGACTTTAAATGAGGCACATGGACGCAAATACAAAAATTGGGTTAAAAGCAGGTTTTAATATATGCCAAATAATAATATATTTTTACATATTAGACCCCTTTCACACCAAGGCGTTTTTGCAGCGTTTCAGTGCTAAAAATAACGCTCATAAAACGCTCATAAAACGCCCATAATACGCTCCCTATGCATCTCAATGGACCCTTTCACACTGATGCGTTGCGCTGGGGGGCATTGAGAAAAGTCCTGCAAGCAGCATCTTTGGAGCAGCTTTTGGGCGTTGAAAAAAGCGCTTCAAAAACACCCCTCTCCATTGAAATGAATTGAAAACGCTGTAAAAACGTCTGAAAAACGCCTATAATCCGCCCTGAGCTGTAGAAAAGTCACATGATCTCACAAAAAAGGTAAACATTGCAAGCAGAAATGAGAGCATCTACAACAACAGGACTGAAATTGTGGGAACGTCAGAATGATTAAACAGACCATCAAAGGGATTTGGGACTAGTGGTAGCGGGATTAGGGTTCTGGTTTTGGGACTAGTGGAAGTGGGATTAGGGTTAGGGTTAGGGATTTGGGACTAGTGGGAGCAGGATTAGGGTTAGGGATTTGGGACTAGTGGGAGCGGGATTAGGGTTGGGATTAGGGTTAGGGATTTGGGACTAGTGGGAGCGGGATTAGGGTTAGGGATTTGGGACTAGTGGGAGCGGGGTTAGGGATGTGGGAGTGGGATTAGGATATAGATACTTACGTTGCAATGCTCATCCGAGTATAATTTTTGAACTTGTCTGGGTGCACTCTCAAGTCGCAATGCAAATTGTCAAATTGTGCGCTTGGAGGATGGGATGAACCCAATAGCGACGGTGCTGCCTCTGTTGGTGGATATGCTCCCAATAGAGTAGCACAAATAACAAAAACAGCTCCATGAACTCCATCTTCTTTATTTACCCTCTTTCACCTCAACGAGATACCAGGAAGTACACAGGAAGTGATGTAGGGAGGTGGAGTTGTTCTTTGATGCCGATGCTTCAATAACGCTTGAAAAACGCTGTTAAAACGCCTGCAGCGTTGCGTTAATTTTACCGCTGACGCGTTTTTGAATCGCCTTGGTGTGAAAGGGGTCTTAGTGCACATAGCTAATATTAATATTATATATTTCATCAAGATATACATTCCAACAAGGACTTGTTTATAAATACATGAAAAATTAAATGCATATGCTCTTCAGTGAGCTGTTTCAGGAAGTTCTGCTAGTGGCTAGCAATGTTATCAAGGCTCTTCTAGGGTCAGGGTTTAATAGGGTCCTTAGGGTATGTGCACATGGGCATTTGGTTTCATCAAAACCATTTTTATCCCCATAAAACGAATGGGGTTTCAAAAGTACATCAAAACATCTGAGTTCAGAAGCAGATTAGCAGCTGTTCAAACACATTATAAATGTAAAACTCACTCCAGCAAGGCCCTCTAATTCACCACTGGTTCCTCTCCCGATGTACGTTTCATTCAACAGAACATTATCAACAAGTAGTTGATAATGTTCTGTTGAACGAAATGTACTTTGGCGAAGCAAGGAATAGTGGTGATGATCTCAGTACACGAGCAAAGCGTGGGACTGATGTATATTCCGATATGCCTGTATACTAATCCTTGTTGTAAGTAGAATTTTAATAAAACTCTTGTGCTTTTTACTGGATGTTGCGCAATGAGGTGTGTTTCTTCTTTTTCCTGACATATGGCTTAATTGGATCTGAGGCTTGTGGGAGATTGATAGAAACAACATTGGCGTTCCCTATAACAGGTGGAAAAGCTGAGCTGGATATACCTGTAACGAGGGGTAACAACTCATTGATGCACATATCGGCTTTGGAAAGGTCATGGTATCTGGTAAGAGAATATTTGTACTTTAATTACCTCCTGGGGAGCACAAGGTTTAAAACCTACAGTTGATTTGGAAGGACATCACTATTTTTCTTTCACAACAAGGACTTTTTGGTATTTTGGATCTCCTTTTTCACTTTAATTATCTCTAAGTTTTGTGGATCACATGAATGGACTTTTTATTGTTTTTAAATATTTGTTTCATTTGCATATTGATTTTCATTATTACAATAATGACAGCGCAACATTTTGCTTATTTTATTTGTTTTATGGTGTATATATACACATGAGTGCAGCTGTTGGGTCATATATTTATATTCACTGAATCACCGAGCGCAGAATTTTATTCTTTATACATCTTTATCATTTTGTCTTTTCTCTCCACTATTACCATGGGATGGTGTGCTACACATGTGCACAGCACATCTCTGAAGTTCAGAGGATTCCTTCCACTTTGATTAAGATGCATTCAGCTTGGTACTCATATACTTTAGATGGTTGTCTTCTGACCTGGCCAATTTTAGGGCACCTTTGTATGAAAATAGTTACCTCTCCCTGAGTACCCAATGTGAAGTTATTACAGATAATCAATGGCAAAGAGCGTGACTTGGGTACAGCTTGCTCAATTTTATTCCTTGAGATCAGAACTACATCAGCATTCAGAGTTACATTTGCATAATTATAAGCAAAACATTTTGTGTTTGGTATTCCTGCTGTAGTGATATTTTCAGCATATTCTTTGTGATGTTGAAACATAAATCAGCAGGCTCTCTGTAGACAGCACTATATGGTGCTCATTTTGTGGTTTAGTTTTTTATGTTACATGAGCCAGGGAAGTCTCCAGGGCACGACCACTGCCTTCTGATCTGTATTATAGAGATGTAAAAGTTTTTGTCCTTTCCTTCCCCATGTGCAAATTACACATCAAACTTAATCCTACCAGCCAATGTATTCCCAACAATGTAACAATTTGCCAAGTCCTTTGCCCCATACAAGTGCTCAGTAAAGTCTAGTAAACACCTCAGCATTTAATAATTTGCAAATGAGCCTGCATATTTTTTTTCCCCCAGCTTGTTAAAAAAGTAAACTTTACAAAGTTTGTCCAATTTGCGATAGATCATAAATATTAGATGACAAACTTGCAGAGTTCCCAAATATATGCACTGCTTATTTTCTGTTTTGTGTTCTATTTTTTAACAAAAATAAATTGAAATACAAGAACCACTTATCACCTTGAAAAGTTTCTTGAACTGAAAACTAAATATGCAAACTCACATAATAGAAACGCAATAAGAGCTATGTGTATTAAAGGATATGCTTAATTTACCGTATATTCCTTAACGTGTAACAACAAAGCTTGTGTCAAAAAAAGGAGTTCTAATTCAAGCAAAGGCATATTCAATGAAGAGAATTACAATTATCATGATATTTAAGGATTTTATAGGTCTGTCATCATTATTAATATATAATTACTTAAAATATGATATAGGAAATTGTGAACCTCTCCTTCACCTCTCTCTTCCCTCCCTTTTCTGACTACTGTCTACCGCCTTTAACTTAATGCTACCACATGTTCCTAACGCTTTTTATCTGAGGGCAGACAAGCTTGCGTGGGAATAGAACACACCACATACTCTCAGCTTACAGCACCACACAAGCCTATCATAACTCAAGCACAAAACAAGACGATGTGACAGTGATGCAGGGTACAATAATCTTGTTATGGAGAAAAAAATTGGATTGGGAAAATGATAGATGGTTCCTGGCTTACCTAAAGTGCAAATCCATCAAATGTAATGCATGCGTAACAGTGATAACAAATTAGTCTCTTTTCTAATTCCAAAAGCTGGTTTATTTTGAACAGGTAAAGTCTCTTGCAGAAAATATACCAGGGAATGTAAGTAACACATTTACAACAGTTTTCTGGTGGTAGTTCCCTTTAAAATGAACTGCACTAAATTCAGGCAACCATTTGGGCCAGTTTTTGTAACCTTACTGACATGTGTGATTAATTCAGGTGTTTTTAAATTCTGGAAACATGTTCCTATGATAGTGACAGATTCTTAAAGAATTACTGCCAGTTTGCAGATTTGGAAATGTAGACCAGCTCTGAGCTGCTGTACAGTGGCATGCCAGAGCTCAAATCGGGACATGTTTGTACCTGGAAGCTGTCATAATTGTAACAGCTTTACGCACAGGGCTCTATTCCTGGCCTCATTTAGCTGTTGGCCAAAGATTGCCTGGCACAAAGTTAAATGAAAGGGACCAGGGATACTGGTGATGTCATTATCAACAAATATGGCAATGCCCCTATATGTCACGTGGAAGGGGGACCTGATGGGGAGCTTGTCTCCATGACTATGGCTCCTTTGGGTTTGTGAAGCTTGATGGAGGACTAAATGACTAGTTCCCCATCAGGTCCAAATTGGTTTTGGTTGACAGGGGATGGCAGTGAGTGGATTTGAGAGACACTATTGGACTGAATATATGAATTTTCCCACAGCTATGTGCTTTCAATCACAGGAAAGGCAGATCTGATGGGGAACTAGTCTCTCAAGATCCGTCTACAATTTTACAAGAACTTATCAGCCATGCACCTGTACGTGTGAATAATAAATAGGGTGTTTAACACAGTGGTCACCAACCCTCTCCTCAGGGCCCACTAACAGGCCAGGTTTTATGTATTACCTTGGGGAGATGCAGACTAGAATACTGCAATCACTAAGCAGCAAATGATATCACCTGTGATGTATTTCAGTTATCTTGCAAACCTGGCCTGTTAGTGAGCCCTGAGGACAGGAGTTGATGACCACTGGTTTAACATATTAAAAATAAACAGTGAACATTTGCACATCTATTAATTGTAAGAAATAATAATACAGTTGTGCTCAAAAGTTTGCATACCCTGGCAGAAATTGTGAAATTTGGCATTTATATTACAAATATGACTAATCATGCCAAAAACTGTATTTTATTCAAGGATAGTGATGACATGAAGCCATTTATTATCACGTAGTTTTTTTGCTCCTTTTAAAATCATAATGATAACAGAAATCACCCAAATGGCCCTGATGAAAAGTTTACATACCCTGGAATGTTTGGCCTTGGTACAGACACAGAAGGTGCCACGCATAGGTTAAAATGGCTATTAAAGGTTAATTTCCCACATTTGTGGCTTTTTAAATCGCAATTAGTGTCTGTGTATAAATAGTCAATGAGTTTGTTAGCTCTAACATGAATGCACTAAGCAGGCTAGATATTAAGCCATGGTAAGCAGAAAAGAACAGTCAAAAGACCTGCGTAACAAGGTAATGAAACTTTACAAAAATGGAAAAGGATATAAAAAGATATCCAAAGCCTTGAATATGCCAGTCTGTACTGATCAATCATTTAATAAGAAGTGGAAAATTTGGGGATCTCTTGATACCAAGGCCAAGGTCAGGTAGATCAAGAAAGATTTCAGCCACAACTGCCACAGGAATTGTTTGGGATACAAAGAAAAACCGGGGTAACCTTGCAAACCTGGCCTGTTAGTGAGCCCTGAGGACAGGAGTTGATGACCACTGGTTTAACATATTAAAAATAAACAGTGAACATTTGCACATCTATTAATTGTAAGAAATAATAATACAGTTGTGCTCAAAAGTTTGCATAGTCAATGAGTTTGTTAGCTCTAACATGAATGCACTAAGCAGGCTAGATATTAAGCCATGGGAAGCAGAAAAGAACAGTCAAAAGACCTGCGTAACAAGGTAATGAAACTTTACAAAAATGGAAAAGGATCTAAAAAGATATCCAAAGCCTTGAATATGCCAGTCAGTACTGATCAATCATTTAATAAGAAGTGGAAAATTTGGGGATCTCTTGATACCAAGGCCAAGGTCAGGTAGATCAAGAAAGATTTCAGCCACTGGACTTGTTTGGGATACAAAGAAAAAACCGGGGTAACCTTGGGAGAAATACAGGCTGCTCTGGAAAAAGATGGTGTGGTTGTTTTTGAGGAGCACAATACGATGATGCTTGAACAACAAAGTTCAAGTCTTTACTGCACAAGTTTCACAAAAAAGCTTGGTTACAATATGCCCAACAACACCTTGACATGCCTCCTTAGGCTTTTTTGTGGCATTGGGGCAGTAAAGGCTTCAGTCTGGCAGCTCAAATATGCAACTCTTTTTTTGTTCAAGTATCGTTGAATTGTGCGCCTTAAAAACAACCACACCGTCGTTTTAGAGAGCAGCCTGTATTTCTCCTGAGGTTACCTGTGGGTTGTTCATTTTACCCTGGGCAATTCTTTCGCCAGTTGTGCCTGCAATCTTTCTTAGTCTACCTGACCTTGGCTTGGTATCAAAAGCGCCCTGAATTTTCCACTTCTTAATTAGGGGTAAAACAGTACTGACTGGCATATTCAAGGCTTTGGGTATCTTTTTATATCCTTTTCCATCTTTATAAAGTTCCATTTCTTTGTTACGCAGGTCTTTTGACTGTTCTTTTCTACCTCCTCATGGCTCAGTGTCTAGCCTGCTTAACCACTTCAGCCCCGGAAGGATTTACCCCCTTCCTGACCAGAGCATTTTTTACAATTTGGCACTGCGTCGCTTTAACTGCTAATTGCACAGTTATGCAATGCTGTACCCAAATGAAATTTGCGTCCTTTTTTTCCCTACAAATAGAGCTTTCTTTTGATGGTGTTTTATCACCTCTGCATTTTTTATTTTTTGCGCTATAAATGGAAAAAGACTGAAAATTTTGAAAAAAATTGATATTTTCTAATTTTTGTTATAAAAAAAATCCAATAAACTCAATTTTAGTCATACATTTAGGCCAAAATGTATTCGGCCACATGTTTTTGGTAAAAAAAATGTCAATAAGCGTATATTTATTGGTTTGCGCAAAAGTTATAGCGTCTACAAACTACGGTACATTCTCTGGAATTTACACAGCTTTTAGTTTATGATCTCATTTCTTGAGGTGCTACAACCCCCCTCCCCCCCCCCCCCCAAATGACCCCATTTTGGAAAGTAAACACCCCAATTAAATTGCTGAGAGGCATGCTGAGTCCATTAAATATTACATTTTTTTGTCCCAAGTGATTGAATAATGATAAAAAAAAAAAAATTTACAAAAACTTGTCACTAAATGATATATTGCTCACACATGCCATGGTTATATGTGGAATTGCACCCCAAAATACATTTGACTGCTTCTCCTGAGTATGGGGATACCACATGTGTGGGACCTTTTGGGAGCCTAGTCGCGTACGGGGCCCCGAAAACCAAGCACCGCCTTCAGGATTTCTAAGGGCATACACTTTTTGATTTCACTCCTCACTACCTATCACAGTTTCGAAGGCCATAAAATGCCAAGGTAGCACAAACCCCCCCCAAATGACCCCATTTTGGAAAGTAGACACCCCAAGCTATTTTCAAAACTGTTGGTATACAGGTATACCCGCCTAAACCCCATAATCCCACCACTGCGCTCTAGATGGTAAAAAATGACAAAACTCAAGCTGCCACTTAGAGAAAAAATGTGTCTGAATCCAACCCCCAATAAATGTGAGAATGGATAGTGGCGCTAGCACAAAAAATCACTACTGACAACGTGAAGTGAGATGATGATGAATTTTGTAGACTAAAAAGGTGATACACTGGTTTAGTCACGATACTGTACTGTGTATGGATTATCGTTAGTCATTCATTTTATTCTACACAATTCATCATCATCTCACTTCACTTTGTCAGTAGTGATTTTTTGTGCTAGCGCCACTATCCATTCTCACATTTATTGGGGGTTGGATTCAGATCACACACTTTTTTCTCTAAGTGGCAGCTTGAGTTTTGTCATTTTTAACCATCTAGAGCGCAGTGGTGGGATTATGGGGTTTAGGCGGGTATACCTGTATACCAACAGTTTTGAAAATAGCTTGGGGTGACTACTTTCCAAAATGGGGTCATATGGGGGGGTTTGTGCTATCTTGGCATTTTATGGCCTTGGAAACTGTGATACAGTCAAGTCCATAAATATTGGGACATCGACACACTTCTAATCTTTTTGGCTCTGTACACCACCACAATGGATTTGAAATGAAACAAACAAGATGTGCTTTAACTGCAGACTTTCAGCTTTAATTTGAGGGTATTTACATCCAAATCTGGTGAACGGTGTAGGAATTACAACAGTTTGTATATGTGCCTCCCACTTTTTAAGGGACCAAAAGTAATGGGACAATTGGCTGCTCAGCTGTTCCATGGCCAGGTGTGTGTTATTCCCTCATTATCCCATTTACAAGGAGCAGATAAAAGGTCCAGAGTTCATTTCAAGTGTGCTATTTGCATTTGGAATCTGTTGCTGTCAACTCTCAATATGAGATCCAAAGAGCTGTCACTATCAGTGAAGCAAGCCATCATTGGGCTGAAAAAACAAAACAAACCCATCAGAGAGATAGCAAAAACATTAGGTGTGGCCAAATCAACTGTTTGGAACATCCTTAAAAAGAAAGAATGCGCCGGTGAGCTCAGCAACACCTAAAGACCTGGAAGACCACAGAAAACAACTGTGGTGGATGACTGAAGAATTCTTTTCCTGGTGAAGAAAACACCCTTCACAACAGTTGGCCAGATCAAGAACACTCTCTAGGAGGTAGGTGTATGTGTGTCAAAGTCAACAATCAAGAGAAGACTTTACTAGAGTGAATGCAGAGGGTTCACCACAAGATGTAAACCATTGGTGAGCCTCAAAAACAGGAAGGCCAGATTAGAGTTTGCCAAACAACATCTAAAAAAGCCTTCACAGTTCTGGAACAACATCCTATGGACAGATGAGACCAAGATCAACTTGTACCAGAGTGATGGGAAGAGAAGAGTATGGAGAAGGAAAGGAACTGCTCATGATCCAAAGCATACCACCTCATCAGTGAAGCATGGTGGTGCTAGTGTCATGGCGTGGGCATGTATGGCTGCCAGTGGAACTGGTTCTCTTGTATTTATTGATGATGTGACTGCTGACAAAAGCAGCAGGATGAATTCTGAAATGTTTCGGGCAATATTATCTGCTCATATTCAGCAAAATGCTTCAGAACTCATTGGACGGTGCTTCACAGTGCAGATGGACAATGACCCGAAACATACTGCGAAAGCAACCAAAGAGTTTTTTAAGGGAAAGAAGTGGAGTGTTATGCATTTAAAGGATTTGCAACCAAGTATTAAAAAGTGAAAGTTTGATGGATGATTGTTAATCTGTCCCATTACTTTTGGTCCTTTAAAAAGTGGGGGGCACATATACAAACTGTTGTAATTCCTACACCGTTCACCTGATTTGGATGTAAATACCCTCAAATTAAAGCTGAAAGTCTGCAGTTAAAGCAAATCTTGGTCGTTTCATTACAAATCCATTGTGGTGGTGTATAGAGTCAAAAAGATTAGAATTGTGTTGATGTCCCAATATTTATGGACCTGACTGTAGGTAGTGAGGAGTGAAATAAAAAATTTACGCCCTTAGAAATCCTGATCTGAAGCCTTTAGATTCAAATCACACACCCCAAGCTATTTGCTGAGAGGCATGGTGAGTATTTTGCAGCTCTCATTTGTTTTTGAAAATGAAGAAAGACAAGAAAAATGTATTTTTTTATTCTTTTTTCAATTTTCAAAACTTTGTGACAAAAAGTGACGTCTGCAAAATACACACCATACCTCTCAGCAAATAGCTTGGGGTGTTTACTTTCCAAAATGGGGTCATTTGGGGGGGGGGGGGGGTTTGTCCCATCTGGGCATTTCATGGTCTCCGAAACTGTGATAGGCAGTGAAGAGTGAAATCAAAAATTTACACCCTTATGCAGCGTACACACGGTCGGACTTTTCGACTGGACTTGTCCAACAGACGCCGACGGACCAAATCCGGCGAGCAATCCGATCATGTGTGGGCTTCACCGGACCTTCAGCTGACTTTTCCATTCGCAAATCTGACGGACTTTAGATTTTGAACATGCTTCAAATCTTTACGTCGTAACTGCGCCGGACCCAGAAATCCGCCCATCTGTATGCTAGTCCGACGGACAAAAAACGACGCTAGGGCAGCTATTGGCTACTGGCTATCAACTTCCTTATTTTAGTCCGGTGTACGTCATCACGTATGAATCCGTCGGACTTTGGTGTGATTGCGTGTAGGCAAGTCTGTTCATTAAAAAGTCAGTCGGAAGTCCGTCAAAAGTCCGTCGAAAGTCCGCTGGAACGTCTGTCGGACAAGTCCAGTCGAAAAGTCTGCCCGTGTGTACGCGGCCTTAGAAAGCCTGAAGGCGGTGCTAGGTTTTCGGGGTCCCGTACGCGTCTAGGCTCCTAAAAAGTAGTCTCACACATGTGGTATCTCCGTACTCAGGAGAAGCAACAGAATGTATTTTTGGGTGTAATGTCGCATATTCCCTTGGCATGTTTGAGCAATATATCATTTAGTGACAACTTTGTGCAAAAAAAAAAATGGTCTTTTCCCGCAACTTGTGTCACAATATAAAATATTCCATGGACTTGATATGCCTCTCAGCAAATAGCTTGGGGTGTCTACTTTCCAAAATGGGGTCATTTGGGGGGGGTTTTGAACTGTCCTGGCATTTTATGCACAACATTTAGAAGCTTATGTCACACATCACCCACTCTTCTAACCACTTGAAGACAAAGCCCTTTCTGACACATTTTGTTTACATTAAAAAATAATTTTTTTTTGCAAGAAAATTACTTTGAACCCCCAAACATTATATATTTTTTTTTAAAGCAAAGGCCCTACAGATTTTTTTTCACACAGTATTTGCACAACGATTTTTCAAACGCATTTTTTTGGGAAAAAACACACTTTTTAAAATTTGAATGCACTAAAACACACTCTATTGCCAAATGTTTGATGAAATAAAAAAGATCTTAGGCCGAGTACATGGATACCAAACACGACATGCTTTAAAATTGCTAACAAATGTGCAGTGGCGACAAACTAAATACGTTTTTAAAAGCCTTTAAAAGCCTTTACAGATTACACTTTAGATTTACAGAGGAGGTCTACTGCTAAAATTACTACCCTCGATCTGACCTTCGCGGTGAAACCTCACATGCATGGTGCAATTGCTGTTTACATTTGACGCCAGACCGACGCTTGCGTTCACCTTTGCGCGAGAGCAGGGGTGCTTTTTTTTTTTTATTATTACTTTTTTTTAATCTTATTTTGAAACTGTTCCTTTCATTTTTTTTTAATCATTTTTTTTGTTATCTCAGGGAATGTAAATATCCCCTATGATAGCAATAGGTAGTGACAGGTACTCTTTTTTTTTTAAAAAAATTGGGGTCTATTAGATCCTAGATCTCTCCTCTGCCCTCAAAGCATCTGACCACACCAAAATCGGTGTGATAAAATGCTTTCCCAATTTCCCAATGGCGCTGTTTACATCCGGCGAAATCTAACTCATAAAATGCTCGTAGCTTTCGGTTTCTTAGGCCATAGAGATGATTGGAGCCATTCTGGTCTCTGATCAGCTCTATGGTCAGCTCGCCGAATCACCGGCTGCATTCTCAGGTTCCCTGTTGGGACAGGAGAGCCAGAGAAAAACATGGAAGACGGTGGGGGGGCATTCCCTCCCACTGCTTGTAAAAGCAGTCTAGAGACTAATTAACTGCTAGGATTGCTTTTACATGTAAGCCGACTGCTGGCTGAAAATAATGATACCAAGATGATACCTAAACCTGCAGGCATCATTCTGGTATAACCACTCAAAGTCCAGCAACATACCAGTATGTTGCTGGTCCTTGTTGGGCATATATTGTAAACTTTTTTTTCATGCAGCCTGTGGGCTGCATGAAAAAAAGTGATTGATCGGTGGGTATGCCCACCATTAGAATACCTCCCTTCATCCACCCACTTCTAATGATGGGCATACATGCACCGTTTATATATGCCGAGGCATGGGGGCATTCGCCCCAAAAGGTAGGAGCAAATCGCTCCTCCGCCCCTGCTGCCCCCATGCTTCGGCACATATGCTCTTTTTTTTAACTGTGGTGGTGAAATCACCTCCTACAGTGCTGGAGTCACGGCTTTATGTATTGTGGGAGCAAACGCTGTTGCTGTCAAGATGAATAAATCCTCTCTGCAACTGAATGGCGTACCTGCTAAGCAAATGATGGTTAACAATAAAACAAAGTAACATTAAAGTATAACAGTAAGACCTACCATACCTGCAAAGCAAATACAAAAAAAAATATTTTTTAACGTAACCTGTGCCTAAAATATATATATATGCCGAAGCATTGGGGCACCCACCCGCAAAAGGTAGGAGCAAACCGCTCCTCCACCACTGCTGCCCCCATGCTTCGGCATATATGCTCTTTTTTTTAACTGTGGTGGTGAAATCACCTTCGACAGTGCTGGAATCACGGCTTCATGTATTGTGGGAGCAAACGCTGTTGCTGTCAAGATAAAAAAAAACACTCTGCAGCTGAATAAGGTACCTGAAAACAAAAAAATGGTTAACAATAAAACATAGTAAAGAGTAAAGTATAAAAAATTGCATACCTGAAAAGCAAACATGATAAAACATAATAACAATAAAACATTGCAGAATAGAATACAGTAAAAAAGAGCAGAACAATAGAGAGAGAATAGAGAGAGAACAATAAAACAACTATTTTTGTTTTTTTATTTTAGATTTTTTTTGTGTTTTATTTTTTTTACACTTTTTTTTGTAACTGTAACTTTTGTAACTGTAACCGGTTCCAGGTTCGGGTCTCTCAAAATGCAATGGCATCTTGGGAGACCCTGTGAAAGTGTGCCTAGTCAGTGCAGTGCTGTACCCTACGCTAATACTCAACTAGTGTATGGTAGCGTTCATACAATGCAAAAAACAGGATTGTCAGGAGAGGAGGGACAATAATAGCGGGTGTCACGCCTATATCCACGCTTGCTGCAGACACGACATCTTTTTTGGGGGGTTCATTAGGTAGGGGTACTCGGGAGGACATAAAGAAAATGCCTCTCATGCAGCCGGCTTACTGCATCTGATTGGGGAATGTGAGGTGGAGCACAGTCTGGAAACAGAAGGGCTCTGACGACCTCTTCCTGGAATTTAAGGAAGGATCCAGTCTGTCCAGAAGCTCTGTATAGCACATGAGCGGTCAGCAAAGCCAATTGAAATAAATAAGCAGACACTTTCTTGTACCAGCGTCTGGCCTTACGGGCAATTAGGTATAGCGCCAACAACTGATCGTTGAGGTCCACCCCTCCCATATTTTGGTTATATTCGTGGACACAGAGGGGTTTCTCCACAACACCAGTCGCCGTAGTAATTTGGACCGTCATGTCTGCATGATGGGAGGTAAGAGCGAAAACATTCTTATTATCCCTCCACTTCATAGCGAGCAAGTTATTATACTTGAAGCAGGCTCTCTCCCCCAGCCTAAGACGGGAATCTACAAGCCGCTGGGGAAAGCCCCAACGATTAGGTGGCACGGTGCCACATGCTCCAATCTGCTGATCAAACAAGTGACTAAAAAGTGTCATGCTCATGTAATAATTGTCCACGTACAAGTGGTACCCCTTTCTGAATAAGGGTGACACCAAGTCCCACACAATCTTGCCAGTGCTTCCTATGTAGTCAGGGCAGTTTGTCGGCTCTACGTGGCTATCTTTTCCCTTGTAAACCATAAAACTACATGTATAGCCTGTGGCCCTGTCACAGAGCTTATACATCTTGACCCCGTACCTGGCATGCTTGCTTGGAAGGTACAGTTTGAATGACAAGCGGCCAGAAAACTTAATCAGGGACTCATCAACGCAGACAACTTGATGGGGAATAAACAAGTCTGCAAAACGTTGGTTGAAGTGGTTTACAAGGGGGCGAATTTTGTAGAGCCGATCGTATCCAGGGTCTCCACGAGGACAACAGAGTTCATTGTCATTGAAGTGCATGAACCGCAAGATCTGCTCGTATCATGCCTAGGTCATGGAGGCAGAGAACAATGGCATATGGTGAATTGGGTCAGTGGACCAATATGATCGCAACTCACTCTTTTTAGTTATGCCCATGTTGAGGGAAAGGCCCCGAAAGAGCTTAAATTCGGAAACCGTATTTGGTCTCCATTCTCTGGCAAGGGAGGACTGGGGAATAGTGGTGATGTGTTGACCAGCGTACAAATTGCTTTGGTCCACAATAGATCTATAGAGATCTTCGGTGAAAAACAGCAAATAAAAATCAAGTGACGTAAAATCAACTGTTTCCACCTGAATGCCGGGTTGGCCAGTGAATGGGGGAAGTACGGGTGCTGCAGAAGTGGTGGGTTCACAATTAGGATTGCCGAATGCCGCAGGAAGGGCACTATGGGCATGACGGGCCTGTGTTCGTCTTCTTGGTGGCAGCGGGACACTACTTGTGCTTGCCACCTCACCAGCTTGAACTGCACTTATGGGACTCGTCACGTCACCACGTGATACTGCAGTGCTGGATTGGTAATTAAAAGTGACATAGTGCTGGATTGACTATGACCAGAGTGTACTAGGCCGCTGGTGCCTGCCAGTTCACCAGAAGGAATAGCGGCGCTAGTACTGCTCTGCTCCATACGAGGTACCTGCGGTTCTTGCACATCAATGACAGAAGAAGAAGTTCGGGGTCTGGTACGCCTGACCTTGGCAGGGACCACAACTCCGTCATCAGAGCTATCTGTCATGGAGCCGCTGTCCTCTACAGGATCGTATTCTGAGCCTGAATCTGACAGATAAATGACTTTCTCTTCATTATCTGTCATGCTCAGAAACGTGTAGGCCTCTTCACTAGTGTACCTTCAATTTGCCATTTTGGGCTCTAAATTTAGTGGCACACTAGTGAGACTCACAGGTAAAAAAGCTACTGACTGTTAGCGACTGTATCAAAACGCTACCAAAAAAACTGTTAGCGATTGCAGGGATCAGGCCTGACTCTGCGAACGCTGCAGTTATGTGTGTTTAGTGTTTTGTAAGTGACAGTGATCGATCGATACTGCACTTGGGTGGGCTGGGCTAGGCTGGGCTGGGCTGGGCGGTGATGCAAAACGCAGGTGCTAGCAGGTATCTGGGCTTATCCTGCTAACGCTGCGTTTTTGGAAACCCTAAACTGCTGGGGACGCTAGTATAGATCTGATCAGATCAGATATTGATCCGTTCAGATACTATACCACTAAGGGAGGTGTATGCTGCATGCGTGGGTGTTAGCGGTACTGGCACTAACCTGACGCTGCCTGGGGTGATGCAGTCCCTATCTGACCCTAAAACCTAAATTGTATCACCCGCCGGGTGATCAGGGGGTTAAACCTTTATTAGGTAATAAATGGTGGGTGCCCTGACACTATAAAAAATAAATGAACCAGCGTCACCCGTAACAGTTATATGGTGATCACTGTTGAAAGGGTTAACTAGGGGGCAATCAGGGGGTTAAAACCTTTACTAGGTAGTATATGGGGGTCCCTGATGCTATAAAACGCTGATGGTGAACCTGAATACTTACCTCCCCAACTAGCGTCACCTGTGACACTAATACAGCGATCAGAACGATCAAACGATCGCTTAGTGACACTGGCGACGGGGGTGATCACGGGGTTACACCTTTATTAGGGGGGTTAGGGGGGTACCCTAGACCTAAAGGGGCCTACCACTACCTGCCCTACAACTTATAATGGTCACAAATGACACCAATGCAGTAATCAGTAAAAAAAAAACTGCTATTGGTGTCACTGTGACATGGGGTGCAGGGAGGTGATCGGGGGGTGATCGGCGGGTGATTGGGGGTTGAAAAGTGTGCCTAGAGTGTTCTACTGTTAGTGTAGTGTTGTGCAGACTTACTTGATGTCTTCTGTCCTCGGCGCCGGAACGAAAAGACCGACACGAGGAGAGATGACATCACTTCTTCTGCCGCTGTTTACATTTCAGCAGCAGAGGAAGATTGTCATTTGTTGGGAGCGATCGCAAGGGGGTGGCCACGAATGAGTGGCCTCCCCCTCAGCACGGATCGCTCTCCTAATGATGCCGACCGCCTCGGGCACCGGGGGGTGGGCGCGATGCGCCCCCTGCCCGCGGGAGGCAAATCACGTATCAGATACGTGATTTTGCCTGCCCGTGCCATTCTGCCGCATTATATCTGTGTTAGGCGGTCGGCAAGTGGTTAAGGCATCCGAGTGAGAGCTAACAAACTCATTGACTATTTATACACAGACACTAATTGTAATTTAAAAAGCTGTACCAAGGCCAAACATTCCACGGTATGTAAACTTTTTATCAGGGCCATTTGGGTGATTTCTGTTATCATTATGATTTAAAAAGGATCAAAAAAACTA
The DNA here is from genome assembly GCF_042186555.1 of Aquarana catesbeiana. Lineage (NCBI taxonomy): Eukaryota > Metazoa > Chordata > Amphibia > Anura > Ranidae > Aquarana > Aquarana catesbeiana. Next base: position 763,219,413 of record NC_133324.1, read on the forward strand.
TGTGATAATAAATGGCTTTATAGGATCACTATCCTTAAATAAAAAAACAGTTTTTTGGCATGATCAGTCAAATTTTCAATATAAATGCACAAATTTCACAATTTCTGCCAGGGTATGCAAACTTTTGAGCACAACTGTATATGGTGACCCTTCCATGTTCTACCCTACACCTAATCCTAATCTTACTTCTTCCCTACACCTGCACCTTAACCCTATAAGCAGCCAAAACCCCAAACATTAGAAAATAAAACAAATAAGAAAAAAATTCTTATACAGTGCAGTGCTAAATCATATTATATAACTAGCTTACTATAAATACAGTGTAAAGTGCCAAAATACCAAAAACCAAGTGCATACAGTAATAGTGTTTTCAAATGTAAATAAATGCATAAATAAATAAGATCCACAAAAGTCTTAATAAAAAAGAAAACGGGTCCATCAGTGTCAGTGAAGGTACATAAAAAAAAGGTAAATCTGGTGCTTACCTAGTATGAGATCATATTTTTACAGTACTGCGTGTGAACCATATGAATGGGCAAGGCAACAGCATTCTCTTTAAGCAGTTATAAAAAGTTGATTGGTTAACATTGCAAACCAATCCTGAATTAAACTTTAAAGTGCAACTAAGCTCAATGATAATGTTGGCTTTTGTAATGCAATACTGTAAGTAGCTACGCTTTAGCAATCATTTAGCTGAGAGTTATTTGTGAGGCTACATTTGCACTTTAGGAAGTATTTGTCTACTGAGAGAGTTTTATTGAACAGTTTTGAAGTTTAACTGTTTTTTTTTTGTAGCAGTGACAGTGCAAAGACAGCAAACAGATTTGTTTTTAACCATCACCTTGTCAGGCTATTTATTTTATTGAGTTATATAATGCCATCATTTTTATTATTATTATTATTATTATTCAGGATTTATATAGCGCCAACAGTTTACGCAGCGCTTTACAATATAAAAGGGAGACAATACAGTTATAATATAATACAATACAATACAATAGGATTAAGAGGGCCCTGCTCAGAAGAGCTTACAATCTAATAGGGTGGGGCAGGTGGTACAAAAGGTTGTAACTGTGGGGAATGAGCTGGTGGAAGTGGTAGGAGATTAGTTGGAGACGTGATAGGCTTTCCTGAAGAGATGAGTTTTCAGGGATTGCCTGAAGGTAGCAAGAGTAGGGGCTAGCCGGATAGATGGAGGTAGCGAGTTCCAGAGGATGGGAGAGGCTCTGGAGAAATCCTGGAGACGAGCATGGGAGGAGGAGATGAGAGAGCTTGAAAGCAGGAGGTCTTGAGAAGAGCGGAGAGGACGATTTGGGTGATATTTGGAGACAAGATTAGTGATGTAGCTTGGGGCAGAGTTGTGAATGGCTTTGTATGTTGTGGTTAGAATTTTGAATTTAATTCGCTGGGTGATTGGGAGCCAGTGTAGGGATTGAAGTAGAGGGTTGGCAGACACTGAGCGGTTGGTAAGGTGGATAAGTCTGGCAGCAGCATTCATGATAGACTGAAGAGGGGATAGCCTATGGAGCGGTAGGCCAATGAGAAGGAAGTTGCAATAGTCAAGGCGAGAGATAACAAGGGAGTGAATGAGGAGCTTGGTGGTTTCATTTGTTAAAAAAGGGCAAATTTTAGAGATGTTACGGAGGTGAATTCTACAAACTTTTGACAATGATTGGATTTGAGGCTGAAATGACAAGTCGGAGTCTAGGATTACACCTAGTACCCTGGCGTGAGGGGAGGGACTGATGGTTGCATTGTTGATTTTGATGGAAAAGTCATGGAGGGGGGCACGGGCGGGGGGGAATATTAATAGCTCAGTTTTAGAGAGATTTAGTTTAAGGAAGTGGTGCGACATCCATGCTGATATGTCAGTTAGTAAGTTAGTAATGCGAGAGGAGACTGAAGGAGTGAGGTGAGGAGTAGACAGATAGATTTGGGTGTCATCAGCGTATAAGTGGTATTGGAAGCCGTGGGCAGTTATTAGGTGACCAAGGGAGGTGGTGTAGATAGAGAAGAGAAGGGGTCCAAGAACCGAGCCTTGGGGGACCCCCACAGAAAGGGGCAATGGAGAGGAGGAGACAGAGTTGTAGGTGACACTGAAGGAGCGCTGTGATAAATAGCCAGAGAACCAGGATAGAGCAGAATCTCGGAGGCCAAGGGAATGTAGTTTATTGAGAAGGAGCGGGTGGTCAACAGTATCAAAGGCCGCAGAGAGGTCAAGTAGTAGGAGTATGGAGTACTGGCTGTTGGTTTTAGCAGTTAGTAAATCGTTAGTGAGTTTTAGTAAGGTAGTTTCCGTGGAGTGCTGCGAGCGAAAGCCAGACTGTAAGGGGTCAAGAAGGTTATTTTCATTGAGGTAGGAGCTAAGACGGTTGTAGACTAAGCGTTCTAGAAGTTTAGAGGTGAATGGGAGTAATGAGATGGGTCTTAAGTTGTTCAGGTCGGTAGGGTCCAGTGAGGGCTTTTTAAGAATGGGAGTGATCTGTGCATGTTTTAGAGGGGAGGGGAAAATGCCACTAGAAAGGGAGAGATTGAAGATGTGGGTGAGGGAGCATAGGATAGAAGAAGAGGGTGACCGTAGTAGTTGTGAGGGAACAGGATCCAAGGGACAATTGGTTAGGTGGGCATTCGAGAAAATTTTTGTAACCTCTTCCGTAGTAGCCAATTCAAAAGAGGAGAGGGTTGAATGTGCTGCTGGGCAAGGTATGATGGGTGGGGAAGATGTACGCACAGTGGAGATGTCCTCACGAATTGCATTGATCTTGTCTTTGAAGTGATTGGCAATCTCTTGGGCAGTGAGTGAGTTAGTGGGTAGAGGGGGTGGTGGACGAAGCAGAGAGTTAAAGGTTGAGAAGGGCCGACGGGGACTGGATGACAAGGAATTAATAAGAGAGACAAAGTAGGCTTGTTTGGCAGCATGGAGGCATGAATTGTATTTTAGAAGGGCAGATTTATATAGGGTGAAATCTTGCAGGCATTTGGTTTTACGCCACAGTCGTTCAAGAGCACGGCAATGTCTCTTGAGATTTCTAGTGTTGTCAGTTTGCCAGGGTTGTAACGGTCGGGGCCTAATTCTGCGTGTGGTTAGGGGAGCAAGTGCATCTAGTGATGATGAGAGTGAACTGTTGTAGACAGAAGTGGCCAGGTCAGGACAGGACAGGGGAGAGATTATGTCATATAGGTTGTCAGTAGCAGAATAGAGAAGAGAAGGGTTAAAGTGGCGAAGGTTTCTACAAGTAATTGTTTGCTGCTTGGAGGGATGGGTGGTTGGAGGCAAGGATACAGTGAAAGTAATGAGGTTGTGATCAGATAGAGGAAAGGGGGTGTTGGTGAGGTTGCCAGGGTTGCAGAGATGGGAGAATACAAGGTCAAGGGTATTACCATTGGAGTGAGTGGAAGTATGTGTCCATTGGGTTAGGTCAAAAGATGAGGTTAAGTTGAGAAGTTTAGCTGTAGTTGGGCTGTTGACATTGACAGGAATGTTAAAGTCACCAAGAATAATGGTGGGTATTTCAGAGGAGAGAAAGTAGGGTAGCCAGGCAGCAAAGTCATCAATGAAGCGCTATACCGGTCCTGGAGGCCTATAAATTGCTGCAATCCTCAGAGAAATGGGAGAAAACAGACGAATACAGTGCATCTCGAAAGAAGAGAGGGATAGAGAGGGAGGGACAGTAAGGACTTGGAAGGTGCTTTGTGGGGACAGAAGGAAGCCAACTCCACCTCCTTTCTGTCTGTTGGGTCTGGAGGAGTGAGTCCAATGGAGACCACCATGGGAGAGGGCAGCAGGAGAAGCTGAGTCAAAATTTTGCAGCCAGGTTTCTGTTATGGCCAGTATGTTCAAGCCATGAGAGATGAAGAGGTCATGTACAGATGTTAGCTTGTTACAGATGGAGCGGGCGTTCCACAGGGCACATGAGATTGGTGGGGTGCTTTGAGGAAGTAGGGGGATAGAAATTAAACTGAGTGGATTGCGGTGGTTGCCAGAGGGGGAGGGGTATTGGATATGTGGCTTGCATTTGGAAAATGGCGGACCAGGATTAGGAGAAATATCACCTGAGACTAGGAGAAGGAGGAGGGTGAGGAAGGCAAGGTGGGAGTGGGATGTGCATGAGCGCACGTGTCTAGTGGCCCTGGAGTTTATGTCAGCATGTGGGTGCAGCAAATGCAGGAGATGATGGGTGCCATAGTAGGGAGAGGGTAGGAGTGAGGGTGATATGTGCATGCTGCAGGGAAGAGAGGAGGGGTAGAGTAAAGATAATTTGAGGATAGAAGACACCAATGTGAGAAGGAAGAGAATAAGGAGCATGTTAGTGGCTAGAGAGTGGGAGACTAACCTAATATAAAATAAATTTCAAAGTTGGTTTGCTTGTCGTCTTGCAGAGTGGAGCAGAGCTCCTGTTGTTCATGCAGCTTTAGTTATCCTGCTTTCGTTAAACTGCGTCGGTGAAACTGCGCATCACTCGTGACAGAGCCACTCAGGAAAGAGCCATGATGTCTGCGCCATGCCCCTGTCTGTGCCACCCCATAAGCTGCCATAAATTTATAGACAGCCTAAGCTGGGATGCATTTCTCAGTTGGTCATTATTGGGTCTGATGTGAGACACCTGAATATGGGGAGGAGATGGCCAGGGCCAGGCCAGACACAGGCTAGGGTCGTAAAGCTAATTACCTCTCTTGATCACTCAAGCCACATGGAGTTGAGAATCAATCACCAGTAATATTGCTATTGCAGTGTGTTTGTTATAGAGCTAGCAGTAAATATGGAAGTTTAAAGATATGGCAGCAGGAGACAATTACCAAAAATATTAATAGCAGACTCAGCAAAGCCAGTTCAGTGGGGATGTACAGTTGGATAGGAGATAGGAGACAATTACCAAAAATATTAATAGCAGACTCAGCAAAGCCAGTTCAGTGGGGATGTACAGTTGGATAGGAGATAGGAGACAATTACCAAAAATATTAATAGCAGACTCAGCAAAGCCAGTTCAGTGGGGATGTACAGTTGGATAGGAGATAGGAAACAATTACCAAAAATATTAATAGCAGACTCAGCAAAGCCAGTTCAGTGGGGAACTGATATTTTTACAATATCAGTTTATGTCCACAGTGCTTATAGTTTACTGTTCCCACGATGGTCACTTAGGCATAACAGGGTTAATTTACTTAAAGCAGAACTAAAGGCAAATTTATTTTTTTCTTTTACAAAGAGTAAGGAAGAGTTATAACCCCTGTCAAGTCCCTTTTTTTTTGCCATCTGGATCCCATTGGAGAGATTTCTCTTCATTTCCTGTCCCATAGCCACAAAAGGAAGTGAGACGAAACCCCTCCAAAGTGAGGCAACCCGTTTATGTCACCAAGGTCACCAAAACTAGTGTTCCTGTTGGAAGATTTCCTCTCTATTGCTGATCTGGTGACAGCCTAAAATTTGGGATTTTCTTTTACTTTGACTTTTGTTGATAATGATAAACGGGACAAAAAGAGAGGGTGAACAGGGTTTCTAATCCCTCTCCACTCGGTTCAATACAAAGAAAAGTTTTGCAATAATTATTATACTTTAAGAAAGAAGAGCACATTTACTTTTCAAGGGCATTTTTACTTTTCGAGGTAATTTTTACTTAGCTTAGTAAACGTGGAGAAGCAGCACTGACTTCAATTTTCCAATTATGTGCACGCAAAACACCTTTTTTTTTTAAATGTCTATTGCTTATGATTGGGTGTTCTTTACAAAATTTTTACCTTATCCTCTAAGCTAAGTGAAAATTCACTTATAAAATGAAAATTCCCTTGGAAAGGGAAAACGTTTTACTCCTTTAGTAAATAAATCCGAATTAAAAAAACAGCAGCCACCCAGCTTGGCTAGAACAGCTCCAATGCAAACCTTGGCCACTATTGGGCATCTTGTAACACTGAACAAGTACACTGACAGTTTAAAACGCTTTTAAATGCAATCACTAAAATCTCATATACATTTCAGCATGTTAATTAAAGTAATTTCCAATATAATTATATCTACATCTTTCATTTTAAAAACATGATGATGATCCTGTTATGAAGTTCGTTGTTTTGGCAATCCCTGTTAATTGGTGACAATGCTCTGTCCCTGTCCTCAAATGGTTGGTCATCCAATCAAACAAGCTTTTCATGTAAACTAAAATGACTGAAGTACATGCATGTAGATGGGGAATTGCTACAAAAATGCTGCAGGAGATCCGTAGCACTCAGATAAAGATAAAAAAAGTAAAAAAAAAAAAATAATGTAAAAAACATGGCAAATGTTTATGATACACTATTTAAAAAAAAGAACTTTTGATTTCATTAAGTTTTTCTGAAGAGATCTCCTTCAAGAAACACTTAAACCATATGGACTTTATCAAAATTAAAGTGTTGTCTTGTGTCCCACAATATCCTTTCCCCTATCATATACAGTATCTGTCGCACCCAGAAAAGACAGCCTGAATATTTATGAGACTCAAGCCAATCCCTGGGTAGGTGTGCCTAGAAGGTAGAGCCCATAAATAGTCTGAGGCCTGGGCAGCAGGGTGCAGTGTTCCTGGGTCCAGTCCTGCAGGAGAAGACTTCTGTTAGGGGGCTCTGACCTCTAATGCAGGATCATTGAAAAGGCTTTGAAGAAGACATTGCAGTCCCAGTTAGACTTAGCTGGGGGACCATTGGCAGATCTGTGTCCATGTGATTAAGTTGGGTGTGGTGGTGTGAGTCTACATCTCCCTCACTATGAAGAGCCTAGTGGATATCGACAGGGGGCAACCAGTGATTCTGTGGCTAAGTGAGTAAATGACCCCCCATCCCAGTGCCGAAGGGAAGTTACTATGGGGTAGACTTCCTAAAGGCAAATCCACTTTGCACTACAAGTGCACTGCAAGTGCAGTCGCTTTAGATCTGAGGGGAAGATCTATATTGAGGGGAAGCTCTGCTGATTTTATCATCCAATCATGTACAAGCAAAAATGCTGTTTTATTTTTTCCTTGCATGTCCCCCTCACATCCACAGTGACTGCACTTCCAAGTGCACTTGTAGTGAAAAGTGGATTTACCTTTAGTAAATCAACCCCTATGTGTAGTCTTTAAACTACTTAGGGAGTACAAATCACCAGCAGCATTGGAAATCCTGTGAGACATTTCGTGTGCAGCATTGCACCCAGAAATGCAGCCAGCAGTTTGTGAAGTGCAGCAAGAAATTGAGGAGTCTTCAAATTGTTCAGTTGAAGTTTATCAGAGTATCCCATGCTCTCTACCTCTATCCAAGTTCGCTTTTCCAATAAAAAATGTAAAAGAACCCCTAGACTGTTTTCTGAGCCAGTGGAAAAATAAGGAAAATGCTGTGTGCCTGGCTGCATGTGCCCTAAAGTGGGGAAATAGGACCAAATTCACCAGCAGTTCCTTAGGGGGTTACGCTACATATAATATACAAAACTCCATGCAGGGTGAAAGCTTGGTCAACAAACATTACCTGTCTGTCTCCTGCATCTACTGCTATATACTTATTCTCATTAGGAATGAATATAAAGTCCATTTAGAGGGATAAATACCGAAGTATCTGACGAACCAGTTTAGGTATCCTTTGCAACAATTGTAAAGACATCTGTTATAACTGTATTATTTTTTTATCTTGGTCTAAGTCTATTTTTACCCATTTAATGACAGTTTTAGTATGCTGTAAACAAAAAAATACTGATTAGTTTGGTATATGTCAAATAAGTGTATGAGTAATCAACTCGTTAGTGTTACAAGGTCTCAGGTGTGAATGGGGAGCAGGTGTGTTCAATTTGGTGTTATGTTCTCACTCTCTGATACTGGTCAGTGGAAGTTCAAAGAACTCTCTGAGGATCTGAAAAAAAGAATTGTTGCTCTACATAAAGATGGCCTAGGCTATAAGAAGATTGCCAAGACCCTGAAACTGAGCTACAGCACGGTGTCCAAGACCATACAGCGGTTTAACAGGACAGGTTCCACTCATAACAGGCCTAGCCATGGTCGACCAAAGAAGTTGAGTGCACATACTGACAGGGAAAGGTAGCGGGTAAGTGAAGTGCAGACCAGAGGATGGAGAGTGTGAGACTGGTTAGTGAGCGGCGGCACTGAAGGCGACTGACTGCTAGTGTCAGATTACAAGGGGAGGCTGTGCAGAGTGGCACAGAGACACAAACACCAAAAACTGACTGACAGTGTATGTGAGTACCTGAGTATTGTGTGTACCTGAGTATTGGGAGTACCTGAGAATTGTGAGTACCTGAGTATTGTGAGTACCTGGGTATTGTGAGTACCTGAGTATTGTGAGTACCTGAGTCTTGTGAGTACCTGAGTCTTGTGAGTACCTGAGTCTTGTGAGTACCTGAGTCTTGTGTGTACCTGAGTCTTGTGTGTACCTGAGTCTTGTGTGTACCTGAGTGTTGGGAGTACCTGAGTGTTGGGAGTACCTGAGTATTGGGGGTACCTGAGTATTGTGAGTACCTGAGTGTTGGGAGTACCTGAGTATTGTGAGTGTTGGGAATATCTGAATATTGTGAGTGTTGGGAGTTTCTGTGTATTGTGAGTATCTGAGTGTTGTCTGAGTAGTGTGTGTGGATCGTTAGTACCTATGTATTGTGTATACTTGTGTGTACCTGTGTATTGTGAGTGCATGGGGCAGTGAGTACACGAGTGCTGTGAGTGCACGTGGTCTGTGAGTGCACGTGAGCTGCGAGTGCACGTGTGCTGCGAGTGCACGTGGTCTGTGAGTGCACGTGGGCAGTGAGTGCACGAGTTCTACGAGTGCATGTGGTCTGCGAGTGCAAGTGGTCTGCAAGTGCACGTGGTCTGCGAGTGCACATAGGCTGGAAGTGCACATGGTCTGCAAGTGCACGTGGTCTGCCGGTACACAGGGTCTGCAAGTGCAAGTAGGCTGCGAGTACACGTGATCTGCGAGTGCACGTGGTCTGCGAATGCATGGGGTCTGCGAGTGCATGTGGGTCTGCGAGTGCAGGTGGGTCTGCGAGTGCATGTGGGCGGCGAGTACCTGTGTATTGTCCTGTTGAATACCTGTGTATTGTATTGTTGAGTATTAGTGTCAGGAAGCTAGTTGTAATTTGGATAGGGTATAATCCCCAATCCTCATTAAATTAGTAGGTACGATGCCCGGCGGGTGTGGAGATTCGACTCAGTGTACATCTTGTGGTATGTATACATTCCTTGATCATCTGATCAAGGGCGAATATTGCTGTGCAAAATGTAAGCACATTGTTTCCCTGGAAGCCCAGGTTCTAAATTTAGGGAAGCAACTGTCAGCACTGAAACCCCCCATACTAAAGGAGAGCCGGGAGCGTACCCGGCAGGTGCCGGCAGGGGCCAGCACAGAGGCAGGTGGAGACAAAGAGGTGCAGGCACTTGAAAGAGTAGATGGGTGACAGTCAGGAAGGATAGAGGGGGAAGTGCCAGGGAGGCCGATCTGGGGCTGGAGCATCCCAATAAGTACGCTCCATTGAGTGACATTGGTGAAACCAGTCAGGGACCAGCACTGCTGGAGCTGAGGGACTCTCCTAGCTGCCAGGAGAAGAACTCTTCCAGTGAGGGGGGGGAAGCGAAGGGAAAGGATAGACAGATTCTGGTGGTAGGGGACTCAATTCTTAGAAGGACAGAGAGAGAAATCTGTGACAAAGACCTGAAGCACCAAACTGTATGCTGTCTACCGGGTTCGGCACTTTACGGATCTGGTGGACAGATTACTGGGAGGGGCTGGGGAAGACCCGGCTGTCATGGTGCATGTTGGCACTAATGACAAAGTCAGAGGCAGATGGAGTGTCCTAAAGAACGATTTTAGGGACTTAGGAGCTAAATTGAGGAAAAGGACCTGCAAGGTAGTATTCTCAGGAATACTACCGGTACCTCGAGCCACACCAGAAAGGCAGAGGGAGATTAGGGTAATAAACAAGTGGCTGAGGAGCTGGTGTAGTAAGGAGGGGTTTGGGTTCCTGGACAACTGGACTGACTACTCAGTTGGTCACCAGTTCTATAGAAGGGACAGACTGCACCTAAAAGAGGAGGGTGCAGATCTGTTGGGAGCGAAGATGGCCAAAAAGTTAGAGGGGTTTTTAAACTAGGCGATGGGGGGGAGGGTCCAGAGGTAGAGATAGTCAGTGTGGAGCATATTCCAGAGGGTAGTATTGGGGGAATTAGTGGTAGGTTGACTAAAGTGCATAAACCCGAGGTAAGTATAGTAACAAGTCCTATTTGCAATCTCGGAACACCCAATAAGAGGACTGTATGCGACCAGTCTAAACTACGTGGCATGTCCACCAATGCCAGGAGCCTGACGGACAAGATGGGTGAACTAGAGATACTGTTGAACAAGGAGGATTTAGATTTTGTGGGAATTTTAGAGACCTGGTTCAACAGCTCTCATGATTGGCTGGCAACCATTCAAGGGAGTTAAATAAATCAATAATGATCTTGCACAACAGTGTAAACGCACCCAATTAATAAACTAAATAATGAATATCCTAACATCCAAACATAAGTGGTAGGTAAGTGATAAAAATGGTAATAATAATACAAAAATTAGGAAGTATTCTAAGACACCCAGAATATAATATGATTATAAAGATGTCCATGTAATTGTCTATTATTTCCTCTTCTAATCATGCATCTTTCCATGTGGTAATTTCTCAAAATGATGTTCTCATATATTGATCAAATATATACTAAGTTGCCCATAAGTCTTATGAATAAGAGAAGGAGGGTCCTCTGATGAAGTCACGTGGATGACGTAACGCGTAGGGAGTGGCCAGAAGTGGATGTAGATCGAATACCTGAAGTGACGTGAGAACGGTGAGAAAACGCCACATTGTTACACTTTTTCTGCTTTTAAATCTTGTTATTGATGTAAGATTCCAATCTACTATATTTAATAAAACTAGCTGATTACGCTGACATACTACACTATCGGAGGTTTCGTTCCTCTCCCCCCCTCTGTGAGTCTTGGAATATCACGGAGGTGTATAGACCTGGATACGGAACATCTATACAGTTATAACATATATTGGGACGGAGGACACCCTGGTGGCGGTTATCGGAATAGGAGATTTTTGGATTGTGCATATCTCTTCTCTTATTCATAAGGACTTATGGGCAACTTAGTATATATTTGATTCATATATGAGAGCATCATATTGAGAAATTACCACCTGGAAAGATGCCTGATTAGAAGAGGAAATAATAGACTGTTACATGGACTTCTTTATAATCATATTATACTCTGGGTGTCTTAGAATACTTCCTAATTTTTGTATTATTATTATTATTATTATTACTACCATTTTTACAACTTACCTACCACTTATGTTTGGATGTTAGGATATTCATTATTTAGTTTATTAATTGGGTGCGTTTACACTGTTGCACAAAATCATTATTGATTTATTTATTTTTTATGTGTTGTGTGAACACTATCAGATTTTGCTGCAGGCAGAATTTATTGCACTTTCACTGCACCTATATTGCACTTTGTTTTTTACCATAGACTTGTGCTGGGTATATTTGTTTTATGGGCAACTTAGTATATATTTGATTAATATATGAGAGCATCATTTTGAGAAATTACCACCTGGAAAGATCCTGATTAGAAGAGGAAATAATAGAATGTTACATGGACTTCTTTATAATAATATTATACTCTGGGTGTCTTAGAATACTTCCTAATTTTTGTATTATTATTATTATTATTACCATTTTTCTCACTTACCTACCATGTATGTTTGGATGTTGGGATATTCATTATTTAGTTTATTAATTGGGTGCGTTTACACTGTTGCGCAAGATCATTATTGATTGATTTATTTTTTGTGTGTTGTGTGAACACTATCAGATTTTGCTGCAGGCAGAATTTATTGCACTTTCACTGCACCTATATTGCACTTTGTTTTTTACCATAGACTTGTGCTGGGTATATTTGTTTTATGGGCAACTTAGTATATATTTGATTAATATATGAGAGCATCATTTTGAGAAATTACCACCTGGAAAGATCCTGATTAGAAGAGGAAATAATAGAATGTTACATGGACTTCTTTATAATAATATTATACTCTGGGTGTCTTAGAATACTTCCTAATTTTTGTATTATTATTATTATTATTACTACCATTTTTCTCACTTACCTACCATGTATGTTTGGATGTTGGGATATTCATTATTTAGTTTATTAATTGGGTGCGTTTACACTGTTGCGCAAGATCATTATTGATTGATTTATTTTTTGTGTGTTGTGTGAACACTATCAGATTTTGCTGCAGGCAGAATTTATTGCACTTTCACTGCACCTATATTGCACTTTGTTTTTTACCATAGACTTTTGCTGGGTATATATGTTTATACATTATTAATTTTTGAACACATTATAGCAGCGCAAAGGCTTTTTCATTTATATACATTCAAGGGAGTTCCCTTTATCGCAGGGCTAGAGAGGGTAAAAAAGGGAGAGGGGTATGCCTATATATCAAGAATAATGCATAAGTGAATGTGAGAGATTACATCAATAGGGGAGCTCGGGAGGAGGTGGAATCCTTATGGGTAGAGCTCCAAAGGGATGAAGCTAAGGGGAAAATAATAATGGGAGTATGCTATAGGCCACCTAACCTGAGAAAGGAGGGGGAGAAGGACCTCCTATCACAATTTGGATTAGTAACAAGGATGGGAAGTGTTATCATAATGGGGGATTTTAATTATCAAGACATAGACTGGGCGGAGGGAACCCGCATTCAACTAAGGCTCGCCAGTTCCTAAATGTCTTGCAGGACAATTTCATGGGTCAGATGGTAGACACACCAATTAGAAACAATACAGAACTGATCATGGATGTGTAAATGCGGGGCAATTTAGGAAGCAGCGATCACAGGTCAATTGGCTTCAGTATAAATCGCACAAATAGGAAACACAAGGGGAACACAAAGACACTGAATTTCAAAAGAGCCAACTTCCCTAAACTACGAAACTTGCTAGAAGATATAAATTGGGATAAAATCTTAGAAACAAAGAACACAGAGTAGAGATGGGTTTGCTTTAACAGCATCTTAAATAAGGGCGTTAGCCAGTGCATCCCATTGGGAAAAAAAATTAAAAAGAGCGAACAAAAGTCCTGAATGGCTTAACTCCAATTTAAAAATGCATATAAAAGCAAAGGAGAAGGCCTTCAAAAAATACAGGGCTGAGGGATCATCATCAGCATTCAGACTTTACAAAGAATGCAACAATATATGTAAAGGTGCAATTAGGGTGGAACATGAAAGACACATAGCAGAGGAGAGCAAAAAAAATCCCAAGAAATTCTTTAAGTATATAAACAGTAAAAAAGGGAGGACAGACCATATTGGCCCCGTAAAGAATGAGGAAGGACATCTGGTTACAAAGGATGGGGAGATGACAAAGTCATTAAATTTATTCTTCTCCTCAGTCTTCATGAGGGAATAAGGGGGCTGCAGTAACTAAAACTGCAGTGTTTGTCCTCATGACACAGCACAGGCAGCACCCTCATGGCTAACAGAGGACAGAATTAGAAATAGACTTGGCAAACTTAACATTAATAAATCACCAGGACCAGATGGCTTGCACCCGAGGGTACTTAGAGAACTCAGTCAAGTAATTGCCAGACCATTGTTGCTAATTTTTACTGACAGTCTACTGACTGGAATGGTACCAACTGATTGGAGAAAAGCCAATGTCGCACCAATATTTAAAAAAGGGCCAAAATACATCCCTGGGAATTATGGACCAGTTAGCTTAACATCATTAGTATGCAAGCTCTTGGAGGGGATGATAAGGGACTATATAAAAGATTTTAGTAATGAAAAGGTTATCATTAGCAGTAATCAGCATGGATTCATGAAAAATTGTTCTTGCCAAGATATATTGATCTTCTATCAGGAGGTGAGTTGCCATCTAGATAAAGGAAGGCCCGTAGACATGGTGCATCTGGATTTTGCAAACGCATTTGACACAGTTCCCCATAAACGTTTACTGTACAAAGTAAGGTCCGTTGGCATGGACCATAGGGTGAGTACATGGATGGAAAACTGGCTACAAGGGCAAGTTCAGAAGGTGGGGATAAATGGGGAATACTCAGAATGGTCAGTGGTGGGATGTGGGGTCCCCCAGAGTTCTGTCCTCGGACCAATCCTGTTTAATTTGTTCATAAACGACCTGGAGGATGGGGTAAACAGTTCAATCTCTGTATTTGCGGACAACACTAAGCTAAGCAGGGCAATAACTTCTCCGCAGGATGTGGAAACCTTGCAAGAAGATCTGAACAAATTAATGGGGTGGGCAGCTACATGGCAAATGAGGTTTAATGTAGAAAAATGTAAAATAATGCATTTGGGTGGCAAAAATGTGAATGCAATCTACTCACTAGGGGGTGAACCTCTGGGGGAATCTAGGATAAAAAAGGACCTAGGGGTCCTAGTAGATGATAGGCTCAGCAATGGTATGCAATGCCAAGCTGCTGATAACAAAGCAAACAGAATATTGGCATGCTTAAAAAAGGGGATTAACTCCAGGGATAAAGCAATAATTTTCCCACTCTACAAGACTTTGGTCTAGCCTCACCTGGAGTATGCTGTCCAGTTCTGGGCACCAGTCCTCAGGAAGGATGTACTGGAAATGGAGCGAGTACAAAAAAGGGCAACAAAGCTAATAAAGGGTCTGGAGGATATTAGTTATGAAGAAAGGTTGTGAGCACTGAACTTATTCTCTCTGGAGAAGAGACGCTTGAGAGGGGATATGATTTCTATGTACAAATACCATACTGGTGACCCCACACTAGGGATAAAACTTTTTCGTGGATGGGAGTTTAATAAGACACGTGGCCACTCATTAAAATTAGAAGAAAAGAGGTTTAACATTAAACTGCATAGAGGGTTCTTTACTGTAAGAGCGGCAAGGATGTGGAATTCCCTTCCACAGGCGGCTGTTTCAGCGGATGGCATCGATAGTTTCAAAAAACTATTAGATAAGCACCTGAACGACCCCAACATACAGGGATATACAATGTAATACTGACATATAATCACATGCATAGGTTGGACTTGATGGACTTGTGTCTTTTTTCAACCTCACCTACTAAGTAACTATGTAACTCCTTCCTTCTTTTTATCTTTCCTATGACATGCTATGATCTGTGAGAGGGAAATCTGATCATAGAACTGCGATTGATGATCGTTTGGGGAGAGTGTGGTCCTCCAGCTGGTTTATATTTTATTAATGTATTGATCTGGTGAGTCCAATTTAGAGAGAGCGGTGAAGGATTCACACAGTGGTGGAGAACTTGAAGCTTTCACAAAGTAAAGATGTTATATTTCCACAGTTTTTTCACCATTTTGATCATATGGCTTGTTTTCATTATAATATTGCTGATTGATTTTCTGGACTATTTTTTCAGCAACTTAAGAGTATTGCACAAAGGTTTTTCTTGTTGCACTTTGATATGCACTAGCACTTTATACATACTTTTTTGCACAAAATTTGTTTATTATATATAGTTTTATAATATTCACACTTATTAATTAGGGGGTTCACAAATTACTTGTGCAGATTAGTGCCACTTGCAATATTATACACAGGTATATAATTAGACCTAATATGAGAAAATGAGAGATATCCCCCTTCCTAGAGCCCTCATAAATACTGAAACCGCTGGTTATAGGGAGAGAAGCCAAGCAGCCAAAGCTGTAAGGTGGAGGAATGCCCAAACCATTGCAAATAACAAAATCGTAGAATGTCAGTATGGATTCTGCAGGGCCAGGAACATCGGAATTGAGGAACCCCCTGTCGGGACATTTTATTCTGACAGCTGTTCAGCTGCTGAACTGACTGAATTTTGATCCATTTGTGGCTATATTAAAAGTAACCAATCTGATTCAAATTTGCCTTGGAAGTTTGAATGTGGTTGGTGATACAACTGTTATCCTACTGATCCAGTTAGATGGTCTGTGTATGCTGTGGATACAGTGTATTAGACAGATCTCAGTTTAGATTCTAAAGGAGTTTGTATCACCACAAAGTGGCACTGTGGATACGATGCATATATAATAAATGCCACGTCCCAATATTAGAAATCATTAAAAAGTGGTTGGAATGATGGACTTTATAGGCATAACACAAAAAATTAAAAAAGAATTAAGATATTTATTACAAAGGTTGTTAAAAAACATGTACATTGACTTACACAGATTCACAAAAATTATATACCTGAGAGCAATTTACATACACTATCTACATAATAAATGTATCTTTAAACAGAGTATTCAATCATTTTACTTGTTCAATCGTAATAGGTTTCAAAGAGGACAGTGTAAAAAAATTGCTCAAGTTGCTCTACATGTTACGCGTTCAGTAACGCTTCCTCAGGAGCAAAGAATAAACTTAAGGACATTGCACTCTACCCTAAAAAAGAAAAAGAAAAAAATTACATCATATATCTATATGCAACATTTAATATTACCCCTGTGAAGTGCCAGAATTGAAATCATGTCTCTATGCCAAGGCTCCAGACCTCTAATGGCAAGCAGGGATACAGAGGGAAGAGTTGATGGAGAAAGAGAGTATAGAAGGAGAGGAAAGGAGAGATAAATAGAGAGAAGGGAAAGAAAAGAAGAAAGGACAGGGACAAAAGGAAAGAAAAAAAAAAGAAGAGAAGAAAAGAGGAAAAAGAAAGAAAAGAAAGAAAGAGGAAATTGTAGAAGGCGATGTCCTTATGTTTATTCTTTCGTTCATAGAATATGCCAAAGCTCCTGAGGAAGCGTTACTGAATGTGTAAGATGTAGAGCAACTTGAGCGATTTTTACACTGTCCTCTTTGAAACCTGTTATGATTGAACAAGTAAAATGATCGAATACTCTGTTTAAAGATATATTTATTGTGTAGATAGTGTATGTAAATTGCTCTCAGGTATATAATTTTTGTGAATCTATGTAAGTCAATGTACATGTTTTTAACAACCTTTGTAATAAATATCTTAATTCTTTTAAAATTTTTTGTGTTATGCCTATAAAGTCCATCATTCCAACCACTTTTTAACGATCTCAGATTAGGGTATTTGTTAAGTTGGAAATACTCTTCAAGGTCCAGTTTCAGAACCTTAAGATAAATGAGAGAAGAAATTATTATTTGCCACATAATTGGCCTCCATTGACCATACCATTGTTATTCTTTCCACCATTAGTGTTATTTTTTTTTTCCCTTTAGTTCACGGTAGCCCAGGGGTGGACTGACAACTCATGGGGCCCCCAGGCTATAGGAGATTATGGAGCCCCTAGGCTTACAGATGGCCGACATGTGGCAGCCATCTTTTTTAGGGGAAGGGCACCAAGCTTGGTGACATGCAGAGTGGCAGGAGACTTAGAGCTGGTGACCCAGTAGAGGCACCAGGAGCCTCTCATGGGCAGTGCCACCTTAACAGCATTATGGGAAAAATACTGCACTGGGACCCCTACCAGGGAGATGATGACCTATGGCATGCATAGTGCACCATGGCGAATCATGGGCATGGCCAGAGAGTCCTAAAGGAGGATTGAACAAAATCTGCACCTGCTGTATACAATGCAAATATACCACAGAACTTGTACCCATAAAATTCTACTTTCTGTGTCACTACTGATAATCTCACAGACACAAATAAATCAGTCAAATGATCACTTGTTTTTAAAATAAATGTTTCCATTATATATGTTTTTTATGCACAAAAAAAGGATATTTTTTGTGTGCATTTTTTGCCCATAGATATAGATGCATGCATGCACAGTATACATACAGACGCACGCATGCACAGTATACACACAGACGCACACATGCACAGTATACACACAGACGCACAATGCATACATGCACAGTATACACACAGATGCACAAATGTACAGTATACACACAGACGCACACATGCACAGTACACATAGACATACAGTCACACATACATATAGTATACATATACACAGTATACAGACACAGTATACACACACCAGCTCTTTTCACCCAATGATGGAACACACTGCTGCTGCCTCCATCTCTTGGCATGCTGGTACTTGTAGTGCCCCAGCAGCTCACATACACAGGAAGTGGTAATACAGGAGAGAGGGAGACTGTGCCTGTGTGCTGGTGGGCAGATAAAGAGTAGGGCGGTGTAACAGAGACTGGGGGAGACATTCAGAACATGTTCTTCCTCCAGAAGCAGTGCACTTCTCCTCACATGGATAATTGATCTAATTGCTTCAGGGACAGGAGGAGCCCTACTAGAGGAAACACAGCCTCCCCCTGCTCACCAGGGTAAACCACTGACAAGAATATATTTAGTTCAGCTTACCTTATATCAGGCTGCAGTCTGTCCCACACTGCAGGCTGTGTCCCCTCCTCCTTCTCCTGTCCTTCAGCAGTCGGCATCTCCTGCTCCTATGTCAAAAAAGCCACGCTGGAGAAGGGAGCGGGTACACTGTGTTACTATTGGCTGAGGAGGCAGTGGAGAGGTGGGGCAGCTATAATCTCGGGATTTTTACATACTGTCCCTGGTTTTATTGAAGCTGGCAACCCAGATGGGGGCCCCTAGTGACCCCGAATGGTCAGTCCGCCCCTGCGGTAGCCCCATATGAAATTCATGTAAACTGTTGATTAGAAAACAACAAGTACCAGTCTTAATTTGGATATAACCTATTGTCAATTCATTATGATGAGTCACCCTAGTCTACTTTAGTAATGCATGTTTATGCGTTTTATATCTGGCATACTGTTTTGTATTTATTTCATGAATTTCTTTCACAAGCAATAAAATCTCTAGAGAACGTAAATATATTTGAAAACACTTCAATTATGTTTTACTTAGTTTTCTAGATTAAATAAACAATTATGTACAACTTGCCACTATTTGTAAAACAAATTTTCCTTCTGGATTTAATTTTAATATTTAAGAAATATTTCAGTGTGTGAAAAGATTAATAATGAAATGTGCTTTTTGCAGATATCAGTTTCATTTTCTGCTGTCAATTCAGCTAGTTATCTGAAAGAAGCACATTTATGTGTGATTAATTTTTTCATTGTGTCCCAGTGACAATTACATGAGCCAATGGGTAGTACATTTGCCTGTAATGTGACAAGGAGTAATCATTTGCTACATGCATTGTAATAAAGAACTTTAATTTATTGTTTATATTTCTGGGTTTCAATGGACTATCATACATGAGCTACACACCATTATTTCTTGAAATGACAATATAAACTCATTACAAATACAGATATAAGAACTATAGATTCATAGCTAGACAGGTAGGTGAAAAGATAAAGAAAAATCAAGCCTTAATTATAATTGCACTAATAATAATTAGATAGATAGATAGATAGATAGATAGATAGATAGATAGATAGATAGATAGATAGATAGATAGATAGATAGATAGATAAAAATAAACAGGAAATTGGTATATTTGCTACTCAATTTTGTGTGTTACCTATATTATTTAAAAACATAAATACGTAGCATAATTTTTTGTTAAATAAAATACTAAAATATGTCCATGTTTTTTGGATGTCATCCTACCTTACTAGTCACATTATTTTTCATTTAATTGCTACATTGTAAAGTGAACCTGTGAATAAGTCCCAGCTCACACTGGTGTGACTCGTGATGTGACTTGCTACACATAGGGGTTTGATTGATTTACTAAAAGTTGAGAGTGCAAAATCTGGTGCAGCTGTGCATGGAAGCCAATCAGCTTCTAACTTCAGCTTGTTCAATTAAGCTTTGACAAAAAAAAACCTGGAAGTTGATTGGTTTCTATGCAGAGGTGCACCAGATTTTGCACTCTTCAGTTTTAGTAAATCAACCCCATAGAGTCTCATGATAAGTCAAATCATATAATATTCAATGGTGGCTGTTCCAATTAATGTGACTCGGGTCACTGCAACATTAAAAAAAGGTTCCTGCACTACTTTTGTGTGACTTATGTGTGACTCTAGCTTTACAAACTTCAACATAAACTCACAGAAGTTTCACAAAAGTCGCAGCTTCATGTTATCTCTGCAACTTTTTTTTAACCCTTTATTCCCTTCTTGGTTCCCTATACTCCCCTCATGCTGCTGAAAATCTACTCTCAAGCACATTATCTCCTTCTAAGCACACCATCCTCCCAGCCACATTTGCTCAGTCTGCTGAAAAGATGAAGGCAAGAACCAAGAGAGGTGTGCTGGACAATGGTGAACTCATTTCTAATTGTAAGGACCATGGCTGGCTGGAGTTTGACAGAATATACTATGATTGGGACAGCTCAATATGGCCATCAAAAAGTACATTTAATATTATGTTTTGTTTAATATGCTTTTATACAGTATGCGTTATTTGTTGTATTTGCATTATGTTAGTGAAAGAGAACATTTTTTTTTTATTCAGGCTGTCATTCACCAACATGTGACTCCCGGGACAATACACTTTGGTTGTTCACTGAAGTCAAGCAAATAAGCAGTTCATGTAGTCCCCTGTTAAAAACTTTCTTGCGTGTTCAAATAATCACCCAAAATGAATTTATATGAGTGCTGTGATATTTTAAAACATGTATACTGGCTTGCAGTCATCCATTGTTTTTTTTTTTATTCTTGAAGTCTGCACTGCATTGTCAAGCAATTATCTCTTATCAGGCGGTCTCCTGTTCAACTTCTTTCTTGCTAGTTAAAAGGATTACCCAATGGCTTGAGCTCAGCCTTTCTTCCCTAGACACCTGACCTCAAGGACAAAGTCTGCATTGCACAGACCACCTTAGCGGCAGCTTTCCCCCTCTGTATGATGTGAAAGGTTTACCGTCCATAGAAAATATTGGCTCTGTATATTATGGAACAACATTTATATCAGCTTTTTGTATGAGAGCTACATACTTGTAAAATATGAGGCAATGAGCAGAGATTACACAACTGTCTGAATTTTATTATTGATTTTATTATTTTATTACATAACACACCAAAAAATGCCGTTAGGTATTGATCTCACATAGTATAGTCGTTTGATACATTATGCAATAGCATCAAGCTGCCATTGAACCTTACCAATGGGAGACATAAAAAAAGGACAGTGTAAATTGTTCACAAATGTTAGCACCATTTCTGGAGCTTCTGCTTGCACTCCATTGTGCCCTTTCCATCTCATGCATTATTGAGTCCTCAAAAAGGTACCCATCACACTAAAGAACAGAGTTGTGGAGGACACATGCTGCTTTAACTGCAGATATAGCATTCTCAAGGCTCACATTTATTGAAGTATGCAGCAAACGCCACTTATTAGCAAGGATACCAAAAGGCACTTTATAACTCTTTATGCCCTGGTTAGGCAACAAAAGAAAACCCTCTTCTCTACATTTAGTGAGGAATTTGAGTAATGCCTTATCAGATGCTCACCAAGGGCAAAGGCTCAATTCCCTACAAAAAGCAAAGGGGAGAGACGCAGGGCTTTTTTTCAGCGGGAACAGGGGGGAACGCAGTTCCGGCACCTCCAGCACTGAATGTATTCTATGGCAAGGTGTGCTGGAGGGTCAATTGATGCTGACTGCAGGGGATCTATTGTCACTGGGGATCTATTTTTTTGTGGGGGTCTATTGTTGCTGAGGTGGTATTTTGTTGTGGGGGTCCATTGTTGCTGGGGGGAGGTCTGTCATATATGGGGGGATCTATTGTCACTGGGGATCTATTTTTTTGTGGGGATCTATTGTTGCTGGGGTGGTATTTTGTTGTGGGGTCCATTATTGCTGGGGGGAGGTCTGTTGTGTGTTAGGGGGAACTATTGTTTCTGTTGTGGGGTCTGTTGCTGCTTGGGTAGGGTCTATCAATATCCATACAATTTAGTAGCACAAAATGATACTTGGTTCTGTACTCTCTAAAAGGAGCGGTACTGGGAGGTGGGTAGGGAGTGGAGCCAAGAGACAGTGCTTGGAGGTGGGTAGGGGGCCAGAGACAAAGGGAGACTCATAAGGGGGAGTTCCTGCACCTATTCTTTGAGAAAAAAAGCCCTGGAGAGATGGATCCATTGTTCCTGGTAGCTGTTCCTGACAGGTCTCTGGAAGGTCAAGTTATTGAAGGGTGCACAAAAATACTGGAGTCTAAGCTGCTCCCAAAGGACCCAATGTCTATGTAGGTAAAAAGGATATTGCATTTATCAGCATATAACATGCACAGGCATATAACACGCACCTTCATTTTAGGAGGGAAGTTTCAGGAAAAAAACTCAAATTTTAAATTAAGAACTTTGAAGCAAAATAAGGTTCAGTCCCCATCAATGCAGCCTCACCATTACCTGATCAATGCCATCTGCAGCCTCACAATTGCTCATCAATGCAGCTTGATAAATGTCCATCTGCAGCCTCACAATTGCCCATCAATGCAGCTTGATCAATGCCCATCTGCAGCCTCACAATTGCTCATCAATGCAGCCTGATCAATGCCCATCTACAGCCTCACAATTGTCCATCAATGCAGCTTGATCAATGCCCATATGCAGCCTCACCATTGCCATGAATGCAGCCTGATCAATGCCCATCTGCAGCCTCACCTCAGATTACTGCTGACTCGGAGGGAACAGGGAGGGGGGCGGGACGAGTGCCGTCAGATTACATACAGCGAGAATCTCCTGTTTACTCGGCCTCTTTAATACAAAGTCCCGCCTCCTGAACCGGCTTCTATAATAGACAGAACACTGGTCCAATGCCGGCCCAGGAGACGGGACTTCCTATTACAGAGGCCGCTGAGTAAACAGGAGATTCTCGCCGTATGTAATCTGACAGCGCTCGTCCCGCCCCCTTCTCTGTTGCCTCCTAGACAGCCCAAATTGCAGTATCGGCGTATAACATGCACACACTATTTGCACCCGATTTTCAGGGTAATTTACATTCACTTCTAATAGTACAAAGGAGAAATATATTTTGTAATTAAAGAATTTACTGCCACTAGCTACTGGCTTAATGATCTGAATGTGTTTCCCTATTAATAGCTCCCATTAATAGCTCCCACACAAATGGGAAAGTTGCAGTGCACCCAGAAAACTTAGGCTATATTGGACCAATCTTCCTTAGCTGGTTTCTTCATGACCACATCCTTCAGCACATCCTATATGGTTCTGAAGGTGTCATGGATAATATAGCTAATTGTTGATTTCCCTACCATAAATTCATAATGCAGACTAAATAGAATCTTTTATGTTTTTTAGTTAAAACCTTATAAACTCACTGGAGAAGCTTGTGGGACTGTTATAACCACTACCTGAGAAAGCTAAAGGGGTCAAGGAGTGGAGCAGGATTAAAAAAATCACCATATCTCCATATGCTCCTTAAACCAGTGATGGAAATGAGAGCATAAGCTAGCATGTGTCATATTTTCAGTTTGTCAATATAGAATAGCGTAATAATGCTGGTGAGGCATTGGCATTGAGGCATTGCTGGTGAGGCATTGTCATTAGCTGGTGAGGCAAGGCGTTGGCATTTCCTTGACAACGTGCTTGGCACAAATCGTCTCAAAAAGGGAGATGCCCATTAGCTGATGCCACGCCACCATCTCCATGTGTTTGAAGCCGTGGCACTCAATGTAAGTGCACCTAATGATATTTTATGATGCTTTGAATGTTTGTATGGACCTTTGCACAACAATAAATACTACACTATATACATCTTTCTGGGTTCCTTGCTGGTGAGCTTGTGTTTAAATGTTGATAAATGTAAAGTTATGGACTTGAATATGCATTTGTATTCAGAGTCTTCACTTGGAAATGCTATAATCCTACCTACCAAGACCTGAGGTGTGCCTTGGCCTGGCTGGTCAGTATGCCTAAAAGAGGGCATACCCTGAATGAATAAGTATGAAATGATGAAAGAGTGGGGGAACGGGTGGGTGGGAACCCAGATACGAACCAACAAGGATCTAATAGAGGAGGAGGGATATATAGCCCTCAGACTCCTCCTACAAATACAGGCTAGCCTGCAGCCAGCCTTCTAACTTGTGGTCAGAGTCTTGGAAATGTGATAATCCTTACTACCAAGACCTGAGGTGTGCCTTGGCCTGGCTAAAAGAGGGCAAAAAGAGACACAAAGTAGGTGTTATGTGAAGCTACAATGAAGGGTCAGCAACAACCATCAGTCCAAAAAATAGCATATGCCCGGATGACTATAGGAAAGGGGGGGGGCTTATGTAAATGCTAAAACAAGAGGATATCCAGTGCCCCATGTACCTGATGATAAAAGAAGGGACCCTCTGTTCAGGACCTACGAAAGTTGCCTCCAATCCTGACGGATATCCAGAAAAGGGGTTTAGGATATGAGCCTAATAGGAGAGAAACCTGGACATGAGAACAAACTGTTTGTAGTGAGAGGATGCATGGGGAAAGGGAGAAAAAGCTGGCGAGAGGAATATTGCAGAGAAGGACATGTACTTGATCTGACACCGTTACTGTGGTACAGTAATATGACCACCAACCCCCGGCTTGTCCATCTATACTAATTATGGGGAAATTGTAAGCGTGATAAAAGGGGACTGCCTAGAGCACTAAATGGGAACTGTGCCAAGAGTAGGAGACAGGAAGTCTGACCGTTGACTGGTAGCCGTGCCAAAGAGAACATCCCTGACTAACTCTGAATACGCCTAACCTGGCTTAGAGAGGGTGAGCTGCAAAAATGCACAAACTGACAGGAGTTTGTAGGGGCCTGAAATGGTGGTCACCTGATAGATACTTGATAGTGTTGGCCACTATAGATGAGGCCAAATTGCAGAGGCAATATGCAGCGAAAGCCAGAGACATGAACCTATGAAACCTTCCCACCCTTGATAGAAGACCATGGAATACTCTGGATAAAGAACCATTGGCCAGATCGAACACCTGTGACCAGGCTTGCCCCCAGTAACACATGCCACTGGTGAATGGAAGAGGTTGGGACAGATTTGGGAATAACAACCTAAAAAGTACTGCCCCCCCGGCTGAGGCCGGGAAAGCGGTACACCAGTGATAAAAGGTCTCACCCCTTGATGATGGAGTGCTGCCATGCACTGAACCCCCATGCAGTGTAGGAGAGATGAATGTGACTTGTAGCTTCCGAAACACCCTAGTGTATGTAGTGAGTGAGCCCGAGCCACCTGCAGCGCCAAGACAGGTAATTAAAAATGAACACTCAGGGCTGAGGTACTCACAGACCATGGTGGGTAGTAGTAAAGGTGTAATGGTGAACGTGCATGTATGATGTATGGTATACGGGCAAGAAGATTGTGGGACGACAATCAATTATAAAATGAAACCTCAGCCCGTATCGATCCGTAGACGTGACAGACCCTGGATGTGAGCACTAGCTAACAGAAATGCTACAAACGAAATGCTACGACAGGAATGCTACGAACTAAATGCTACAACAGAAAACAGACAGGTAGCAAACTGAAACCCTCAGGGCTAATTTAACCACAGACTGTGGTGGGTAGTCATGCAAGCGTAATGAAATGAACATGCATCCTAAGTAGGGATGGGGCGAACACCCCCCCGGTTTGGTTCGCACCAGAACATGCGAACAGGCAAAAAAATTAGTTTGAACCCGCGAACACCGTTAAAGTCTATGGGACACGAACATGAAAAATCAAAATTGCTCATTTTAAAGGCTAATATGCATGGTATTGTCTTTAAAAGTGTTTGGGGATCCGGGTCCTGCCCCAGGGGACATGTATCAATGCAAATAAAAGTTTTAAAAACGGCCGTTTTTTCGGGAGCAGTGATCTTAATAATGCTTAAAGTGAAACAATAAAAGTGTCTATAGCATGCCTGTAAAGTGGCACATGTTTCCCGTCTTTACAATAGTCTGAAAGCAAAATGACATTTCTAAAGGAAAAAAAGTCATTTAAAAGTACTTGCGGCTATAATGAATTGTTGGTCCCAGCAATAAACATAAAAGTTCATTGATAAAAATGGCATGGGATTCCCCCACAGTGGAACCCCAAACCAAAATTAAAAAAAAAATGCGTGGGGGTCCCCCCAAATTCCATTCCGGGCCCTTCAGGTCTGGTATGGGTATTAAGGGGAACCCCGCGCCAAAATGAAAAAAAAAATGTCGTGGGAGTCCCCCTCAAAATCCATACCCGGAAAACGCCACTTTACAGGCATACTATAGACACCGCCCAGGTACGAAATTTAAAGGAATATTACACTTTTATTGTTTCACTTTAAGCATTATTAAAATCACTGCTCCCGAAAAAACTGCCATTTTTAAAACTTTTTTTGCATTGATACATGTCCCCTGGGGCAGGACCCAGTTCCCCAAATGCTCTTTATGACAACACCATGCATATAAGCCTTTAAAAATTAGCACTTTTGATTTCTGCCATAGACTTTTAAAGGGTGTTCCTCGGCTTTCGAATTTGCCGTGAACACCCCAAATTGTTCGCTATTCAGTGAACAGGCGAAAACCCGATGTTCGAGTCGAAATTACGTTCAACTCGAACATCGGGACCATCCCTAATCGTAAGACGTATGTTGTATGGGCGAGGGGATTGTGGACAACAATCATTGAAAAATGAAACCTCAGCCCATATGGATCTGTAGACATGACAGATCCTGAGATGTGAGCACTGCTAACCAAACCCAGGTGTATGAAGAACACTGAACAAAAAGGTACGATGACATGGAAACAACGAAGATGAAATGGTTATTAGTGTATGCCATGGCTATATGGCACTGGCAAGCCAGGACAGAACATGCTGGACATGACCGCTATGACAGAAATGCTATGACAGAACCTGCTGGACATGACCGCTATGACAGAAATCCTATGACAGAACCTGCTGGACATGACTGCTATGATAGAAATGCTATGACTGGACAGAAACGCTAAGACGGAAACGCTAGACAGAAACGCTAAGACAGAAATGCAGACCACGCTGACAAGAACTGCTATGACAGAACCACTGTGGTTGGACCAGCTCTGAATGGACCACGCAGTGAGTGAACCACGCTGCAACTGGACCACGCTGCAACTGGACCACACTGCGACTGGACCACGCTGCGATCGCACCGGCTATGACAGAACACGCTGTGACTGGAACACTACGACTGAATACCTTGTGACAGCACCTGCTGCCATGATGCCTACTGACTGTGATACGCTATGACAACCCTCCTCTGAAAGAACACTCTGTACAGGAATGCTACGACTTAACATGCTGAGAATGACCACGCTAGGACAGCATTCATGTGACAGAACACGCTACGACTGGAACGCTATGACTGAACACGTTGTGACAGCCCCGCTAAGACAGAATACGCTATGACAGGAATGCTATGACTGAAAACATGACAGCATCTGCTGACTGAAAATGCTGAGACTGAAAACGCTGAGATTGAAAAAGCTGTGACAGAACCGCTATGACTGAAAGCTGCGACAGAACCTCTGTGACTGAAAACGCTATGACCGAAATGCTATGACTGAAAAAAAAAACGCTGTGACAGAACCTGCTAAAGCGGAACCGTTGTGACAGAACCATTGACCGTAGTGACAACCTGCTATGGCAGTCCTGCGGACAGAACCACTGAGACAGAACATGCTGTGACCGAACACACTATGACAGGAACACGGGCAAGGAAACGTGGAGCTGAACCCCCCAACCAGCCCCCCTTCCTAGTATTGCCCTTAGCCACTTACCGACCGGTTCCTGTACATATATGTCGGCACTTTGAAGATGCATATCTCGGTAACGGCAGCAGCTGCTGCCACAACCGAGGTATCCATCTTTACAGGAGCCGGTTCTGTGTACGATAATGGTGGTCTCTGCAGTGGGTTCACCGCGAGATTACCGTTATCGGCGGCGGGAGAGGTGCCACCCCCCTCCCGCTGCTCTCCCGCGCCCTCCGCGCTTGCCGGAGCCGTCAGTAGCGGCGGAGGAGATCAGGACCTCTCACTGCTGAGGTATGGAGACGAGTGAGGATAAGATGGCCGCCACCCGTCTCCATACCATAGGAGGGCGGAAGCGACGTCATGATGTCGGCTCCGCCCATATGTCTTAAAGGCATTTTTTTTTGTCAGTTTTTCAAACGACTTTTTTTTTTTTGCATTTTAGTCCAACTATGAGATCTGAGGACTTTTTGACACCAGATCTCATATTTAAGAGGACCTGTCATGCTTTTTTCTATTACAAGGGATGTTTACATTCCTTGTAAAAGGAATAAAAGTGATCCAAATTTTTTTTTTAAAACAGTGCAAAAATAAATATAATAGTAAAATTAATAAGAAAATGTAAAAATTTTTTTTTTTTTTTTTTTTTAAAGTGCCCTGTCCCGACGAGCTTGCGCGCAGAAGCGAACGCATACGTGAGTAGCGCCCGCATATGAAAACGGTGGTCAAACCACACATGTGAGGTATCGCCGCGACCGATAGAGCGAGAGCAATAATTCTAGCCCTAGACCTCCTCTGTAGCGCAAAACATGCAACCTGTAGAACGTCACCTATGGAGATTTTTAAGGGTAAAAATTTGACGCCATTCCACGAGTGGGCGCAATTTTGAAGCGTGACATGTTGGGTATGAATTTACTTGGTGTAACATTATATTTCAGAATATTAAAAAAAATTGGCTAACTTTACTGTTGTCTTATTTTTTAATGCAAAAAAGTGAATTTTTGCCAAAAAAAGTGCGCTTATAAGACCGCTGCGCAAATACGGTGCAAAAAAAAGTATTTCAATGACCGCCGTTTTATTCTCTAGGGTGTTAGAAAAAAACAATATATAATGTTTGGGGGTTCTAAGTAATTTTCTAGCAAAAAAAACTGTTTTAAACATGTAAACACCTAAAATGCTAACAGACAGTTACCCCAGGAAACTTACTAAAAGCTTGAAGGCGAAAATCAAACCTGTTTGATGAATCGCCGAGGAAACTTCCACAGCCGTCAGCTGCAAATGCATGAGATCCCAACAGCAAATAGTACATACCTACGAGATGGATTAAACGGCAAATATGTATGGTGCACTGAGAGAGGTGAGTGAGGGGGCGCTCCCCCCGCGTGAGCAGCAGGAGAAGCATGTGGGCGGCCCCCTCGTGAAACCGGATCTGCAGAGGTTGAGCTGGCAAGTGCTTCACAAGTACATACACCTAGACATGTAGGTCCACCCCCTTCTGTTCTGATGCCGATGAGCCCACATGAATCACGGCTGGTCAAAGAAGAAAAAATAACATGAATGTAAAAGCAAGCAGTGTATTTTGTGGTTTGTGTCCTCCCTATACCTGCCAGCCTCCCAGGTATTGCCAAGCCTTGCTTACAATGCATGTGACCTCATATGAAGCTTATAAATTGCCATTACCACAAAACATACTCCAGCATTTGTACATGTCCTTCTACAAGCCTTGCCAGTCCCGTCACACCACATCTGGCCATTTCCATTACTGCAGTGTTTGGTATAATTACTCACTGTGTCCATTCTGCAGCAATGCCAATTGTAGGGAGAGAGGAGCAGGTGACCATCCCCCCCCCGGCGTGAGCACTGGGAGGGTGGCCCCCTCGTGGAGCCAGATCTGCACAGGGAGAGGAGCAGACGGGCGGCCGAACACCCCCCTCCCCCCCAGCATGAACACCGTGAGAAGCGGGTCGGCGGCCCCCACATGGAGCCGGATCAGCACAAGGAGCAGGCGGGTGGCCAAACACCACCACTCGGCGTGAACACTGGGAGAAGCGGGCGGGCAGCCCCCACATGGAGCCAGATCAGCACAAGGAGAGGAGCAGATGAGCAGCAGAACACCCTCCCTGGCGTGAACACAGGGAGAAGCGGGCGGCCCCCACGTGAAGCCAGATCAGCCCAGTGAGGGGAACAGATGGGCGGCCAATCAGCCCCCCATGTGAACACTGAGAGAAGCGGGTGGGCGGACCCCTCGTGAAAGCCAGATATCCCTGGGGTGATTAGAAGGGGGTGGGCGGTCTCCCCGGTGGTGCCCAGCATGAGCACCGGGAGAGGAACCGCCGCCGCCACCACTGTCGTAGCTGACCGTCGCTCAGCAAGGACCCGGAAGTGACGTGTATCGCGTAACCCAGCGACGAACCAAACCTCCACCCCCTTCTGACCATCCCACCCAGAAACGAACCAACAAGGATCTAATAGAGAAGGAGGAGGGATATATAGCCTAGCCTGCGGCCAGCCTTTTAACGTATCATACACACTAGGGGGAGTAAAACTGGGGGAATCCATAATGGAGAAGGATCTGGGGGTTTTGGTAGATCATAAACTTAATAATAGCATGCAATGCCAAGCTGCAGTTTCCAAAGTGAGCAAATCCTTTCTTGTATTAAGAGAGGTATGGAGAGAGAGATATCATTTTGCCCCTGTACAGATCATTAGTAAGACCTGGAATATGCAGTTCAGTTTTGGGCACCATTTCTCAAAAAGGATATCGCGGAACTGGAGAAAAGTGCAGAGAAGGGCAACCAAACTGATAAGAGGAATGGATGAGCTCAGCTATGAGGAAAGATTAGAGGAACTGAATTTATGCTCACTTGAGAAGAGGAGATTAAGGGGAATATGATCAACATGTACAAATAAATAAGGGGTCCATATAGTGAACTTGGTGTTGAGTTATTCACTTTAAGGTCATCACAGAGGACAAGGGGGTACTCTTTACATCTAGAGGAAAATAGATTTCATCTTCAAAAACGGAAAGGTTTCTTCCCGTTTTTGGAGATGAAATCTCTTTTCCTCTAGACGTAAATAATGCCCTCTGTGATGACCTCAAAAAGATGTGCAAATGTGGAATAGACTCCCTCCAGAAGTGGTTCTTGCCAGTTTAGTAGATTGCTTTAAAAAAGGCCTGGATTCTTTCCTAGGTGTACATAATATAACTGGGTACTAACATTTATAGATAAAGTTGATATGTTGGTTTTCCTGCAGCCAAGTTTGCACAGGCACAGCAGCCTATTAATTTAAATTGGCTGCTGTATCTGTGGCAAGCCCAGGAGAAGGTCCCCGCCCCTTTTATAAAATTGCAGCCACGGGGAAACTGCATAGTGCTATGTGTTTTGCAGCATGGGGTGCCATTAAGCATTAAAAGCATCCTTGCATGTCTGCTAACAGTAGCATGTCTTTTTTGCATGAAAGCATACGATTTACACACAGTCCGGCACCCGCATAATTGTGAACTTAGTCTAAATCAACCTCATTGTGTCTGATTCATTGTTGTGTTGTGTATGGGTTAAAGACATATGTCACAGGGGGAAGCAAAAGAGGAGTGAAAACTGTTTTTTTTTTTTTTTTTGAGAAACAGAAAGCAATGTAACCAAAGTTTATTCTTATGAATGGAATTGATTTCCACTCCAGTCAGTAAACATTGTTTCTCATTTAGAGAGGTTAAACATGACAAACATTGCAACTGCATGCTTATTTTTTCTGTATCCTGGATTGCAAGAGTTTTTATGAAGTGCCACATTTGAAGATAAGGCCACCACCTATTTCACACCACATTGTTGCTCTGCCTCTGCCATTTATGGTAGAAGCAGCACAGTCTGCAACAACCACAGCAGCAATGGTCACTACCCTTAAGCTGGCCATACATGGATGAAATTCAGCCGGTTCAGCAAGGACCAGTCGAATTGTGATCCCTCTATGGCCACTGTGATTGAACAGAAGTTGATCCACTTCTGTTCAACCACCCTGTTTGATTTTAGCCACTTGATCTGTGTATTTCGATGGCAGGAAGTCTCCCACTGTTAGTATACAAGGGCACTAGGGATGGGCGAACAGTTCGGCCTGAGCATAAGTTCGAGCCGAACTTTCACTGTTCGGTTGTTCGCCCCCCCCTGTACCGACCACAATGCATTGCGGCGCTGAACAGTGCATTGCAAGCCCTGATTGGCCTAGCAGTGAAAGCTTCAGCCAATCAGGGCACAGAGCACTGTCATCATGACTTTATCCAATCATGGCTCATTCCCACCCCACAGTATAAAAGTATTCTTTCAATGGCAGCCACTTTCAGTGTGATTTTGACATGGAGAGAGATAGAACAGGACTCTGTTCAGTGCTATTAGTTAGTTAGTGTGCTATACTATGCTATTTTGCTTCAATTGTCAGTGTCAGTGTAGAATATTAGTTTAGTGTCAGTCTAGGGATAGTGTGAGTGTAGTGAGGAGGACCATCATTCAGCTTTGCATAGTGTGCAGCTAGAGTAGAAACAGCTCAGATAGTTTCACTGTAGTGTAGTGAGACAGTGTCATTTATACATACATTAGTGTAGAGTAGGGACAGCTCAGATAGTTTCAGTGTAGTGTAGTGTAGTGAGACCCTGTCAGTAATCTTGACACTAGTGTATAGCTAAAGTAGGGACAGTTCAGATAGCTTCAGTGTAGTGACGGTTGAACACGTCTATTTGATTGCATTACTGCCAGTTTAACTCCATATCGTATTGCGTGCGTTACTGCCAGTTTAACTGCCTCCTCATCCTCTGTCACACAAGCAGAGACAAGTGTGCAGTCCCCTGCAGTTGCCAGAGTGGATAAACCTGCCTCCTTGTCCACATCTATTCCAGCCATAGACCTAACATCAGCCATTGAGGAGTCAGCTGAGTTATTTGACCACAGCGTCAGCCACTTGCTCCTTGATGATGCCCAGCCATTACTGGATTCAGATGCTGGTTCTGAGGTTGAGGATGACAGGAACATGAGCCTAGAGAGAGGGAGGAACACTGGTAGACAAATTGGCATTCATGTTCCCCAAGCCGCAGTGTATTGCCAAGTTGTCTCCAGTGGTAATGATGAAGATGGAGGAGATGGAGATGATGATAATGATGATGTCACTGATGCGATTTGGGTGCCAGAGGAGCAGAGGAGGAAACTGAAGGTGAGGCGGCACAACCCCAAGGAGGTCAATATCAATAAAGAGTAGAGAGCAACCACCCTATTCTCCCGGCCCACTCCCCACAGCTCAGCTGTCTGGGTCTTTTTCAGCACATCTGCAGCAGATCGCACTGTTGCTATCTGCAAACGGAGTCACGGGCACATCAAACGTGGCAAAAACACCAACCATCTGGGTACCACATGCCTACAAGGCATTTAACGTCCAACCACTAAGCCTATTGGCATGAGCACCTAAAAGCCACACAAAAGGGGCACAAATCTGTCCCTCCTCCTCCTCCTCCTTACCCACTTCAGTCTGCCCCTGCGATACCGAGTCATTAGTTTCAGCAGCCTCCACTGACAGGGATGATGGTATAGCACAGGGTGTCCAAGATCCTAGCAGCTCATCTACCAGCAGCACACCACCAGCTGTAGACTGTAGCCAGCAAATTTCTCTGCCCCATCTTCTGCAGCGGAAAAAAAATACAGTCCCTGCCACCCACATGCCCAGTGCCTGAATGCAACCTTGTCAAAGCTGTTGGCTCTCCAACTTCTGCCTTTCAGCCTGGTGGATTCTGCCCCCTTCCGTGAATTCGCACAATGTGCTGTATCACAATGGCAGGTTCCCAGTTGATACGACTTTTCACATAAGGCCATTCCATCTCTCTACATCACATGGAAGGGAATGTTCTGGCATCGTTGGGCAAGGCAATCAGCCGTAAAATCCACCTTACTGCTGACACGTGGTCCAGCAAGCATGGGCAGGGATGATATATTTCGTTCACAACACACTGGGTAACGCTGCTTGCAACTCGAAAGGATGCAGGGCAGGGCTCAGTGCTGCAGCTTGTTGTGCCCCCACGTCTCCATACAGCTGGTGGTGATGATGCCAGACCTGTGAGTTCTACCCCCTCTTCCTCCGCCACCTCCATGCCCTCCTCTGCAGAATTGTCCTATAAACATCAAGTACCCCCTAAGCATTCAAAGGGCTTTTCCCAGAGTCAGACTAAAAGGTGCCATGCAGTGCTTCAGCTGGTGTGTTTAGGGGACAGGAACCACACCGGAGCAGAGATTCTTGCAGCTTTGCAAGGACAGGCCCAGAGGTGGTTTACACCATGCCAGCTGGAGCCAGGAATGGTGGTGTTCGATAATGGCTCAAACCTCCTGTCCACCCTTAGACAGGGAAGGTTGACACATGTGCCATGCCTGGCACGTGTCCTCAGTTTGGTGGTGCAGCGTTTCCTAAGTTTGTAGCCAGGGTTGCAAGATGTACTAAAGCAGGCCAGAAGAGTCTGTAGCCATTTCAGGCAGTCATACACAGCCAGTGCTCGGTTGGCTGAAATTCAGTGGGAATTCCACCTACCCGTAAACTGCCTGATTTGTGACATGCCCACCAGGTGGAACTCAACTTTGGGAATGCTGCAGCAGCTATACATGCAGCAGAGGGCCGTCAAGAGTACTTGTGTCAGTACGGCACGATGACAGGCTCAGGCTTTTTTTCCCCATGCAAATGGCTGATCATTAGGGAGGCATGCACTGTATTGTCACCATTTGAGGAGGTCACAAGGATGGTGAGCAATGACAGTGCATGCATCAGTGACACAATCCCTGTTGTGTTCCTGCTGGAGCAGACTCTGCGTGGCATTATGGACAGGGCACTGGAGGCAGAGCAGCAGGAGAAAGAGGAGGACTTCCTTTCCTCTCAAGGCCCACTTTATGCAGACACCATCATTCCTATGTCACAGAACACACAGGAAGAGAGAGGGGAGGAGGATGAGAAGGAGGATTATGGCACTTTCATAGGCTTTGAAGAAGAGGAAGACATGCGTCAATCTGTAAGCGATGGCTTTCCAACCCCAGGACCCTTGGGAGTAGTACGTGGCTGTGAGGAGGAAGTTCCAGATGCTGTCATCCTGAGTGACCCCGAGGAGTCTGCTTCTCAAGCCTCTGCAAATTTGAGGCACATGGGAAACCTCATGCTTCAAAGCCTGCGAAAGGACCCAAGAATATGTGGCATAAAGGAGAAGGATGATTACTGGTTGGCAACCCTCCTTGACCACCGTTATAAGGGAAAGGTCTCTGAACTCATCCCATCCCCACAGAGAGTGCAGAGGATAAAATCTCTTGAGGACACATTAAAGAGGATTTTATTGAACATTTTTCCCGACTCTAGTAGCTTACAGTGTGCTGGAAAACATCATTTTGAGTCTTCCGTTGGTCAAGAAAGGAGTGTTGGAGAAGGCATCTGCCTCAATGAGGCATTTCGGAATTTTTTTAGTCCTCGCCGCTCAGGGCTGTCAGCATTCACATCCCATCGGCGGCATCTGCATCACATGGTGGAGGATTACCTCGGGGCCAAAACAGAGATGGAGAGCTTTCCAGCTGACGATCCACTGGCTTACTGGGTCAGGAGAATAGACCACCTGCCAGAACTTTCCCAGTATGCTATTGAGTTGTTGGGCTGTCCTGCATCCAGTGTGCTTTCAGAAAGGGCATTCAGTGCTGCAGGAGGTTTCGTTACTGATCATAGAACGCGTCTGTCCACAGACTCCATGGACCATTTGACTTTTATAAAAATGAGTCAGTCCTGGATTACCAGCTATGACGCTCCTGATGCCAATGTCACTGATTAAGTGTTTTTGGGATGTGGAATCTCTGCAGGACTTCAAGGCTGCCTAGCTTTGAGGGTATTCAATCATTTCATCTGGAAGAATGTTTTTGGTATAGGTTTCATGGGCACAATTAACACCCAAAGACCAATTTTTCTGCACCTGTCTGACAGGTGCATATCATTGCAATATTTTACAGCAAGGCAAATTCTTGCTTTCATCAAGAGTACCTCTATAGGGTTACGGTGGGAAGGCACCACTGAGACCCAAGGACCAATTTTTTTGCACCTGTCTGACAGGTGCATATAATTGCAATTTTTTCCAGCAAGGAAAATTCTTGCTTACATCAAGAGTACCTCTATAGGGTTACGGTGGGAAGGCGCCACAACACCCAAAGACCAATTTTAAGGCACCCGTTACTTCTATCCAAAGTCAAAGTGACACCAGACTGTATCCAAAAAATCTCTAATTTTGTTCCCAGTGCACTACATTGTGGCCTCATCATCCACACTGGCTCCCCAGCTGTTGCTGAGCAAAATAAAGGCAGATTGCAGGAAAAATGTCATTTTTTTGGCCTTATAAATTCAATTATTGCTGCAACAGATTCTAGACATGGTGCAGATCTGGCACTTTACAGTTAGACTAATGCCGCGTACACACGAGTGGAATGTCCGACAGAAAAAGTCAGACAGAAGCTTTTCATCCTATATTCAGATCGTGTGTATGCCTCATCGGACTTTTCTTTTTGAAAATTCTAACGGACCTAGAAAAAGAACATGTTCTAAATATTTCCGACGGAACCAATTCCTATCGGGAAAACCGCTCATCTGTTTGCTGTTCCGACAGACCAAAAACGACGCATGCTCTGAAGCAAGTAAGAGACGGAAGCTATTGCTACTGGCTATTAGGGATGAGCTTCGAGTTTGAGTCGAACCCATGTTCGACTCGAACATCGACTTTTGAACGTCATGGCCCATAATTCACTGCGACATCTCAGTGCATTGCTGGCTGATGATTAGCCAAGCATGCACTATGACCCGCATGCTTGGCCAATCACAGTGCCGTCTGTACAGAGAGCCGTAATTGGCCAAAGCCAGGGTGGCTTTGGCCAATTATGGCTCAAGGGGTTCAGTGCACGCCCCACACTATATAAGGCTGCGGTGGAGAGAGATAGACAGAGAGACAGTGTCATTTGATTTAAGTTAGATAGAGTAGGCAGGCGAGTCAGTTAGCTGCACTTACAGTGTATTGTGTATATATATATGCATATATGCATCCTAGGTGTTGTGTATATATATATATATATATATATATATATATATATATATATACACACTGTATTCAGTTTAACTAGATCCGTTCCTGTTATTCTCTTCCTACTGACAGGCAGGCAGGTGTTTTTACAGTATTTACAGCTACCTGAAGAAAATTGCTGGTATTCTTCTGATCCTATTAGTCCTATTAGCTACAGTATTTACAGTTAGTGTAGTGCGTCCTCTGCACAGTGTGCACCTAAAGCTACCTGAAGAAAATTGGTGGTGTTCTTCTGATCCTATTAGTACCGCAGGCAGCTGCAGTATTTACAGTTAGTGTAGTGCATCCTCTGCACAGTTTGCACCTAAAGCTACCTGAAGAAAATTGTTTGTGTTCTTCTGATCCTATTAGTACCGCAGGCAGGCAGCTGCAGTATTTACAGTTAGTGTGGTACGTCCTCTGCACAGTGTGCACCTAAAGCTACCTGAAGAAAATTGGTGGTGTTCTTCTGATCCTATTAGTACCTCGGGCAGCTGTAGTATTTACAGTTAGTGTGGTCCGTCCTCTGCACAGTTTGCACCTAAAGCTACCTGAAGAAAATTGGTGGTGTTCTTCTGATCCTATTAGTACCGCAGGCAGCTGCAGTATTTACAGTTAGTGTAGTGCGTCCTCTGCACAGTGTGCACCTAAAGCTACCTGAAGAAAATTGGTGGTGTTCTTCTGATTCTATTAGTACCTCAGGCAGCTGCAGTATTTACAGTTAGTTTAGTGCGTCCTCTGCACAGTGTGCACCTAAAGTTACCTGAAGAAAATTGGTGGTGTTCTTCTGATCCTATTAGTACCACAGGCAGGCAGCTACAGTATTTACAGTTAGTGTACTGTGTCCTCTGCACAGTGTGCACCTAAAGCTACCAGAAGCAAGTTGGTGGTGTTCTTCTGATCCTATTAGTACCGCAGGCAGGCAGCTGCAGTATTTACAGTTAGTGTAGTGCGTCCTCTGCACAGTGTGCACCTAAAGCTACCTGAAGACAATTGCTGTTGTTCTGATCTTGTTAATACCACAGGCAGGCAGCTACAGTATTTACAGTTAGTGTACTGTGTCCTCTGCACAGTGTGCACCTAAAGCTACCTGAAGAAAATTGGTGGTGTTCTCATACTAATAATTCTACAGGCAGGCAGTTGATTCTGCTAGCTGCAGTATCAGTATATATATATACACAGCCCAGCTTTGTGCAGGCCATTAGTATGTCTTGAAGGCCAACAAGGAGAGGCAGACAGTCACAAGCCAATAAAAGAGTCTTGGAGTCGGTGCATCCTCATAAGCACGTGGCCGTGGGACACGCTTGTCCTTTTTTTCGGCAGCTGGCCGTGTTGAGCCGCAACATGAGGAAGACTTGGTAGAGTGGATGACCAAGCCATCCTCATCCTCCTCATCCTCTCTCACCCAGGCTCAGGGTACTTTGTCTGGCAAAGCAGCTGCCAACGCGGCCTCTTCCCTCGGCTAAATGGCATACATACATATATATCTTTCAGTACATATATATGTTCCAATTATAATTTATATTTTAATTCAATTTTTAATTTTATCCTTTATTTTTCATAATAATTTTTTATTTATTTTTCATTATATTTTTTATTTTTTATTAGATAGTGCCATCATGCATAATGTGCCCATAAGAAGACTATATATTCTTATATGTTACTAGTCCATTTAGGTAATTATATAAATATATAGCTAACCAGCCGACCAATCACTATAGTTTATTTAAACAGATGTATTTATTTAAATTCATTCATTTAATCCATTCTATATTTGCCATAAGCGGTGGTAGTAAGCATAACAATATTTAAATCATTACATACATATTAATCTTTTATAACCAATAATCAGTAGGCATACAATACGAATACCTAATCTTTAATATAAACATATAGATCATTCCGTTTGGCCCTTTTTTGTATATTACCTGTGCCCCTTTTTTTGTATAATTACCTGTATTCCTTATGCAATTACAACTATATCCATTAGGTGGCGGTGCCATTAGAGCACTTAAATAGGCTGCAGTCTTTTGTATTCTCCCTAGCTTGAGAAAGGAGCGCGCTCGAGTGCGCATGCTCTGAAACGCGTCGCCTTACGGCAGTACAGCACATACTTTGGATGTGTGTTCCAGCGTCCCAGCCTCCCAATTGACTACTCGGCGGTGCCCAAGCCTCGTTCTGGACAATCACTGATACCGGAAGCTTCTGCCACACGGACCAGCCGTCAGCAATAGAGGAATAACACTGTGGACAGAGGAGGACGCAATCCTGTATGCCTATACTGAGCTCCCCATGCCGGACTATCTAAGTTTTTAATGTGAGTGTTTTTAATGCTTATACACCATTAAATATACAGTTTACTAAGAGGCGCCTTTCTTGTTGTTTTTCAAATGGCATCAGTCGCTCCTTCCCTAGCCCCACCATGTCCTCCTGAGGTGTCCCCCGAACTGTTTGACCACAGTGTTGGGTACATGCTCCAGGAGGATGCCCAGCGTTTTGAAGGCTCCGATGATGATACCCAGCTAGAGGAAGACAGTAACGTGAGCCCAGAGAGAGGGGGTGCCCAGGAAGGACAGCAATCTGGCAGTCATGTTCCCCCAGCTGCAGCATACTGCCAGCTTTGCTCCAGTGATGAGGAGGGAGGGGATGATGAGGTCACTGCCTCCACATGGGTGCCTGATAGGAGAGAGGAGGAGGAGGAAGAGGAGGAGGAGGCACATCTCCAATGAGGCAGGATGCCCTCCAGGGGCCAGCTTAAGGGCAGCACACCGACTGCATCACACCGCAGAGCTCCGCATGTGCAGGGCGCTGCTGTCTCTGCGCGTTATTCCAAAAGTTCTTAGGTGTGGGCCTTTTTTGAGACGAGTGCATCAGATCCCACCGCTGCTATTAGCAACATATGTCTCAAGCGTATCTCGCATGGCCAAAACATCACCCGCTTGGGCACCACATGCTTGACCAGACATATGTCGACTTGCCATGCAGTTTGTTGGCATGCGTACCTAAAAGACTCACACCAAAGAACAAAGTGGACCTCTCCTTGCTCCTCATCAGCTGGGATCTCCAACCCCACTACACCTTCAGTCCTCTCTGAAACCTGCACTGAGAGGAATGAAGGTGTAGAATTAAGTGTGTCACAGCCAAGTACTTGCGGGCAATCTGCTATCGGTACACTGACATCAGATTGTACCAGGCAAATTTCCCTGCCCCAGCTGCTGCACCACCAAAAGAAGTTCGCTCCCAGCCATCCACATGCCCAGTGGTTGAATGCTAGCTTGGCTAAATTGCTAGCACTTCAACTGCTGCCTTTTCAGTTGGTAGACTCTGCCCCCTTCCGTGAGTTTGTGGAATGTACGGTTCCTCAGTGGCAGGTTCCCAAACGCCACTTTTTCTCACGGAAGGCGATCTACCGGCATGTGGAAGGCAATGTCTTGGCCTCGCTGGACAGGGCGGTCAGCGGTAAGGTGCATATTACTGACTCATGGTCCAGCAGGCATAGACAGGGACGTTACCTATCTTTCACCGCGCACTGGGTGACTCTTCTGGCAGCTGGGAAGGATGCAGGACAGGTTTCAGTAGTGTTGTAGGTTGTTCCGCCACCACGCCTCCAAAATTCTACTAGTGCTGATTCTGCTACACCTCTCTCATCCACCCGCTCCTCTTCTTCTTCCTCCATGGCCTCTTCCTGTGCTGATTTGTCCTCAGAACCAGCGGTGCTCCATAGGCATTCAAGGGGCTACAC
This sequence comes from Aquarana catesbeiana, assembly GCF_042186555.1. Classification (NCBI taxonomy): domain Eukaryota; kingdom Metazoa; phylum Chordata; class Amphibia; order Anura; family Ranidae; genus Aquarana; species Aquarana catesbeiana. Next base: position 763,259,883 of record NC_133324.1, read on the forward strand.
AAGCACGCAGGAAAAAAGATGCCATGCGGTGCTTGAGCTGGTGTGCTTGGGGGGACAGGAGCCACACTAGGGCAGAGATTCTGTCAGCTCTGCAGGGGCAGGTTCAGAGGTGGTTGATGCCATGCCAGCTTAAGGCAGGTATGGTGGCTTGCGACAATGGCACCAACCTCCTCTCTGCCCTCCGACAGGGACAACTGACCCATGTGCCCTGTTTGGCTCACGTCCTTAACTTGGTTGTGCAGCAGTTCTTGGGCAGGTACCTGGGCTTACGGGATGTCCTGAGGCAGGCCAGGAAAGTCTGTGTGCATTTCTGCAGGTCATATAATGCCCGTACTCGGCTGGCTGACCTCCAAATGGAATTTAACCTGCCCAAGAACCGCCTAATCTGTGACATGCCCACCAGGTGGAACTCAATGTTGGCCATGCTGCAGCGGCTGCACATGCAGCAGAGGGCCATCAATGAGTACCTATGCGACTATGGCACCGGGACAGGGTCAGGGGAGCTTGTTTTTTTTTACCCACGCCAGTGGGCTATGATCAGGGATGTATGCACTATCCTGTCACCATTTGAGAAGGCCACGAGGATGGTGAGCAGTGACAATGCATGCATCAGTGACACTGTCCCTCTTGTCCACCTGTTGGAGCATACGCTGCGTGGAATAATGGACAGGGCACTTGAGCCTGGCACTCAGCATCAGCATCAGTCTTCAAGGGATCATTTACAGTCCGAAGAAACCCATGGACTTGTACGTGGCTGGGAGGAGGTGGCTGCGGATCATGTCATCCTTAGTGACCCAGAGGACTCTGGACCGAATGCCTCAGCAAACCTAAGCTGCATGGCCTCCCTGATCCTGCAAGCCTGCGGAAGGATCCTCGTATTCGTGGTATCAAGGGAAGGGATGATTACTGGCTGGCAACCCTCCTTGATCCCTGTTACGAGGGTAAGGTTGCGGACCTTATCTTGCCATTGCAGAGGTGGCAGAGGATGAAACATCTTCAGGAGGCCTTGCAGAAAGGTTTGTTCAACGCGTTTCCAGAGCCTGGGAGGTTACAATTTCCTGGTCCTCCTGGACAACGTGTTGCTGAGGCTTTGGTCAGTCACAGAAAGGGCGGTAGAGAAGGTGGCCATCTGACTGATGCGTTCAGACAATTTTTTGGTCCACAGCCCCAAGGTCTGATCGGTTCCAGCAACCATCTCCAGCGTCTGATTCACATGGTGCTGGATTACCTAGGGGCAAGATCAGACTTGGACACCTTTCCCACCAAAAATCCTCTGAGTTACTGGGTCTTGAGGATGGATCACTGACCAGAGCTTGCACAGTACGCAATTGAGCTACTGGCCTGTCCTGCATCCAGCGTTCTTTCGGAGCACACATTCAGTGCTGCTGGAGGCTTTGTAACCGATCACAGGGTGCGCCTGTTCACTGAATTGGTCGATCGGCTGACCTTCATAAAAATGAATCAGTCTTGGATCACCAGCTACCAAGCACCTGATGCTGATGTAACCGATTGATTTTTTTTTAATGTGAGATCCCTTCAAGACTGTGTTGTGGCACCAGCACGAGTGCCCAAGGCCCAATTTTCAGCCCCTGTTTAACAGGGGCATGTAATTACAATTTTTGATGCAATACTTTGCAGCAGGGCTCATTCCTGCGCATCCAACTAGAGTATCTGTGAGGGGTTGCAGTGTTGTGGCACCAGTGCCCAAGGCCCAAATTTTCAGCCCCTGTTTAACAGGGGCATATAATTATAATTTTTGATGCAATACTTTGCAGCAGGGCTCATTCCTGCGCTCCAACTATAGCATCTGTGAGGGGTTGCAGTGTTGTGGCACCAGTGCCTAACCACCACCACCAAAGGCCCAATTTTTCTGCCCCTGTTCAACAGGTGCATGTAATTACAATTCTTGATATAATATTTCACAGCAGGGCCTGTTCCAGCGCCCACCAAGATTAACTGTGAGGACTTACAGTGTTGTGGCACCACCACAGGCCCAATATTTCTACCACTGTTCAACAATGGTATGTAATTACAATTCTTGATCTAATATTTCACAGCATGGCCCGTTCCTGCGTCCAAGAATAACTGAGGGCTTACAGTGTTGTGGCAACACCAACACCTAAGGCCCCAATTTCTGTAGAGTATATAGGGCAGGCCCCTACTTTCAAACATCCAACTTACAAACGACTCCTACTTGCAAACGGAAGTAGACAACAGGAAATGAGATGGAATCTACCCCTAGGAAGGGAAATTCTCTCCTGTAAGAGTTAATATGGGAAAAACGTGTCTCCTCTTCACTGATGCTTTATCACCAATCCCTGTTTCACTAAAAACCCCAAATTTAAAAAAAAAACTTTTGTCATTGGGACAGAAAGTGAGGTGAAATCTTCTGAAGAGGTGCACAGACAGCAAAACAAATGTTACAGGGGTGATAACCTTTTCCAAAAAGCTTAAAAATAGATTTTTTGGCTGGAGCTACACTTTAAAAATGCACCAGTTCAAAATTACAAACAGATTCTACTTAACAACAAACCTACAGTCCCTGTCTTGTTTGCACTGCCTGTATACTGCTGTTCAGAGTATATAGGGCCTGGGGGGCCCCACGCCTTTACTTTTTTAAATTTGGGTGCGGGGTTCCCCTTAATATCCATACAACACCCAAAGGGCCTGGTAATGGCTGGGGGGGGAGGATGGCACCCATGCCATTTGTTTCACTGATTTTCATCCATATTGCCGGGACCTGACATTACATTAAAGCCGCAAGCAGTTTTAAATTACTTTTATTCCTTTAAAAATGTCATTTTGTGCAGGGACTGTTCTAAGCACGGGAAACACGCACCACTTTACAGGCATACTATAGATACCCCCAGGTACGATATTTAAAGGAATATTTCACTTTTTTCACTTTAAGCATCATTAAAATCACTGCTCCTGAAAAAACTGCCTTTTTTAAAACTTTTTTTTGCATTGATACATGCATTTTTTGCACTGGGGACCCGAGTCCCCAAACCCTTTTTAGGACAATAACTTGCATATAAGCCTATAAAATTAGCACTTTTGATTTCGAACGTTCGAGTACCATAAACTTTAATGGGGTTCTAAAGTTCGCGCAAACGTTTGGTACGTTCGCAGGTTCTGGTGCGAACCGAACCGGGAAGTGTTCGGCTCATCCCTACTGGCTATTGAACTTCCTTTTTCTAGTCCCGTCGTACATGTTGTACGTCACCGCGTTCTTGACGGTCGGACTTTGGTGTGATCATGTGTACGCAAGACAGTTTCATCGGAATTCCGTCGGTACTCCGTCGGAAAAACCTTCAGAGTTTATTCCGACGGAAAAACTGGTCGTGTGTACGCAGCATAAGGGGACCCCCAGGCACTATTTTGGAAGGATTTTTTCATTTTTTAGGTTTTCACTTTAAAAATAAAAAAAATTTATTTAAAAATTACGTTTATTCACAAACTTTTTTCTTATTACATGTCCCCCAGGGCAGGACCTGGACCCCTATAACCATTGTATGCCTAATTACTTCCATTTAAGCCTTCAAAATGGGCACTTTTGATATTTGACGTTTGAGTCCCAATGACTTTAATGGGGATTGTTATTCGGGTCTGAACTTTCGCAGTGTTTGAAAGTTCTGGTCCGAACTGAACAGGGGTCCGTTCGGCCCATCCCTGAAGGGCACAGTGAGGAGGTTGAAAAACTTAAATGATTCCTCTACCCACACAACTAATGGAGGAATTGGGTCAGTTTTTTTCATTCAACCCGTTGGTTGAATAAATAAAAAAAAAAACTGACTCATCTATAGCCAGCTTTAGGGGATATGGTGGTCATTTTTTTCCCAGCCATTTCTACATGCTGAGACACCTAACCCAATGCTGTATCCTGGCCTAGGCCAACAAGGCCTAGGCCTAGGGCAGCACTTTGCAGGGGGGCAGCATGGAAAGAGTCCCCGCCGGCTTGCACTGGTAGTGTAGCGCCAGTCTTATGGGGCGGACTGGGAGGCAAATTAGTCTAGCGCCCCCATAAAGTGGCCGCACTGCTTCCGGTATGCGGGCGGCTGGCATTCCGCAACTGTGTGGGAGGGGGGGGCACCGCTTCTAATTTTGACTGTTCTCTCATCCTGGACCACAAACCTTCCTCACTGTGCTATATGTTTATTTTTACTATCCCTGTCTCATTGCAGAGATTTGCCTTCACTTCCTGCCCCATAGCCAAAACAGGAAGTGAAAGGAAATCTATGCAAATTAAGGAAATCCATTGCCCCCCCCGCCCTCAGAACTAGTGTCCCCACTTAAAAATTTCAGGGAGGGTCTTAAACAGCAAGGGGCGTGGCCATCACAGGAAGGGGTGGGTCATATTCAAATTAGGGGGTGCACGAGTTTAGTCAGGCCTAGGGCAGCACAAAACCTAAATACACTACTGACCTAACCCAAGTTATAGGCACCTGGACTCCCACAGATAAGCGGAAAGAACATTCAGTGCATCAAGTGTCATCTTTCCTCCAAAACAGACAATGATGAATAGGTTACAATTTTCATGGAGCTATTTAAAACAAATCCACCATCACCACCAGTGACCATTATCTAAACCAAGTTAATATGTCACAAGTTTCCAATTTTTGTTTTATATATATATACACATATCTTTACGTAAAAGTTGTGCAGAATGTGTATATTTTTTAAGTTAATAAAAAAATGATTACTTTTGTCTCTTGAATGCAGCAAAGAATTTACAGGTATCTTTTGTTACAATTAAAGTAATTAAAATTAAATCTATAGCCAAAAATGTTGTTTAGTTTTGGAAAGAGTAGGAATAGATTAGAGGTCCTGCCGGGTTTTACTGACATCGGGGGCTTCATTGGAGAGATACTTTCACTTCCTGCCTGGTAAGAATGTCGTCCCCTGGACAGGAAGTGAGGAGAAATCTTTGTAAAGCTGGCCATAGATAATTAGAAATTCAGTCAGTTCAGCAGGAACCAGCTGAATTTTGATCTTTCTATGGCCAGTCCTGTTTGAGAGCAATTTATCAAGGACTCACTACACTTGAATCGACTTGTTGGAAAATTTTGCTTCGATCAGCACTGCAGCTAGTCAATTGCTGTCAGAATAAAATGGCACAGTGTAGAAGATTCCCCCATCCACCTTGACAGCAATACAGACAAAGTAAATGTTTTTTCCTGACAGTCTCCATGGCAGCATACATTTGGGTAGCTCCACCTTCGCTCCTATCCCATAGGACCCCAACACCATAAATTTTGAGTCTGAGCCAGAGGCTGCATTCCTTTTTTGTATCCTCCTCATAGGACCCTTCATGTTAGGATGGTTTTTTTTTTCCTTACCTTTTGGAAATGTCAGTGGCCATGTTTCTTACAGGAACAGCTGTGTAGATGCATGGAGAGTCCTGCGACATCCAGGAGACTTCCAGCTTCAACAGGATGACTTGAGTGTGGATTAATGCCCAGTCATCGTCAGGTGTTTGTGTTGGCTGGATGCCCTGCTATCAGCGGGTGACTGTTAGGTATGCCCAGCGTGGATACTCAAGTGATTGCTCTGTCCTCAGCAGGGTAGTGTTATGGCACACATATGCAGAGGATCGATGCCTGGAGAGTGGACCCTGCCATTGGCGGGCGTTAACATTGGCCAGGAACCCTGCTATCAGCCGGTGGTGTTAAGTGTGCCCAGCATGGATACAGCAGTTGCGTTCCTGCCTCTGGGATCCAGGTCACCCAGCAGGTGCAACGATTGCCCTATGGAAGAGATCTAGGATACGTGAGAATGTGTGGCTTGAGGTCGGCACAAGGCACTTGACAGATGCTGTGCGGGCTGTTAGGGGGTAACACCACTTGTGTTAAAAAAAAAATAACCAAAACACATGAAGATGACTATGCTTTCTGGGTGATCTATGTACTATGTAGAATTTTATTAATGTTTGATGCAGTTTCCTACCTTTTTCTGTCCTGAAAAGATAACAGTCTATTTTTTCAACATGACTTGCTTAATGTATAGAAGGGTTTGCTCATTAGACACCTGGTGGAATAACACTGCTGTGCAGTGGGAGGCTGGAGTACCAGTATTCCTTTAGCAGTGGTTAACCCTTTAGGGTTTTTTCTCACCTAGCAAACAGAAACAACTATTACATTGTCTTTTTTTGACAACTTTGAAAACTCCAGCAGCTGCAGTTTGAATTGGGAACATTATCTTTAAATTACTAAATGGCACTAGTTGCAATTGTACATGTTAAAATATTTTTTCTAAACTTTGTGGAGTTCTCCCTTAGACTTACACATTGTTCCTGTTTATCGGGCATTTGTTTCCCTAACTATGACAGGTTCTTGTGTAGCCGGCAGTCTAATCCTTGTGTGCTGTCACTGCTCTATGCAGATTATAGCTGGAAGGGGGCAGTGTCTTCCTTACCGGCATCTTTACCTGGATTGTCAGTCCCTCTGTAGGCCTCTTAACGCTGTACACTCCTTACCTTCTTGCATTCCTTACTGCCAGTTATTTGCCAAGACATGTGCTTACTGTTTAAAACCAAGGATTATCACTTCATCCTTGTAGTCAGCCTTTGCCTTTGCCTTTTTTCTTTCAGGTGTGAAGGAAGCAGACTAATGGGCACTTGCTATTAAGTCCCGCCAGATCTGCATGCATTATGAACATTGTAATGCAAGAAGGTAAGGTGTGTACAGCTTTAAGAGGCCCACAGAAGGACTGACAATCCAGCTGAAGGTACCAGTAAGGAAGACACTTCCAGCTGTAACCTGCATAAAGCAGTCACAGCAAAGGGGGATTAGACTGCCAGCTACACAAGAACTTGTCCCAGTTAAGGAAACAAATCCCTGCTAAACAGGGACATTGTGAAGTCTAAGGGAGAACTGCCAGTTTTTTGCCAAGGCGTATACTTACTGTTTAGAACCAAGGAATGTCATTTCATCCTTGTAGTCAGCTATCGCCAAGAAGGTAAGGGGCGTTTTGTCAGGTTAGTTTTTTCTTTCAAATAGATCTGCATGAATTATGCATGTAAACTGGGCCCTTAGTGCTCATACCTTGGCAGGCAAATTTCTGTAATTTCTGTAATTCCTGCCTCCTTGTTCAGGCAGCCAGAGAGGAAAATGACAACGATCAACAAGTTGTCACAAGTAGCCAGACACTCTAAAGGAGTTTGTTACAGCTCTCCCTGTGCAAGGATTCCCTACTCTGACAAGTCAAGTTTTTTCTTTTCATTACCAGTCAACTGGCCAATTAACCCTCTTCAAAGATGCGGATGAGGATGATCTATGTGCAGTTTTTTTGTACCTCTCTTTTGTAAGGCTGTAAGGATGCCAAAAATGTAAGACTCTGCAGAGGTACCTGCAATGCAATACTCCTCTTATGCTGGGAGGGCACAGCTTTGGTCTTGGTCGCTTGGACCCTCAGGACAAGCACTTCAGGCCATGTTTGGACAGTCAATCGAATTTTGTTGCTCAGAGGGATACCAATTTCCAAATCCCCAGAGCTGTCTTCGCTGACATACCTCTGTTTCTAAAAAGGTCAAGAAATGATGGTGCCTACTTGTATGCTGGATGGATTCCCAATCCACTCCTTTCTCTAGAGATTTATTTTAAGAATACAGAGATGTTAGTGCAAATAAAAAAAAGTATCAAGGACAGTACTCAATTTTCTAAGAATACAGAGGGAATTCTCGAACCCTACAAGAGGTTGGCTGGCTACTGTTTCAAAAAGGGTCATCTGGCCCCTATGCAAAATCTTGTGTATCTGAAAGCTTAATTCATCATAGTTCAGGAATTTAACATTGATTTTGCCACTAGAGCATAATGGTGATAGGACGCTGAGTTATCCTGGCTTTCCTCTCTTCACCTGTCAGTGTCTCAATGCCTGTTGATGATCGGGACCCTGGTCTCTTCCATCGCTATACAAAAGTGGGCTCAATGGAAGAGGCTTCCTGTCCAGAAGGGGGTTCTCTCCAATATTGGACATGCACCCAGCTATTTATGTCTCACAATTCAGATGGATCCTTGGGTCCTGGTAAGTAGTAAATCTTCTGTGCCACATAGCTATAGATAGTGGAAATCTCCTGTTGGGTAGTTGTTTTGGACATTCCAATTTTCTGGGCAGGCTCAAACCTCCAGGGTCTACTGATAGAGGTAGAGATGTATGTGACCTGGGTGGAGAGGAATCTCTCAACATTTCTATGAGTCTACATTCAGAACTTGTGTGAAAAATCCATATTTTATGGCCTGGTTGGTCAACAACATCTCTGGACAAAATTTCAGAGTTAGATCTGCTAGGATCTCCTCACTATTACAAGCTGTAAAGCCTTTTTTCCGAGGAGCCTGGACCAATCCCTGAGTGCGGAGGCTGTACAGATCAGGAAAGGTCTCACAAGCCATATGTTTTTCATCTAGTCCGATCCATATACAGTGTTTTTGGTCTATTGCTGAAGGCAATGGCAATCATTGCAGTTATTCCCCATTGGCCAATCAGGCCATGGTTCCTGCTTGGTACCAGATTATCAGAACCCAGTCTTTTCTTTCAAAGAAGATCGACTGTCACATGGTGCAATACTCTACCATAGTTCATCTCTTTTCCAGTTTTTGGCCCTGAGAGGAAGAGAGTGATCAGCCTTGGCTGTTTTTCTCTAAGCTGATATCTATAAATCCTACAAAAACAGGATTTGAATAAAGCTTGTTCGATTTGGACTGCTTTGTTTTCTTCTGCCTCCGTTCTCAGTTCAGGTACATTCTGGACTTCAAATGATCTTAAGCTCTCTTAGAGGGCAGATCTCTGCAGTCCCTGTCATATCCAATGTCTTTCACTTCCTGTCCAGATAAAAGTTTTTCCCTGGACAGCAATACAATCTGACAGGGAATCTGACCTTTCCCCATTCTATCCAAAACTAAAAGAAATGTTTTGGGTATAGATACACTTTAACGAATCATAAATTGAAATGTTATTTCATTTCTATGTTTTGTTTCAGTTGTAGACCTCATAGACATGTTTTCATGCCTCATTTGTCCATAAATAATTTAGTCACTCTTTGCAAATAGGAGCAATTTGTTATCAATTTTATCACCATAGTTTTTGAGCGTAATCAGTAGTGCTGATTTTATAAGCAGAGATATTAAGATGTATATTTTATTTCACATTTTTGTCATGATATACAAATATCTATGATGTATAGCGACCTCATTTTAAAATTGTGCTGGCCTATAGCTACTGATATATAAAATATACAGATAGGAATCTTTAAGTCTATGATGACTAATAAACTAAGAACAACACAGAGTATGCAGTCTTGTATCATACAACCTTTTCAATTCCTACATACAGCTGAAGGACTAGAAATGTCTTCAGAAAGTCATTGTGGTATCTGCTGATGTGATGGTTCAGTATGTTCATCTATACATTATTGATGAATGAAGTCTGGAGCCTTGTAGACACTGTTAAATATTCGTGCTAGCAGATGTGGAGGAAATATGAGACTGCATGCTAGAGGAATTTCTAAATTTTACCAACCTGAAAAAGCGATTCTATTCTATACTCTATTTACACTCTATTTTTTATTTGTATTAGCATTTTATATTTTTTTAATTTAATTTACAGCATATGAGAAACAGTGATTTGAAAAATGAACTAAACAAAAGAAATTCTACACATAGCAGTGCAAATTACAAATTATACAAGTATAAACTGTATATCATGAATTATGAAACTGAATAGAAATGAAACATTTTTCAATTATTTATTTTTTTTTTAACTGCACCTTCTTTAGGTAAAATAAAGCAAAAATAAACATTATTGTATAGTCTCCTAAAGATAGCATTGGCATAGTGTTAGGTCTCATGCACCCTGGGAGACTCCCGGGGTTTGGGTGTGGATGGAAGGCACAGGTGCACCATACAGCCCCATTGCCAGCAGCTTGCAGACTCACTGTTGTGATCAAAGTCTTGAAGGCATCTGATACATGATTTTTGAAATGTTCCCTTTATAAAACTTGCAGGATATGTGGCTAATCAAAATAATACTGAAGCATGTCACAGTTTGATTTAACAAATATTTTGCCATCTTATATTTCAGGATGAACTCCAGGCAGATATAAAAACACAAAAAATGATGACACCTCACCAACACAACACATCACCTCCTGAGTCACAGTCTCTCTCAATGCCAGGTGGTCCTTGTGGTCCACTCCAGTCCAAACAGCACTGACAGTTCTGATGCCGGCTTTCCTGTTGACTCACACACGAGGCTCTGGTCTCTCTGCTCAGCTCCCTTGCACCATGACATTACACAACATGCTCAGGCACCAGCTCCACCAGACTAGCCTCCCACTGGCACCACCCGAACACTCTGTAGGTCTCAGACAGTTTTGAGCACCACACCCATTTTTTTTTTACTGGCAAACTTTTCCTGTCACTGTCATTTACTGGCAGGAGAAAGGTGCCCACTTTTTGATTGGGTGCCAGTAAAAATACTGATGGTTGGCAAAACTGAAGGTAGTGCAGATCAGAATGGTGGACAAGGAGGTGCAAAGTTTATGATGGGCAGGTTCTGCAGTGGTGTTGAAGAGGTTTTATTAAAGTTAGGAGAGTTCCTTATTCGGGGGCTTTACTGGGGGATTGATTTCCTAAATGTCATTACTGTTTGCAGTGTGTTAAGCTCTCCTGAACGCTGTGCTCTGTATGCTGGGTGTGCAGCAGTCAGGAGTGTGGAACATACGGCACAGCATACAGAGAGCAGCAGTCAGTATTATGTAACATACTATATAGACCACATTCTCTAAACCACCATACATTGTAATCTGTGATTTGACAGGACACATATCTTACTGTTGTATACTACAAACTCATAGCTGCTACAATCTGTTCACCGTATGCTGGACTGTATATTGAATACTGTACATTATATCCTCCTAATCCCTGCACTCTATATGTCAATAGTTATAATATACTCTTTTTCAAAGTGCTCATTGTCTCAACAGATGCTAATTGCTAAGATGTTCCTGACTATTGTAGTGAAGTACTTTAACCCCTTCCTGCCCGACCTATAGACAAATGATGGCCAAGTGGAAGCACTACAGTTCCAAGTGGACATCAAATGACATCCTCCCAGTAACACGCCTTGCATGGACCCTAGGGGCCAAGCTGCAGCATGATCTGCTACCTGCTGTGTCCATCGTACGCTTTGGATGAAAGATCATTTTACTGGGCTGGCCTCAGTACCAAGTGGCCGCTGTGACTGATCACATGACATGAGTTGTACACAATGAATGGCTTTCATTTATAGCCATTTATTGTGTACTATTGTGATGATCTCTGTGATTGGTCACAGTGATCACATGGTACAGGCAGGACAATCACAGCGCATCTATACCATGTAATAGCTGTGATCGATCACATTGAGTACATCGTGTAAATTGAATGGATGCCATTCATAAAAATCATCACTGTTATAAGCAATCATAGTGTTAAAGAAAATTTAGATCCCTTTCCCAGAATGGTAGAGTGTCATTATAATGTAAAAAAAGAATTGTGAACAAAGAAAAAAAAAAAAGAAAAAATTTAAAAAAGTATTATTATTATTATTTTACATACTGTCACCAGTCAGTTTCCATGATCACCACCACACCAGTCATATGATGACACTGCACTGCTCTGGTGAGAGTATGTTGTGAAAATGTGAAAAGAATGTGAAATAACACATTTTATTTATTTCATTATTTTCTAAAACATTGTGACAAAAAATTAGAACTTCAAAAAACTCTTTCTTAATAAATATCTTGGACTGTCTACTTTCCAAAAAGGGGTAATTTTGGGGGTGTTTCTACTGTTCTGGAATTTTAGGGCCTCAAGAGTCAGTACATCAAGATTGATCAATTTTTAAATATGTATACCATCATTTGTAGACTCTGGAACTTTCACACAGGCTAAATAATATACATTGATTTTGGTTATTTTGACCAAAGAAATATAGCAAAATACATTTTGGCCTAAATTTATGAAGACAGATTATTTATTTGCAACATGTTATTACAAGCAAAGAAAATTTTGTTTTTTGTTCTTTCAGAATTTTCTGTATTTTTTTGTTTATATATTAAAAAAAAAAAATGCAGTGGTGATTAAATACCACCAAAAGAAAGTTCTATCTGTCTCAAAAGACTAGTTGTCATTCAAAGTGTGACAGTGCTGAAAGCTGAAAATTGGCCTGGGCAGGAAGGGGATGAAAGTGTTCAGTACTGAAATGGTTAAGGTAGGCTTGGAAGAAGTGTTAGCTCTCCATCTATATTCTGTGTGCAGAAGAAAATATGTAATTAAAGATGATTGTGCTGAGGTTTATATGCATCTGTGATATTCTCATGTATAGTACAGTAATTAAAGAGATCTTATACCCAGATCAAACGTTATTATAGCATAACCGATGCATGTCTGCTATTTTTTAAATTGCTTGATTTTTCCTTTATATTAAAGCTCTGAAAAATGAATAGGAACCTGACACCTCTCGGAGCGTTCCTAAAATCTGTGCTTCTGTTTACAGACTGTGCTTTGTGCAGTTTTGTAGTGAGCTGCAGCCACTACAGCAGGTATGACTGCCTGCAAAGTTGCATGCGGATACTGATAAAGGAGTGGACTCTAGAGATGGGACGAACACCTCCCGGTTTGCGCCAGAACTCCCGAACAGAGAAAAGCTTTGACGTGAACGGCGAACCCTATTAAAGTCTATGGGACCCAAATTTGAAAAATCAAAAGTCCCCATTTTGAAGGCTTGCAACCTATACAGGTTTTTGGCCATTAAAAGGGTATGGGGGTCCAGATACTGTCCTGGGGGACATGTATCAATGCAAAAATTTTTTTTTTTAATATTGTTTTTTCAGGAGCAGTGATTTTAATGATGCTTAACCACTAGACTACCAGCCACCACAGTCACACTGCGGCAGGTTGGCTCTCCTGGGCAAATCACCGTAGCTATATGTCGGCCGCTTTAAGACCACTAGGGGGCATGTGCATGGCAACAAAGCCTCTGCGCGTGTACAGGGGCCTCGATCTCCGTCGGCCACCCATGATGGCTCCTGAGAGACACAGAACGGAGACCTGTCAATGTAAACCGACAGATCGCCGTTCTGTCAGGGGGAGGAGACAGATCTGTTATTCATACTAAGTATGAACAGCAATATGTCTCCTCCTCCAGGCAGTCCCATCCCCCACAGTTAGAATCACTCCCTAGGACACACATTTAACCCCTTGATCGCCCCCTAGTGTTAACCCCTTCCCTGCAAATGACATTTATACAGTAATCAGGGGCTATTTTTAGGTCTGATTGCTGTATAAATGTCACTGGTCCCAAAAAAAGTGTCAAAAGTGTCGGCTCTGTCCACTGCAATATCGCAGTCCCAATAAAGATCGCACATTGTCTAAACTGAGGAAGAAATTAATTTTTTTATATTTTTTTGTTGGATATTTATTATAGTAAAAAATATTGCTTTTTTTTCAAAATTGTCGCTCTTTTTTTGTTTATAGTGCAAAAAATAAAAACAAAGAGGTGATCAAATAGCATCAAAAGAAAGCTCTATTTGTGGGAAAAAAAGGACATCAATTTTGTTTTTGTACAGTGTCGCATTACCGCGCAATTGTCAGTCAAAGCGATGCAGTGCTGTATGACAAAAAAATGGCCTGGTCATTAAGGGGGCAAATCCTTCCAGGGCTTAAGTGGTTAAAGTGAAAAAATCTAATTAAAAATTCCTTTAAATAAAGTGTCTGGGGGGTCCCCTTAGTCTGCCTGGTAAGTGGTGCATCTGTACCATGGATAGAACCTACTACAGCAAAACTGACATCTCTAAAGAAAACAAGAGACATTTAAATTTCCAGCAATAGAAAAATGTTAAAAAAACGGCATGGGCACCCCCCAAATCCATACCAGGCCCTAAGTCTGATATGAATTTTAAGGTGAACCCCACACTAAAATGTAAAAAAAAAAAAAACGATGTGGGGTCCCCCCCAAATCCATACCAAACCCTTATCTGAACATGCCTCACTGGCAGGTCAGGAAAGGGGGGGAGGAGCGAGCGCCCCCCACTCCTGAATGTACCATACCAGGCCACATGCCCTCAAAGTGGGGGGTGCTTTGGGGTGGGGGCTCTGCCCCCCCACCCTAAAGCACCTTGTCCCCATGTTGATGGGGATGAGGGCCTCTTCCCGACAACCCTAGGCGGTGGTTGTGGGGGTCTGCGGGCAGGGGGCTTATTGAAATCTGGAAGCCCTCTTTAGCAAGGTGGCTCCCTGATCCAGGCCCCCCATGTGAATGAGTATGAGGTACATAGTACCCCATACCCATTCACCAAAATAGTGTAAAAATAAATAAAAACAGGAGGCAGTTTGTGACAATTCCTTTCTTAAAAATAAAAAAACAGTGTTCCCCCAATGTAGATCCATCGTCAATCACAACGCTGCCGCAAACCACCAGACCCAAAAGAGAAAAAAAAGAAAAAAAAAAACTAACCACAGTGAACTAAAGCAAACCTGCCAGATGTCTGGTTTGCCGTTTGACAGTTCTAATATAGTTAAGGGCGTGGCCACCTGGCGACATCACCTGGTGGCACACTCCCTTGTGACGTCACCAACCCAGCATGCAACGGTTGGTGATGTCACAAGGGGGGCGGCACCACCAGGTGATGTCACCAGGTGGCTTCACCACTTACCTATATAAGAACTGCCAAAACGGCAAGCCAGGCATTCAGCGATTTTCCTTAGGTAACGGCGGAATGTTTTTTGGGGTTTTTTTTTTTTTTTTTTTCAAGTCGGCGGTGGTGTCAGTGTCGTGATAGATAATGGATCTACATTGGGGACACAGTTTTTTTATTTTTTTAATAAAGGAATTGTCAATTGTCTTTTTGACACTTTTTTGGTGAATGGGTAGGGGTACTACCCTATATTCATTCACATGGGGGGGCTAGGATCTGGGGGCCCCCACCCGCAGACCCCCACAACTTGCCCCATCAACATAGGGACAAGGTAATTTGGTGGGAGGCGCTCTATAGCACCCCCTTATTGTAAGAGAAGCACTTCTCCTACTTTCACTCGCCATGGTCCTGCGCGCATGCACGGCGGATTGGCGCTTCGGCGCACACACGTGCATGGCCCAATGGTGCGGCACGTGCATGTGCACAACAGTTCCCGTGTGCGCGCAGTTGCTCGCGAGTGTGCACGGTAGCGCACGCAGTGTGCGCAATGGCACAAGCCGATGCGCACGCTGTGGCGGGGCTATTTCAGACGGCTCTGGCACCCAGATGGGTTTCTGGTTTGTCGTCAGCTTCCTGCTTGTGCCTGTTTCCAGTTTTGCTATATCTGATCACCTGCCTTGACCCGGATTGTTCCTGACTACTCTGCTTCTCTCCTCGATCTGACCCCTGGCTTGCTTTAACAGACTTTGCTTGATCTGCCTACCTGTGTTTGACCCTCGGCCTGCCTAACGAACTGTACTAGATCTGCCTACCTGTGTTTGACCGTCGGCCTGCCTAACGGACTTGCTTATTTGCCTTACCTGGATTTGACCTCTGGCCTGTTTCATGGACTTGTGTGCTTGTCTTTGCACCTGATCCCTCTGTCCTGCATTGGACCCTCAGCCAGTTCCTGAAGCTCAGCTACCCTTCATACAGCTCCTCAGATTCTTCTGGAACTCTCACCTGCTTGTGACCCGTGCCTCCGCGTGCCACCTGTTCCCTGTATCACCTCCGGGGGACAGGGTGCGTGTGGTCACAAGGGCGAGCCGCTCTAGTCATCTCAGCCTCGGTAAGTACTATCCGTGACAGTACAAACCAGCCAGATGTCCGAGGCCGACAGAGCGCGCTCTCCTCTGGAGATCTTGTGCCAGCAGGTCTCAGCCCTTGCTGACTCCGTCCAAAAGCTGCAAGAAGGATTTACATAGATTGATAACCATCTCCAGCAATACACGGGATCACCTTTACCTACAGCCACAGCTCCCGCACCTATCAGTGGGGTTCCCTCTTCTCAGGCTACCACTAACCCTACTGTAGTAATGGCACTTCTAGAGCCCAGGGTTCCCACACCTGAGCGTTTTTCAGGAGACCGCAAGAAGTATAGGGCTTTTAAAAATGCCTGTTCCCTCTATTTGGCCCTTTAGCCCAGAACTTTTTCGTCAGAAATTGTAAAAGTGGGTTTTGTGATCTCCCTTCTGGCCGAGGAACCCCAAGCTTGGGCCCACAGCCTGATGAAACAGAGAAGTCCTGTGCTGAATTCAATTGATTCTTTTTTGAGAGTATGTCCCAAGTCTATGACAACCCGCAGCGCACGGCCACAGCTGAAGCAATCCTACACAGCCTGTCACAAGGAAGAAGACCAATAGAGGACTATACGGTGGAATTCCATAAATGGGCGGCTGATACAGGCTGGAATGAGCCTGCCCTAAGATACCAGTACTGTCAAGGTCTGTCTGAACTCCTTAAGGACGAATTAGCTAGGATGGAGACCCCAGCCTCTTTGGAGGAGTTGATCCAATCAGCCACCAAGCTGGATAGGTGCTTGCGTGAGCGACGCTCAGAGCGTTTTCAGGGGCCGCGTCCAGCTTGGACATCATCCAGGCCAATTACGACCCATGTTTCATCTCTAGCTGCAGCCACATCTTCAGGTCCTGAGGTCGAGCCTATGCAGCTCAGCTTGGTTCGTGCACCTCTGACCCCTGAGAAAAGGCAACGCAGACGTCAATACAACTTGTGCTTATACTGCGGGGGTACCGGACATTTCCTATGCAGCTGTCCAGTAAGACCCAGTAAGTCCCACCCGCAAAACTTGGTGAACTGTCAAGTCAGTACTGTTCTTAAAACTTATGTGATTCTGTTTGTCTCCTTACAACTAACGGAAGGAGAAACTCGCCTGCCGGCTATAATTGACTCAGGAGTTTGCAGCTGTTTCCTGGATGTTATTCAGGACACCGTTGCTGAGGAAGTCATGTGACGAAGCGCGCACAACAGCATCACGCTCTGCTAGTCAGCTCCTAGGCATATGAGAGAGGAGGAAGCTACCAGCAGCTGGGGAGCAATTTACCCCCCACCTCACTGCTTATGCCTTTTAGGAGGGACTCTTTCACCCTGTTTTAACGTCTGGCAACTTATGCTGTCCATCTGGACTGAGTGCACATTTGGTGCCTGGACTTTTTAATTTTTACTTTTTATTTATTTTTTATTTTTTATTTTTTTATTTACTTTTTGGTATTTAAAATTATTTTTTCTGTTTGCTTATTTGAACCTATTTTTGTCCACGTGCTAAGTCGCTGTACGGGCACGTAAGTTTTAAATAAAGTTTTAAACTTTATCACACCATGGAAGCTCTTTTTTGTCTATTTACGAGGGGAAGCGACATATTTACAGAGTAAGAAGCCCAGGAAACATCCAACATAAAATATAGCGGCAAGCGACTCGTTTTCCAGCATAATCGCATTACCCTTATGTGAGAAGTGGGGAGCTGAGTACATCATAAGCATCCACCAGAGGAAGCAACAAGGAAAACAACCCAGCATATTATATTAAAGGCGTAATACCCCCGGCGGGGTTCTGGGAGCTGGTGAGTAGGTTACCAAGAGGGGGAGCACGAGAGTCACCAGGCAAATTGTTGCAGCACCATAGTCACCATTGGGGATTTATTTAAGATATTGCCAACATATGGGACTGTTATAATATGCCCGAGATATAACTGCTGTGATTTTTGTGTTATTATTTCTAGTTACAATACTATTTGCAGTTGTGTATATATATGCAAGCCTCAGGCCTTACTTATGGTCTTTGATTAAGGAGATTTAACTTGCATGTGTTGTATGGTATTTATATTTGCAATACACTACTTCCGGGTGTTTTCTAATGCTTGATATGGCTACGGATCCAACACAGGAATTTAGCACATGATATATGGTTTAATAAATGCACTATAGGTAACACAGCCTCTGGCCTCACTACTAGATGCTGTAAGACCACATCATTTTCTGTGCGACACCTGAGTGTTTGTCATATACCTGCAGCATAAATCCAGCTGCACATATTCATCTGCTGAAGTGACATCCTTAATATAAGGGGAAAACTTCTCTCTATGTGTGCAATATTCCATAAACCACGTTCATTGAGTCGCTTAACTTTAGGCTGTCCCTGTTTAAAACTTAGAGGTAGCGCCGTCATACCCATTCTCTATAATTTGTTTCCTGGATGTTACCCTGGCACACAGTCTGCATATCCCCCTTCAAACCAAGGCACGAGGTTTACAAATACACCTGGCAGACGGGTCGCTTCCTCGCTCAGGACCCAGTACCCAGGAGACTCAACCCATTTTTGCTACCACGGACTCTGGCCATCAGAAGTTCCTACAATTCGATCTCATCCATTCTCCAACCTTTCCTATTATACTAGGCCTGCCCTGGCTCCAGGCGCACGACCCTCAGATAAACTGGACTACCAAGACAGCATCTTTCTCATCTCAATATTGCTCCCAGCACTGCCTCTCCCCAGCTCCTAGTGTCTGCTCAACCGTCACAACCACGCCTGAGGCCGACTGTTTACTACCACATCGGCCATATGATTGCCCAATTGACCTCCTGCCCGACTCGGAGGTTCTGTTCGGGCGTATTTTTCCATTATCAGAAACTGAGCTAAAAGCCCTCAAGCAGTATATTGACGAAAACCTTGAGAAAGGCTTCATTCGTCCCTCTTGTTCACCAGCCGGAGCTGGTATCTTTTTTGTGGGGAAAAAAGATGGGTCCCTAAGGCCATGTGTGGACTACAGACAACTTAATAATATAACAATCAAAAACAGATACCCGTTGCCACTCATCCCTGAGTTATTTCAACGGTTCCAATCGGCCTGAATTTTCTCCAAGTTGAATCTCAGAGGCGCCTATAATCTCATCAGGATCCGGGCTGGGGATGAGTGGAAGACTGCTTTTAGGTCCAGGTTCGGACATTTTGTATACCTGGTGATGCCGCTTGGGCTCTACAACGCCCCGGCCACCTTTCAACATCTGGTGAACGATATATTTCGGGAATGCCTTGACGACTTCTTAGTTGTCTACCTGGATGACATTCTCATGTTCTCCGCCACTATTGAATTGCACCGAGGGCATGTAAAAAAGGTCCTCACCATACTCAGGCAGCATAAGTTATACCTCAAAGCCGAGAAATGTGAGTCCGAGAAATCTGTTGTGCAATTTTTGGGATTCATTATTTCTACCAACGGGGTCGCAATTAACCCACAAAAGGTCAAAGCAATCCAAGAATGGCCAGCTCCATCTGATAAGAAAGGGGTGCAACGTTTTATAGGGTTTGCTAACTTCTATAGGAGATTTATTGTTGGATTTTCTTCTATCGTGGCACCCATTACCCAGTTGACACACCAACACAGTCATTTTCATTGGTCTCAAGCAGCAGGGGAAGCCTTTATCAAGTTAAAAGCTTTATTCATCTCCACACCAATTCTCCGCCATCCTGACCCAACTCGACAATTTGTATTGGAGGTAGATGCGTCAGAAACCACTACAGGAGCCATTCCCTCCCAGAGACATGGGCCCAAAGCTATTCTACACGCTGTAGCCTTCGCATCTCGGAAACTCAGCCCGCCAGAACTCAATTATGATGTAGGTGATAGGGAGCTGCTGGCCATCAAGTTTGCCCTAGAAGAATGGAGGTACTTGTTGGAAAGCGCACGCCATCCAGTTATGATCTTTACAAGTTTAGAGTACCTCCGGACAGTGAAATGCCTAAAACCCAGACAAGCACATTGGGCCCTCTTTTTCTCTCGTTTTAACTGCCACATATCTTACAGACCAGGCTCAAAGAATGGAAAGGCAGACACACTTTCTCGGATGTTCTCTGCAGATCCTCAAATAGCTGAACCCAGTACCATCCTTTCTTCACAAAACTTCCTTGGCCTCACCCGAGCAGACTTAATAACCTCCATCAAGTCTTCATCCGGTCATTGCTCCGACTCAGAGATACATACCCTAGAGAAACATGATGATCTACTTTGGGCTCGGGGAAAATTTTTTGTGCCGCGTGAAACACGGCCTTTGGCGCTCAAGACTTGTCACGACCATAAAATGGCAGGTCACTTCGGGACAAGGAAAATGACTGAATTGATCTCTCGGTCCTTCTGGTGGCCAGGGTGAAGACGAGATTGTAAGGATTACGTCTCTTCCTGCCCCCTTTGCCAGTGTAACAAGGGTCAAAACACCAAGTCCTGGTGGCTACTCAAACCTATGCCCATCCCAGAATGACCATGGGCTGATGTGTCCATTGATTTCATTGTGGACTTACCTGCCTCAGAAGGGTTCACTACCATCCTGGTCGTTGTCGACCACCTCTCCAAGATGGCTCACTTTTTGCCCATGATGGGCACCCCTTCTGCCTCGGACACAGCCAATATCTTTCTCAAAGAAGTAATCAGACTCCATGGTGTGCCTAAAAGTATTGTGTCAGACAGGGGCGTTCAATTTACTTCTAAATTATGGAAAGAACTCTGCAAAACCTTGGATATTAAGACTTGCCTCTCTTCAGCGTACCATCCTCAGAGCAACGGCCAGACGGAGAGGACAAATCAAACCTTGGAGCAGTACCTCCGTTGCTTCTGTTCTGGCTCTCAAGACGATTGGGCAACTCTCCTCCCATACGCTGAGTTCGCGTACAATAACTCTATCCATTCCGCCACTAACCAAACACCCTTCTGGGTGAACTTTGGGTTCCAGCCTACCTTCCTCTCTAACAACATCCCTGAAATGTCCATTCCTGCTGTTCAAGACCAGATAACTTCCTTACAGTCCAACTTTCAAAAGATTCAGGATACGTTACAAAAGGCTCAGGATGGCTATAAGAGACAGTATGACCGAGGAAGGAAGGAGAACCCAATCTTCAATGTTGGCGAGGAGGCCTGCTTGTCAACTGCGAATCTTAAGCTACCCCTGACCTCACGAAAACTTGGACCAAGGTTCATTGGGCCCTTTCAAATTAAGAGGATGATTAACCCCGTGGCGTTTGAACTGGCATTACCAAACTCTTACAGAATTCATCCAGTCTTTCATGCATCCTTGTTGAAGCCAGTTGTGTCTAGCCCTTTTCCCAGGAGGGACAGGGTGTGCGTGGTCGCAAGGGCGAGCCGCTCTCGGCATCTCGACCTCGGTAAGTACTAACCGTGACACTTATGTTATGGGCATGTGGCATGGTATGGTTCAGGAGGAGAGGGGGCGCTCACTTGTCCCCCCCCCTTTCCTGGCCTGCTGGGCTGCATGCTTGAATAAGGATCTGGTATGGATTTTGGGGGAGACCCCACGCCAAAAAAAAATTGCCAGCACACAGTGCATTACAGAAAGTTTGACAGGGCAAACACCCGCTGAACGCTTTGCGAATTCGTGTGTTCGCCAAATGGGCTAACAGGAGATGTTCGGGCTGAACTTTTGCTCAGTCCGAACTGTTCAACCAATTGGTCTCTTTAAAGGACGGTTTATGTTCAAAGACTGTGGCATACATATGCTGTGCACATGTAGACTCAGGTCCTATTTAATTATACCCCTTTAAGCTCTCCACACATTTTTTTATCGTGCTGTGCATACCATAGCTTTCTTTTAGTTACAGTGCCCAGGGGTGCACCAAGTCTTTCTCCATCCCAGCAATGCCCCTAGTGCTCTGCCTTTTGTTTTGATTTTGGCCAGTCCCTTATTCACAAGCAACCTTATTGCAAGGAGACAGGCAAATGCAAAGAATACATAGCAGAAAGATCCCACAATGTTACTGCACACTTTCAGGTCCACTGAAATACAATTGATAGACCCGGAGCTATGCAATGATGTTTGTACAAGTGGAGTGGAAGCTGGAAGCAATGGGTAGCAATATGGTATACAATGGGGGAGGGTGGAGCAATTAGCCATATTTGCCCTAAGCATAGGATAACCTTGTCCCAGCACTGTTGTGAATCTTTATTACCTGTATTACCTGTGTCAAATCATTAAAAGTATTAGAATTTTAAAATGTATTGACTTTTTTCATTTCCAACTATCTTTTGCCTTTAAATTGTTTAATTTGATATAGATCTTGATACTAGGTCTGCAAACCTGTGTGAACGAACCATTAACTTTTGCAAAACAGCTTTGATAAAAGATAGTAAGCTAGGTATTGTTTAGGAACATTATAATTAGACAACTTGCTTTTTTTTCTTTAACAATGCTGCATCAACACTTTCAATTTTGCTGAACTTTCTGTTTTGTTCATACAAACTTTCTAGTGTTACAGGACCAGAGTAGAATTTAATTTGGTTGTTAACAAAATATATATTTTTTTCTTTTGAAAAGCACACAGACTTTGTTAGCTAGCTTAGCTAGCAAAGACAAATAAATCTTTCATATATTCATTTAAATGCTAGATATAGGTAACATTCATATAACTATAAATGTCAACAAGTATTCTTGTCTATTTATTGTTGATATGTTTATTCACTTGTGGGTGCATGTGCGTGAGCTTCAGTTTGAATTTAATTTGGGTAAATGCATGTGGGCATTTAGGCCTGACAGTTGTCCAAAATCATCAATATTATCTTCTTTCCCTGGCAATGAGATGTATTCTGTTCATCAGCCACTAAATGGAGCACAACTGAGCTGAAATGGACCAGGAAAAAAATATGATTCCATCCCTTGATGACTGCATGGCTTGTTCACATGGTTACTTATGCAGTGCAAGGAAATACTTGAAGGGACATGGTTTCTGTTTGTCTAATCAAATTTTTAAGGTATCTCTACTTGGACAGACCTGGCGAAATGATCAATGTTTTCTATAATATATGGAGGGATAACATCATAGCCCAGTTGTCTCTACTGCAAAACATTAAAGTTGAATTCCAGGTGAACAGATAAATACTACAGTGAAATACATATACTGTATAAGGGAGCTGTTTCCACTGTCAAAAGATTTGTATCTCTGTCCATCTGTTGCTGACATTTACACCACTCTGCCACACAGTATAACCCTGTCTTGCAGGGTTAAGTAACATTTACAGGTCTTGTCCCTTCATTCAGCCTATGACTAGACAGTGAAAGGAGAAGCAGGCTGGTGAGCTTATCTTTTTGTTGCTCTGTTTTCTCCTCCTTTTTCCTCCAATTGTTTCAATTACATGCTTTGAAGATGCTGCTAACCATTCGAAGGCCGGCATGTTAAACTCCTCTTGATGATTATGATTTGGGGAGACATGTCATCTGCTGGTGTTGGTCCACTATGTTTTATTAAGTCCAAAGTCAGCGCAGCCCTCTACCAGGAATTCTAGTGCACTTCGTGCTTCCCTCTGCTGACCAACTTTATGGAAATACTGACTTAATTTTGCAGCAGGACTTGGCATCTGCCCACACTGCCAAAGTACCAATACCTGATTTAATGATCTAATAGTATCACTGTGCTTGATTGGCCAGCAAACTCACCTGACCTAAACCCCATAGGGAATCTGTGGGGTATTGTCAAGAAGAAGATGAGAGACACCAGACCCAACAATGCAGATGAACTGAAGGCCACTATTAAAGTAACCTAGGCTTGCATAACACCTCAGCAGTGCCCCAGGCTGATCGCCTCAATGCCACGCTGCATTGATGCAGTAATTCATGCAAAAGGAGTCTGTTTAGACCCCTGATATCTCACCAAAGCCCCCCCCCCCAACAGGGTTGATAAAAAAGAAAAGGAAAAATTATAAATAAATATTTAAAAGTAAAATTGTAAAATCCCCCCCCCAAAAAAAAAGTATTGTAAAAAAAAAAATAACAAAAAAATTAATTGTAAAAAATAAAATTGTAAAAAAAATAAATAAAAATAAAAAACTACTGAAACAGTCCACACCTCATCAGTGCCCATCGGGGCTGCATATTAGTGCCACTGTCACATGACATTAAAAAAAAAATCTGTAATCGGTATCAGCGAGTACTTGAAAAAAAGTATCGGTACTTGTACTCGGTCTTAAAAAAGTAGTATCGGTGGAATCCTAGTGCATACTATATTGTACATGGACATACTTTTCAGTGAGACAAAATTTCTGTATTAAAAATCCTTTTTTTATTGGTCTTATGTGATATTCTAATTTTCTGAGATACTCATTTTTGGTTTTTTTCTAGCTGTAAGCCATAATTAAAAGAAAGAAATGCTTGAAATATATAACTCTGTGTGTAACACATTTATATAAAATATGAGTTTCATTTTTTTAATTGAATTACTGAAATAAATCAACTTTTTTGATGATATTCTAATTTTCTGAGCTGTACCTGTATATTTTAAACTGTGATGTTCTAACTGCCCATCAAATCTCGTAAGGCCCTAATATGCCAGGACAGTAGAAACACCTCCAAAATGACCTATTAATGGACAGTAGACACTTCAAGGTATTGAGTAAGACGCATGGTGAGTTTATTGAAGTTGTAATTTTTTGCCACATTATTTTGGAAAATGAACAAAATAAATACTTTGTTTTTTTTTTCTCAAAGTTGTCATTTTAACTTGTTTTTCACTCACAGTATAGATATATTTATAATTACACCCCAAAACACATTCTTCTACTCCTTCTGAGTATGCGAATACCACATAGTTGAGACCTTTTCACTGCCTAGAAGCATAGAGAAAAACCCATAAAATTACCAAATTTTACAAAGTCGACCCCCTAATCTATTTAGTTACTGAAATGGTGAGCCTTTTTAAGATCACATTTTTTGCCATACATTTTTGGAAAATGAAGAAAGAAAGGGAAAATTAATGTTATTTACACACAATTATTAGAGTATTTCACACAGCACAAGCATACTTAGAACTACACCCCAAGAGACCTTTTGCAGCCTAGCCACACAGGGGGTCCAAAATCCAAAGAACACCTTTAGGCTTTTCAAAGGGCAAAAATTAGGCATCTCATTTCCTGACTACCTATGACATTTCTACGAGGCTTTGAAATTCAGTAGAAACACCCAGAAAATGAATATATTTGGAGAGTAAACATTCCAAATCATTTTTTTATACAAAATTGTAAATTTAATATGATATCTCTCACACCCAGAATGTACATACTATAGAGTTACACCTCAAAGCACATTCTGAAACTCTCCTGAGCATGGGGATCCCACATGTGTGTGACATTTTCAATGCTTGGAATGGTCAAGCGCCTAATATTGTACATTGTGCAAGCTGTGTATCACAAAAATCAAGCAACATTGTGTACTGTAATGCTCACCTCTAAGTGTTAAGGGAATAATGCTCATTGTAGCGTCACCTATTGTAGTGCCCGTTCTTACAGGCTAAATCTATATATATCTATATCTATATGTATATATAGATATAGATATATATACAGTATCTCACAAAAGTGAGAGTACACCCCTCACATTTTTGTAAATATTTTATTATATCTTTTCATGTGACAACACTGAAAAAATTACACTTTGCTACAATGCAAAGTAGTGAGTGTACAGCTTGTATAACAGTGTAAATTTGCTGTCCCCTCAAAATATCTCAACACACAGCCATTAATATCTAAACCGCTAGGAGGGAGAGACAAGGCAAGTTTTATCATGAAACAGCAATCAGAGTGTATTATTTTAGAGAAAATAGCCAAAAATATTGTATAGTCACTGCACAGAATGTAAGCAGCTTGATTAGGCCACAATGGAAGTGGAATGAGTGAATCAATTTTTATCTTCGGTTCAATCTAATTTTATTGAAATTATTTCAATATAAATTTATACAAAAAAAATATATTATCCACATACCACAAACAATCAGAGAAATATATTGCATTTTAATACTGTACATATCATAAAACATGTTACATATAAATGTGTGTAAACATCCCACATAAACCCTTACCCAAAAATGGTGTAAACTACCGGTAATTAGGATACTATTGGGGAAAGTTTACCAATATAAGAGCTCATATATTTCAAGGAAAAATAAAAAGGTTCACCGAACTACTCAAATTGTTGGGCCCCCTGAAAAGAATAACCATATCATATCTCCCTCTACCCAACAGGGTTGTAGTCTATAGTTCACTACTCCCCATCCTCTACTCTCACAAGGGTATGGACACATCACACAAAACACAGGACACGACAAGACACAAAAAAAAAAAAGAGGGGGACATAAAAGAAAAAGCAAGAAAAGAAAAATGAAAGTATAGTAACCAGGATTAGACACGTCTCACTCGTTTCAACTCAGGACCAGTTTCAATCTTACAGCCGACCCGTATATATATTTTGCATTTCAGGGGATTCCCTGAACAGTTTCCAAGGGAGCCAAATTTGACAACATTGTATGTGTCCAATTCGCGTGACAGGAGCATCTCCATAACCCACTCAATCATAGGTGGAGCATGTACCAATCGCCAATAACGTGGTATAACCGCTCTTGCTGCTGTCAACCAATGCCTAAAAAAGCCTTTTTTAACGCTTTTATAAGAGCCGGGTAAGATAGATAGCAGAGTAATTTGTGGCATGTTGGGGACAATCACCCCAGTTGCCTGGGTATAAAACTGAAGAACCATACTCCAAAAATCATGGACAGATGGGCATTCCCACCAGATATGCAGTAACGAGCCCTTGGCCGAATGCCAATGCCAATATAAGTCTGAAATATTTGGATACATCCGATGAAGCACCGTCAGACATCTATACCAACGGGAGAGAAGTTTGAAATTCGTCTCATAGTTGCCAATGACATACAATGAATGAGGGTAAATGCTTTCTCCCATTCCTCTAATTTAATTTGATTAATTAATTTGAACATTCAAGTCTAGAGTCCCTTTATTTGTAAATTCCTGGGAAATGTGGATGAAGTTTCAAAATAAGAACCCTATATACAACAGTAAAGAATGTGACCTGGTATAATATCCTGTAAAAGAAGAGACTCAAAGGTATCCAGTTCGCTATTGAATACATCTCTTGAAGGGAAAGAGGGTAGAAAAGATGATAATTGCCAAAATTCCAGCAAATGTGTAATTGATTGCTGTTGTATAGGGATCAAACTTGACAACATTGGGAGAATTCCCTGGCAAAGGATTTGAGATATTTGGTGGCTTTGTGCCACCGCTGGTTGGGTTAGCGAACAGGGGAGTCATTGGTCCCACTTTGGGAGAAACTCCAAGTTTGATTTGCATTTTATCCCAAACACACACTAAATGTGCTGTAAGACAGGATAAAGAAAAAAGTGGGCCACGGACAGAAATGGCTAACCAGGGAAGTGCCTGAAGATCATAAGGGGCAACCGACTGCTCTATTTGAACCCATTGTTTAAGGTGAGAATGATGGAACCAATTCCCTAACCTAGTTAGAACCGCTGCAGCATGGTAATAATATAGGTCTGGTGCCCCTACACCCCCTTGGCTTTAGGGAGAGATAGCGTTCTCCTTTCTAATCTAGGTTTATTGCAACACCAAATAAACTTTGTGAAAGCAGCTTGTAGAATAACAAAAAAAGAACGGGGGACCACAATAGGTATAGTTTGAAAGAGATAAAGAAAACACAGAACTATATCCATTTTTAACCACTTCAGCTCCACAAGGATTTGCCCCCTTCCTGATCAGGCCATTTTTTGCGATGCGGCACTGCATCGCTTTAACTGACAATTGCGCGGTCGTGTGATGTTGTACCCAAACATAATAAATAGAGCTTTCTTTTGGTGGTATTTGATCACCTCTGCGGTTTTTATTTTTTGCGCTGTAAACAAAAAAAGAGCGACAATTTTGAAAAAAAACACTTTTTTCAAAATGTTTTTTTTTGCTATAATAAATATCCCCAAAAAAACAAAAAAAAACGAATTTCTTCATCAGTTTAGGTCGATATATATTCTTCTAAATATTTTTGGTAAAAAAAATTGCAATAAGCGTATATTGATTGGTTTGTGCAAAAGTTATAGTGTCTACAAAATAGGGGATAGATTTATGGCATTTTTATTTTTATTTATTTTTTTACTAGTAATGGTGGTGATCTGTGATTTTTATCGGGACTGAGACATTGCGGTGGACAAATCGGACACTTTTGACACTTTTTGGGACGATTGACATTTATACAGCGATCAGTGATATAAATAGCCATTGATTACTGTATAAATGTCACTGGCAGGGAAGGGGTTAACACTAGGGGGCGATCAAGGGGTTAAATGCATTCCCTATGTGTGTTCTAACTGAGGAGGAGAGATCGTTGTTCCTACTTGGTAGGAACACACGTTCTGTCTACTCCCCGCTGACAGAACTGGGATTTGTGCGTTTACACACACAGATCCTGGTTCTCACTCTGTCACGAGCGATCGCGGGTGCCCGGCGGTCATTGCGCCTGCTGGGCAGCACAATTGGCTCCGGGGGTTGAGGTCTTGCATTGTACGCTGCATAAGAGAGTGATCATTTTCCATATACAACTTAGTGAGATCTGGAGTCATTCTAATACCCAAATATTTAAGCTCACAAAAGGTGGCGTGATAACGAGCATTCCTGCAGAAACGGTGGCCAGCATACGGCGAATCATTGCTGCAAGCTGGATTCCTTCTCTCCTCAGCCCCCGCTTTCCCACTGTCTGGAGGATCACTTGCCGTATCACTTGCGGTATGCTTACCGCAATTTCTGCAGACACTACCTTTGTGAGTGCAACTTGTTTTTAATTATCGTGTAGTCACATAATAAAACTGTATTGCACAAATAGACGCTGTGGTCTGCCTTTTCTTTATGGTAACTATAGTCCACAAGCCTATGGTAATATAAATCTTTATAAAATCAGGCTAGCAATGCTTTATAGAAACTATTCCAATATTAGTGTCAGGGCTGGGCTCAGCCCTTCCTTCTCTGAGCTGGCCGCTCAGCTGTTGGCTAATTGCCAGCTCCTTTCTCTCCACAGTGACTCAGCTGTTGATGATCTGCTCTTCAGTCCTGCCTACTTAAAGCCGTCCAGCTCACTTCATCTCTGCCTTCGCCTTTGGTCACATCTTAGAGACTTCTCCTGCGTTCCTGTTGAAGACTTGCTCGGCTCCTGATCCTGCTTGCTGTACTACTACATTGATCTCTGACTCTCTGAAATTGGCATTGGCTGACTACCCGATCTGGTTACTGAACTCTGGCTATGTATTGACTACGCTTACTCTGTTTACCTTTGTATTATTATTAAACAAGTGTGATTAACTGTACTTCTGTCTCGGTCTGATTCATGGTTTCTGACAATTATGCCCCGTACACACGGTTGGACTTTGTTCGGACATTCCGACAACAAAATCCTAGGATTTTTTCTGATGGATGTTGGCTCAAACTTGTCTTGCATACACACGGTCACACAAAGTTGTCGGAAAATCTGATCGTTCTAAACGCGGTGACGTAAAACACGTACGTCGGGACTATAAACGGGGCAGTGGCCAATAGCTTTCATCTCTTTATTTATTCTGAGCATGCGTGGCACTTTGTCCGTCGGATTTGTGTACACACGATCGGAATTTCCGACAACGGATTTTGTTGTCGGAAAATTTTATATCCTGCTCTCAAACTTTGTGTGTCGGAAAATCCGATGGAAAATGTGTGATGGAGCCTACACACGGTCGGAATTTCCGACAACAAGGTCCTATCACACATTTTCCGTCGGAAAATCCGACCATGTGTACGGGGCATTAGACTACTTGCTATGCGGAAATTCTCATTTTTATGCCTTCTGTCTCCCTCTCTTTCACCCCCCTTCTTTTTTCCATAAGTTTTTTTTATTCCCCCCCCCCTCTTTTCTCCATGTACTCCCCTTATTAATCATTTCCTTGGTCTATTAGTAATTTTATTGTTGTTTTAATTCTGGGAATGTGTAAAATTTTATGTATCCGTTTATTTGGCTTTTCGTTATATTATTCAATATATGGCTGTGTTATTGGCAATTTAATAGGTAACATGTCCAGGTTCTGCTGGCCGTTGTAGTCCCATGGCCGCGGACATCACACCCTTGTATATACAGTATCTCACAAAAGTGAGGACACCCCTGACATTTTTGTAAATATTTTATTATATCTTTTCATGTGACAATACTGAAGAAATTACACTTTGCTACAATGTAAAGTAGTGAGTGTACAGCTTGTATAACAGTGTAAATTTGCTGTCCCCTCAAAATAACTCAACATGGTGGTGGGAATGTCATGGTCTGGGGCTGCATGAGTACTGCCGGCACTGGGGAGCTACAGTTCATTGAGGGAACCATGAATACCAACATGTACTGTGACATACCGAAGCAGAGCATGATCGCCTCCCTTGGGAGA
The DNA here is from genome assembly GCF_042186555.1 of Aquarana catesbeiana. NCBI lineage: Eukaryota > Metazoa > Chordata > Amphibia > Anura > Ranidae > Aquarana > Aquarana catesbeiana. The sequence goes on from NC_133324.1 coordinate 763,290,133, forward strand.
CTGGGCTGCAGGGCAATATTCCAACATGACAACGACCCCAAACATACCTCCAAGATGACCACTGCCTTGCTAAAGAAGCTGAGGGTAAAGGTGATGGAATGGCCGAGCATGTGTCCAGACCTAAACCCTATTGAGCATCTGTGGGGCATCCTCAAATGCAGTGGTGTATTTTGGTTTTGTGCTGCCCTAGGCCTAACTAAACTCATGCGCCCCTAATTAAAATATGGGCCACCCCTTCCTGTCAAGGCCACACCCCTTCTGTTTAAGACCCGCCCTATCTGTAAACCACACCCCTTCCTATTCAGGCTCCACCTTTTCCTTTCAGAGCGCCACCTCTTCTGCTCTGTACATTAAAAGTGGGTACCAAGTGGCCTCATCAGTCAGTGCCCATCAGTGCCGCCTATCAGTGCTCATCAGTACAGCCTTATCAGTGTCCATCAGTGCAGCCTCATCAGGGGCAACCGGTGCAGCCTATTAGTGCCCATCAGTGCCGCCTTATCAGTGCTCATCAGTGCAGCCCCATCAGTGCCCAACAGTGCAGCTCATCAGTGGGCCATCAGTGCGGCCTCATCAGGGACAACCAGTGCAGCCTATTAGTGCCCATCAGTGCCGCCTATCAGTGCTCATCAGTACAGCCTTATTAGTGCCCGTCAGTGCAGCCTCATCAGGGGCAACCAGTGCAGCCTATCAGTGCCCATCAGTACAGCCTTATCAGTGCCCATCAGAGCATCCTCATCAGTGCCCATCAGTGTGGCCTCATCAGGGGCAACAAGTGCAGCCTAATAGTGCTCACCAGTGCCCATATCAGCTGCAGCCTATCAGTGCCCATATCAGTGCAGCTCATCAGTGCCCATATCGGTGCAGCTCATCAGTGCCCATATCAGTGCAGCTCATCAGTGCCCATATCAGTGCAGCTCATCAGTGCCCATATCAGTACAGCTCATCAGTGCCCATATCGGTGCAGCCTATCAGTGCCCATATCGGTGCAGCTCATCAGTGCCCATATCGGTGCAGCTCATCAGTGCCCATATCAGTGCAGCTCATCAGTGCCCATATCAGTGCAGCCTATTAGTGCAGCCTATCAGTGTCCATATCAGTGCAGCCTATCAGTGCCCATATCAGTGCCCATATCAGTACAGCTCATCAGTGCCCATATCGGTGCAGCCTATCAGTGCCCATATCGGTACAGCTCATCAGTGCCCATATCGGTGCATCTCATCAGTGCCCATATCGGTGCAGCCTATCAGTGCCCATATCAGTGCAGCTCATCAGTGCCCATATCGGTGCAGCCTATCAGTGCCCATATCAGTACAGCTCATCAGTGCCCATATCGGTGCAGCCTATCAGTACCCATATCGGTGCAGCTCGTCAGTGCCCATATCAGCGCAGCTCATCAGTGCCCATATCAGCGCAGCTCATCAGTGCGCATATCAGTGCAGCTCATCAGTGCCCATATCAGTGCAGCTCATCAGTGCCCATATCAGTGCAGCTCATCAGTGCCCATATCAGTGCAGCTCATCAGTGCCCATATCAGTGCAGCCTATCAGTGCCCATATCAGTGCAGCCTATCAGTGCCCATATCAGTGCAGCTCATCAGTGCCCATATCAGTGCAGCCTATCAGTGCCCATATCGGTGCAGCTCATCAGTGCCCATATCAGTGCAGCCTATCAGTGCCCATATCAGTGCAGCTCATCAGTGCCCATATCAGTGCAGCCTATCAGTGCCCATATCAGTGCAGCCTATCAGTGCCCATATCGTTGCAGCTCATCAGTGCCCATATCAGTGCAGCCTATCAGTGCCCATATCAGTGCAGCTCATCAGTGCCCATATCAGTGCAGTTCATCAGTGGCCATCAGTATAATACCTTTAACATTGAGCACTTGACACACATTAGTAATAGTAAAATAACCTGTCCTGGCCGCTGGCTGGGGATTTCCCTCGTGCTGCTCCTCTCTCTCTCTCCTCCTCATATCGCCCCGGGCCAGGGAGAAGATTCAGTGAAGAAGCCGTACGGAGGAGAGTGGGCGGAGCATTGAGCTCCGCCAGTCAGATTACGTTCAGCCGGCCTGGCCAATCACTGGCTGCCAATGGGGGTGCCAGTCATCGTCGCTGCCGCCCCACCCCCTCCCCGCCCACCAAGCACGCTCCAAATACAGCCCACAATATTTACAAGTGCCGCGCTACAGCAAGCCGGCCTCTGGGGCTGTATTTGTGCGGGAGGCGGCCGCGGGAGCGGGGACCCTGGAAAACGGGACTGGGGGGCTTTCTTGCATGCGGGGGGGCGGCTTTTTTGCCGCCCCCCCCGCAAAGTGCCGCCCTAGGCCTGGGCCTTGTCGGCCTAGGCCAAGAAACAGCACTGCTCAAATGGAAGGTGGAGGAGCGCAAGGTCTCCAACAGCCACCAGCTCTGTGATGTAATCATGGAGGAGTGGAGTAGGACTCTAGTGGCAACCTGTGAAGCTTTGATGAACTCCATGCCCAAGAGGGTTAAGGCAGTGCTGGAAAATAATGGTGGCTACATAAAATATTGACACTTTGGGCCCAATTTGGACATTTTCACTTAGGGGTGTACTCACTTTTGTTGCCAGTGGTTTAGACATTAATGGGTGCGTGTTGAGTTATTTTGAGGGGACTGCAAATTTACACTTTTATACAAGCTGTACACTCACTATTTTACATTGTAGCAAAGTGTCCTTTCTTCAGTGTTGTCACATGAAAAGATATAATACTTTAATTTATAAAAATATGAGGGGTGTACTCACTTTTGTGAGATACTGTTAGCTGCATTTCCCCTTTAAGCAGAAGGCCAGTTGAAGACATCCAAATTTTCCTTATACTATATGTGGACTGCAATATAGAGTATCTATTGACGGGTACGTCTCTTTGCTTTAACACTGGTAGTTTGCCTACCGATATTATATAGCATTTCCATTCAGCTATTTATATACCACTTTATTTACAGGCTATACTAGTTCCATCGCCATATGCATAGATACCTATAGTATAAGGAAAATTTGGATGTCTCCTACTCATTTGCATCAATTATTAATAACTTAAATCAACCCCCCTGCACACATCACTGAGGAGACAAACGAGTGTGGTGTATGAGGACGGTACAAAAAAACATCATTCTGATGTTTCCTGTATATGCTCAGCAAACAAGTTTTCAGGTAGCGCCGTTTCTTCCCATAGTTTTATAGCATATACGATCCCAATCTCTGCCTCCTCCAGTGACGTCACTTCCGCCTGTGCGGTCCACGTTGGTCAGCGCAGACCTATTGGAAGATCTAGGCATCCTAGCCTCCTGAAATATTTCATCCAGCCTCTCGGACCGCCAGAAGAACCTGCAGGGCAGCAGTAGCCACAGGGCTGATGACTGTTTTGAAAAGCGTGAATATGCCTTACATCTTGCTAGTGTTTTTAATCATGTGGAATAAATGCTGATGCTTTAATACTACACTCAGGTGGCGCCTCCCCTTCCCCTATTTTACTGTCTATCTTACAGATGGCTGCCTCCTATAACTTTTAAATGTTTATGCATCTGGAGTAATGGACCCAATATATAATTTCTGAGTGTCAATCTTTGCTCAGGACATACACTTGTTTGTGCGTCCAATGTACAACTCCCAGGGTTTGGGAGAGGTAAAATGTCCCTCTGGAAGCCTGCCCCACTTCCTTCACCTCCCCAATGACAGTGCCTCAAACCTCCTTCTGGTGCTCCTCCTCTGCCTCCTGCTGCCTCTGTCTCATAGGGACAATGGCAGTAGCCAAAAGATCCTGCTGGTCCTGAGACAGCAGGAAATCCTCCTCTCCATCCTGCTGCTGTTCCTCCAGTGCCTGGTGTGTTACAATACACGGCAGTGTTTGCTCCAGCCTGAGGGATTGCTTATCTCAACTGTCATGGCTCACCACTCTGGTCACCTTTTCCAGTAGTGCCAAGATATTGCATGTGTCCTGAAACACTATTTATTGACATGATGAGAAGAAACAGCTTCCCAAAGCCTTTCCCCATCTTTTATTCACACAGATAGTCATTGATGGCCTGTGGTTGCTTGTGCATCCTTTTCAGCTTGGCCAGTGATGGCTGTTATCACATAGGTGTATCACATATCAGGCCGTTAGCAGGTAGCTTGTGTTGCCATTGCATTTCAGCCAAGTTAACACTTTCTGCGTAAGACCTTCTACTGTGCCCACCCAAGCAGAACATGCTTAAAGCCAGGGTACCTAACCGGGCACTGCCAGGTTAAAGACATGTGCAAAGCAAGCCATTTGTATTAACTTTCCATGCTGAGGGCTAAACAACATGTTGGTGCCACTGTCACACATTGTGTTGTTTCCTGGGACAAGATGACATTGGGTTGCCTATCTCTTAGCCTGCACCTGAAGAGTTTCCTGGCATACCAGCTGCAAAATAGCATAGCAGTATTTTGACTGGTAGAGGGAAGAAGATATAACATCCCTATCCATGCTTACTGGACCACATGATGGAGGTCATGTGGACCCTGCCACTGATAGCCTGGTCCAGGGAAACTGAGATAATATTTTCTAAGTGCGGGGAGAAATGGGGAGAGCAGGGATTGCCTGGCTTCTTGGCTAAAAATATGATAGCTAGGTAATTGCAACTGTGGTGCAGCACAGACCAGGAACTTCTAGAAAGGGGATGACTCTTCCAGAGGGAATAGGAGCAGCTGTAAGCCAAGTTTTGCCAAGCTAGCATTGAGACATTGGGCATAGGGGTAATTAAGAGACTTTTTCTTTCTTTGCTCCAGTAACTGCAAAAGCAACACCTGTCTGGTTAAACACGCTGCTGAAGCTGCACTGCTGCAGCTAAATAGCACTCGATTTTATACTGATATACATAAAAGGCAAAAAGATATCCCTAAAAAAGTACTTTGGGGTCTATGTAGGGTGAACACAGGGGGTACACTCTAATATGTAGCCCATCGCACTGCAATTCATAGTAATGTAGCAGAATTACTGCACCATGTATAGCTTTCCACAGCACTGTGCTGTTACTGCACTGTTACTGACAGGTAACAGAATCAGTAGTCTGACAAAATCTTGCTGTTACAGACTGACAAAGTGAATGTGAATGCCCCACATTAAGAAAATCATTGTGATGCAGGTTTGCTCAACTCTATTCATTATCTATGTATAATGTCTTCACATTTATCTGAATGTAGTCCATTCGGGTTTTAAACCAGTCACCAAAAAAGGATCAATGCTAGGCATGAAAAGAGGAAAATACACCATGCCCTCAGAACTATGAAAATGCCTTGTAATGATTTCCTGTTCAGAAAATCATGTAGTTTGAAATGTATCAAAAAAAGGTATAAGTTATATTGTGGGTAAAAACTTTCTTGCTTAAAATTTGATATTTGAAAAAAAAAGTATATGCCACTTTCAAGGTCAGTCTGATCTACATCTATATTGTAGACAGTATTTTTTCTTAATTACAATATAACTCCTAATTGCTGACAAAATGCAATAAAGATTTCCAGGAGTGTTGATTATCTATATGATGGCATCAGTGAGTCACAAAATAATCATTAACCTTCAACTCAATAATTATATGTCCTTTAAATATATTTACGCTATTTGACAAAGATCAAACTCATTATTTCAGTGAGATGATTCATGAGTAGTGGCAATATGTTTGTTTTTAAAAGTCTATGAGTCTTTTCTTCATACATATTTTTAAAGGAATTGTTCACCTAAATTTTATTATATTTACAGTGAATATTAAAAAAGGGGGAGGGAGACAAACATAAAAAAAGAGGGGGGGGTAGAGGGTAAAGGAGTATGACAATCAGATGCAGCTCCACATAGGGCCACTTTGGACCAAATCAGATCTTACAGTTGTCCCCTTATTTTCCGCATTTCTGATGATTCCCAGTATAATTTCCAAGGGAGCCATGTTTGTTGAAATTGTCCATGTATTTTCAATTTATGTGCCCGAAGAGACTCCATCCTCTCAATATAATCCATTCTTTGAATCTGTATGTATGTATCTCTTAGTTAATTTTTAGATAAATGTTTAAAATATGGATTCCTCTGAGAGAGTCTGCAATGTAATATATAGCTTGATATTAAAGGAAGATTATTTTTTAAATAACAAACATGTTATACTTATCTGCTCTGTGCAATGATTTTGCACAGGGCAACCCTGATTCTCCTCTTCTAGGGTCCCCCACCAGCGCTCCTGGCTCCTCTTCCCTGCCGAGTGCACTTGTATGTTCCTGCTCCCGAGGCGTCCATTAAACACACAGAATGGGGGCTGTGTGCTAGCCCGTCCCCTTCCCCTCCTCACTGGCAGCTCCTGCCACTGTCTCTCAGCCAATGAGGAGGCAGACACCTCTCATGCACATCGCTGTATCATGATCAGGCTTGGGTACATATTAGGGGACTGAGGGGAAACCTTCAGCCTTTAGAACCTCCCTCCTCCCTTGGTAAAAAAGCACTACATAAAAATGATCAATAGTCTCCTGTGAGTAGGCTTGAGAAAGATGGTTGTACCCTTGAAATGCATCACCTAGGAGACCACCTGGAAAAAGCCACTGATCTGACAGGTTCAGCTGCTGATCAGCAGTAGGGATGTCAGCATTTGTTCCTTCTAGAGTGGGTCCTGGGCTACTTTAGCCAAAACTGTTACACCTCTAACCACGAAAGGGGGGGTGACAGATTAGACATCAGCTTGGGCGGAGGTTTCTTCCAATTTTCAGGTGCTTAACCATCAACACATGTGAGTGAATATTGTTTATTTGAGTAAAATTGACTTGTTGGTGTTTTTCCTACCGCTTTCACTCAGAGGCTGGGATCATACAGAGTGCTCTGCTTTCCAGCTACTGACAGTTTCTTTTGGAATGTGTTATACTCTGAAGACCATGAAAACAGGACCCCTGGGGGGGCAAGGCTTGCCACGAGTCAGGATGGCCGCCTGAACTCTGAGCGCCGCTCCATGGCAGCTATACAAAACAACAGAGGGCAACCAGATCTCCTCCTCTCCCATAGATCGTGAGGGGGAGACTGCGGGACACAGACTGGCATGTCCAGAAGTCGACACCGGACGCCTCCACCACGCCGACTGACACAATACTTCAGTTCCATTGAGGAGTGATCTAACCAAGATGGTGCCCGCCCCAGGACTCCCATTATTTCCTTGTGCGATCCGGAGCCTGGAAAACCTGCACAGCTGCACCAGCAGCGATCAAAAATCCCAGGGCCAGGGGAGCTGGAGGAGATGGACAGTCTCCCTCCTCCAGCAAGCCTCCAAGAACAAGCACCAACAGATAGAGGTAAGAGGACTGCTTCTTCCCCAGCCAATTATCCCAGCAAATCGCCCCTAGCAAAAAAAATCACTGGGCTGGATCAGATAATGCTAACAATTCCCCCTCACAGTTCTGCACTGGCTAATATTCCAGTCACTGACAACCTTGTATCTGAGAGCATGCTGAAATCCATACTTCTCACACTACAGAAAGATCTACACATGGAGTTACAGATCTCCATCTCCTAAATGCATGACAAAGTGGAATGCCTGGAAGAAAGTGCTGACACATTAGAAGAGCATGTGAGTGAAATGAGCTCCTTGATGCACATGACCATCACTCTGACGAAATCCATAGAATTAACACGAAACTCACTGACCTTAAGGACTGCTCAAGGCGAAATAACATTAAATTAAGAGGCATGCCAGAGTCGGTATCTCCACAGGAGCTAAAAAACTACCTGCAACAACTTTTTTCACCTTACTCCCAAATCTTTCCTCACGTGACATGCTCATTGACCAAGCTCACAGAATTGCAAAACCAGACCACTTGCCTACCGAAACACGCAGAGATGTCTTGGCCAAAATACACTTTTTTCATATCACAGAGCAAATCCTCTAACTGTGAGATCCACTAGGCCTCTGCCCGCACCTTATTCCAACATTTTTCTTTTTGTGGATCTATCCCCTGCCACAATGGAAATGCGCAGGGCCTTTGCTCCAGTCACGTTAATCTTACAAAGACACAAGATCATATACCGTTGGGGTTTCCCCACCAAACTTCTGGTTACTTACTAACACAAAGCCATCCCAATTTTGTTACCTAAAGATGGCTACAAATAACTCACAAATTGGGGCCTCCTACCCATCCCAGCTGCTTCTTCTGGCTCACGCAGTTCCATCAACACTCTGCCTCCTCAATGATCTCAAGCTAAACTGGTGGTCACAGGATAACCAATATATCAGGGTCTATCGCCCCATGCAGACCAATTTGATGCAGTGTGGGGCGTATGGTCTGAGCACTGACAGGCTAATCCCCCACCCCTTCAACCTCTGCAGCAATGACCTTGAGACCTTGCACTCCTCCACCTTCCATTTGAGGATGCCCCACAGATGCTTAGTAGGGTTTAGGTCTGAAGACATGCTTGGCCAGTCCATCACCTTTACCCCTTCAACCTCTGCAGCAATGCTGCCAACACTCATACGTCTATTTGCCAAAGACAACCTCTGGATATGATGCTGAGCATGTGCACTCAACTCCTTTGGTCGACCATGGCGAGGCCTGTTCTGAGTGGAACCTGTCCTGTTAAACCACTGTATGGTCTTGGGCACCGTGCTGCAGCTCAGTGTCAGGGTCTTGGCAATCTTCTTATAGCCTAGGCCATCTTTATGTAGAGCAACAATTCTTTTTTTCAGATCCTCAGAGAGTTCTTTGCCATGAGGTGCCATGTTTTAAATTCCAGTGACCAGTATGAGAGAGTGAGAGCGATAGCACCAAACTTAACACACCTGCTCCCCATTCACACCAGAGACCTTGTAACACTAATGAGTCACATGACACCAGGAAGGCAAAATGGCTAATTGGGCCCAATTTGGACATGTTCACTTAGGGGTGTGCCCACTTTTGTTGCCAGCGGTCTAGACATTAATGACTGTGTGTAGAGCTATTTTGAGGGGACAGCAAATGTACACTGTTATACAAGCTGTACACTCACTACTTTACATTGTAGCAAAGTGTCATTCCTTCAGTGTTGTCACATGAGAATGTAGAATAAAATATTTATAAAAATGCTAGGGGTGTACTCACTTTTGTGGGATACTGTATATATATATATATATATATATATATATATATATATATATATATATCACAAGCGCCACCTTTAAATATTATACCTTCATAACTCCTTTGCATCTGTCCCCTCCAGGAAATGACACTATGGGATGGGTAAATCCCACAAAGATTGTGCTTTTCTGAGCACACATTGTGCAGAAACAAACTTCTTAACCAACTCGTCACTTGTCAATAAGAGCCAGTGCTTTGCACAAATATTTTTACTTCTGAAGGAGAGGTTTGTATATTGGAGGTTAAGGGGGATATTGACTAAAACTGGTGCACACAGAATCTGGTGCAGCTGTGCATATTAACCAATCAGTTTCCAATCAACTTCAGATTGTTCAACTAAAGTGATTGTAAAGGCAGAAGTTTTTTTATCTGTGTGCAGCAACCCCCCCCAGCCCCCCTAATACTTACCTGAGGTCCCTCCAGATCCAGCGATGTTGCATAAGACGCTCAGCTGGCCGGGACTCCCTTCCTCATTGGCTGAGACAGCAATGCAGTGACATTGGCTCCCGCTGCTGTCAGTCAGCCAATGAGGAGAGAAAGGGGGCGGGGTCAGGCCGGGGAGTGGCTCTGTGTCTGAATGGACACAGGGAGCTGCAGCTCGGCTTGGGTGCCCCCATAGCAAGCTGCTTGCTGTGGGGGCACTCAACAGGAGGGATGGACCAGGAGCACCGAAGAGGGATCCGAGAAGAGGAGAATCCGGGCTGCTCTGTGCAAATCCACTTTACAGGGCAGGTAAGTATAACATATTTGATATTTTTAACTAAAAAAAAAAAGGAGACTTTACAATCACTTTAAGCTTTGAGAATAAAACCCACAAGCTGATTGGTTATTATGTACAGCTTCACTAGATTCTGTGTGCACTAGTTTTAGTAAATTCTATCCCTATGTCTTATAGTGAGTTTTGGATCTCTATTTTTGCACCCATATAAAAGTTCTTCTTGACTGCATTCTTTGGTTTGATGATAAGCCACTCTGAGCATTTTTCACTATAGAAATGTTTTGTTTATCATGTTAAAATTCCTGCATCAGTCTCAAAATATTGTCCTGTTGGAATATTTCTGATCAGTGCCTTGAAGTGGAAACTATCTGCACGAAGGAAACTATTTGCGGCAGTATGATTACTATATAGTTTAGTAGTGATTGCTCCCTGCACCCTAATCCAGTGGGTCTCAACCTCAGTTCTCAAGTAACTCCAACAGGCCATGTTTTCAGGTTTTCCTTTTATCTTGCACAGGTGCTCTAAATCAAAGTCGATGGCTTGGTATTTTGGACAGCTATTTTATCTAAGATAAATTCCCATAACATGGCCTGTTGGGGGTATTTGAGTACCAAGGTTGAGAACCACTGCCCTAATCAGTTGCAGTCACTGTTTGTCAGCACCCGCTGTATTCTGACAGCTGCTGATGGCGGCGGAAAGAATACAACAATACCCTAAGCAGGAGATTCATGCATCAGTGCTGTAGAGGGTGGATGGAGAAATCTGTTAGATTATTTTTCATTCAAACTAATACTATAACAGTATACCAATTTGGAAGCAGTCTATGGACCACTGATGTGCATAATGCACCTATAAATCTGATTTTATTACTTGTGTAGTTGGCTCATTGATTCTTCCAAAAGTCTGCACTGGGGTATAAGGTAAAATGAAAATGCAGATACTGTATTTCCTACAATAGACGTTCAATCTTCAATTCCAGGCAAACAGCTAAACACATAGATAAATTACATATGACAGCTGTTTTACCTGTAGGCTTTACATTTCTGTCCACCCTCCTGAGATGTGCACAGCAATGCCTTTTTTGGGGGGAGGGGTCCCTTCCCCAGTCTGTGACTGGACATTGAATAAACAAGCAGCACATTAAAAAGCTCATCTCTCTGTCACTCTGCTTTATTTCTCTATCAGCATGCACATTGCATTGCAGAACCCTGATTGGGTCTTTGTACTGTTTCTCTCCCCCCCGAACTCTGCTAAACAAGGACTGCAAAAGGCTGATAGCAAGTCATATTCAGGTACTTGCATTTAAAGCATACATTTATTGATGTATTAATGATTATAGAACTGCATTGTACCTTTTATAGCTGCTTGGAGTTTAGCTTTAATTTTTGGTGAGATGCTCTCTAATGCCCTGTACACACAATCTGACATTCCGACAACAAAATCCATCGGATTTTTTTCCGACCGATGTTGGTTCAAACTTTGGATACACACGGTCACACAAAGTTGGTCGGAAATTCCGAACGTCAAGAACGCGGTGACGTACAACATGTATGACGAGCCGAGAAAAATGAAGTTCAATAGCCAGTGCTGCGCTTCTGTTTGATTCCGAGCATGCGTGGCACTTTGTGTGTTGGAATTGTCTACACAGGATCGGAATTTACACGAACGGATTTTGTTGTCCGAAAATTTTAGAGCCAGCTCTCAAACTTTGTGTGTCGGAAATTCCGATGGAAATAGTCTGATGGAGCCCACACACGGTCGGGATTTCCGACAACAAGCTCCGATCGCACATTTTCCGTCAGAAAGTCCGATCATGTGTACAGGGCATAAGGCTCATCTGCTAAAAGGATGCAGGTCAGCTCTTCTCCTTACAGCACTAAGACTGCACTAGGGGACTATAACAAAGACCAAGCTTTTGGGGTTGATTTACTAAAAGCAAATAGACTGTGCACTTTGCAGAGTGCATTTGCCCTCTGAAAGTGCAATTGCTCTAGAGATTAGTAAATGAGGTAAGGCTTGACTTGGCAAAGAGTACCCAATCCTGTGCAAGGAAAATGAAAAAAAAAACAGCACTTTTGCTTGCACATGATTGGATGATGGAAGTCAGCAGAGCTTATGCTCATTTACTAAGCTCTGGAGTAGGGATGAGCTTCGTGTTCGAGTCGAACCCATGTTCAACTCGAACATCGGCTGTTCGATCGTTCGTCGAATTGCGAACGATATGGGCCGTTCACGCCAAATTCGTGTGGCGCGTCACGGCCCATAATTCACTGCGGCATCGCAGTGCATTGCTTGCTGATGATTGGCCAAGCATGCACTATGACCCGCATGCTTGGCCAATCACAGCGCCACCTTAACAGAGAGCCATAATTGGCCAAAGCCAAGGAGGCTTTGGCCAATTATGGCTCAGGGGATTTAGTACACGCCCCACACTATATAAGGCCGCCTGCACGGCGGCCCTGTGCAGTGTGTTCCGGTGTGCTTAGAGAGAGAGAGAGACAGTGTCATTTCATTTGAGTTAGCTAGATTAGGCAGGACAGTCAGTCAGTTAGCTGCACTTAAAGTGTATTGTGTATATATATGCATCCCAGGTGTTGCATATATATATATATACACTGTATTCAGTTTAGCTAGATCCGTTCCTGTTATCTTCTAGACTATTTACATTTAGTGCAGTGCGTCCTGCTCACAGTGTTCAGCTAGATCCGTTCCTGTTATATTCCTACTGACAGGCAGGCTTGTCTTGTTACAGTATTTTGAAGAAAATTACTGGTGTTCTTTTGATCCTATTAGTGCCACAGTCAGGCAGCTAGACTATTTACATTTAGTGCAGTGCGTCCTGCTCACAGTGTTCAGCTAGATCCGTTCCTGTTATCTTCTTACTGACAGGCAGGCTTGTCTTGTTACAGTATTTTAAAGAAAATTACTGGTGTTCTTTTGATCCTATTAGTACCACAGTCAGGCAGCTAGACTATTTACAGTTAGTGCAGTGCGTCCTGCCCACAGTGTTCTGCTAAACCTACAAGTAAGTGGGGTGCGTCCTGCTCACAGTGTTCAGCTAAACCTACAAGTTAGTGGGGTGCGTCCACCTCACAGTGTTCAGCTAAACCTACAAGCTAGTGGGGTGTGTCCTGCTCACAGTGTTCAGCTAGATCCATTTCTGTTATCTTCTTACTGACAGGCAGGCTTGTCTTGTTACAGTAAATACAGCTACCTGAAGAAAATTGCTGGTGTTCTTTTGATCCTATTAGTACCACAGTCAGGCAGCTAGACTATTTACAGTTAGTGCAGTGCGTCCTGCTCACAGTGTTCTGCTAAACCTACAAGTTAGTGGGGTGCGTGCTGCTCACAGTGTTCAGCAAAACCTACAAGTTAGTGGGGTGCGTCCACCTCACAGTGTTCAGCTAAACCTACAAGCTAGTGGGGTGCGTCCTGCTCACAGCGTTCAGCTAGATCCGTTCCTGTTATCTTCTTACTGACAGGCAGGCTTGTCTTGTTACAGTATTTTAAAGAAAATTGCTGGTGTTCTTTTGATCCTATTAGTACCACAGTCAGGCAGCTAGACTATTTACAGTTAGTGCAGTGCGTCCTGCTCACAGTGTTCTGCTAAACCTACAAGTTAGTGGGGTGCGTCCTGCTCACAGTGTTCAGCTAAACCTACAAGTTAGTGGGGTGCGTCTACCTCACAGTGTTCAGCTAAACCTACAAGCTAGTGGGGTGCGTCCTGCTCACAGTGTTCAGCTAGATCCGTTCCTGTTATCTTCTTCCTGACAGGCAGGCTTGTCTTGTTACAGTATTTTAAAGAAAATTGCTGGTGTTCTTTTGATCCTATTAGTACCACAGTCAGGCAGCTAGACTATTTACAGTTAGTGCAGTGCGTCCTGCTCACAGTGTTCTGCTAAACCTACAAGTTAGTGGGGTGCGTCCTGCTCACAGTGTTCAGCTAAACCTACAAGTTAGTGGGGTGCGTCCACCTCACAGTGTTCAGCTAAACCTACAAGCTAGTGGGGTGCGTCCTGCTCACAGTGTTCAGCTAGATCCGTTCCTGTTATCTTCTTACTGACAGGCAGGCTTGTCTTGTTACAGTATTTTAAAGAAAATTACTGATGTTCTTTTGATCCTATTAGTACCACAGTCAGGCAGCTAGACTATTTACAGTTAGTGCAGTGCGTCCTGCTCACAGTGTTCTGCTAAACCTACAAGTTAGTGGGGTGCGTCCTGCTCACAGTGTTCAGCTAAACCTACAAGTTAGTGGGGTGCGTCCACCTCACAGTGTTCAGCTAAACCTACAAGCTAGTGGGGTGCGTCCTGCTCACAGTGTTCAGCTAGATCCGTTTCTGTTATCTTCTTACTGACAGGCAGGCTTGTCTTGTTACAGTAAATACAGCTACCTGAAGAAAATTGCTGGTGTTCTTTTGATCCTATTAGTACCACAGTCAGGCAGCTAGACTATTTACAGTTAGTGCAGTGCGTCCTGCTCACAGTGTTCTGCTAAACCTACAAGTTAGTGGGGTGCGTCCTGCTCACAGTGTTCAGCTAAACCTACAAGTTAGTGGGGTGCGTCCACCTCACAGTGTTCAGCTAAACCTACAAGCTAGTGGGGTGCGTCCTGCTCACAGTGTTCAGCTAGATCCGTTCCTGTTATCTTCTTACTGACAGGCAGGCTTGTCTTGTTACAGTATTTTAAAGAAAATTGCTGGTGTTCTTTTGATCCTATTAGTACCACAGTCAGGCAGCTAGACTATTTACAGTTAGTGCAGTGCGTCTTGCTCACAGTGTTCTGCTAAACCTACAAGTTAGTGGGGTGCGTCCACCTCACAGTGTTCAGCTAAAGCTACCTGTAGAAGGTTGGTGGTGTTCTCATACTACAGGCAGGCAGTTGATTTTGCTAGCTGCAGTATCAGTACATATATATATATATATATATATATATATATATATCCCAGCTTAGTGCAGCTACAGGCCATTAGTATGTCTGGAAGGCCAAGAAGGAGAGGCAGACAGTCACAAGCCAATAAGAGAGGGCAAGCAGGCTCTGTGTCTAGTGCTGGTCGTGGAGACGGTGCATCCTCATCAGCACGTGGCCATGGGACACGCTTGGCCTTTTTTTCGGCAGCTGGCCATGTTGAGCCGCAACATGCGGAAGACTTGGTCGAGTGGATGACCAAGCCGTCCTCATCCTCCTCATCCTCTCTCACCCATGCCCAGGGTACTTTGTCTGGCAAAGCAGCGGCCTCTTCCCTCGGCTCAATGTCATCAGTGACTCCTTCCCTAGCCCCACCATGTCCTCCTGAGGAGTCCCTCGAACTGTTTGACCACAGTGTTGGGTACATGCTCCAGGAGGATGCCCAGCGTTTGGAAGGCTCTGATGATGATACTGAGCTCGATGAAGGCAGTAACACGAGCACGGACAGAGGGGGTGCCCAAGAAGGACAGCAATCTGGCAGTCATGCTCCCCCTGCTGCAGCATACTGCCAGGTTTGCTCCAGTGATGAGGAGGGAGGGGATGATGAGGTCACTGACTCAACGTGGGTGCCTGATAGGAGAGAGGAGGAGGAGGAGGAGGAGGAGGAGGCGGCACATCACCAACGAGGCAGGATGCCCTCCAGGGGCCAGCCTAAGGGCAGCACATTGACTGCATCACACCCCAAAGCTCCACATGTGCAGGGCGCTGCAGTCTCTGCGCGTTATTCAAAAAGTTCTTTGGTGTGGGCCTTTTTTGAGACGAGTGCATCAGATCGCACCGCTGCTATTTGCAACATATGTCTCAAGCGTATCTCGCGTGGCCAAAACATCTCCCGCTTGGGTACCACATGCTTGACCAGACATATGTTGACCTGCCATGCAGTTCGTTGGCAAGCGTATCTAAAAGACCCACACCAAAGAACAAAGAGGACCTCTGCTTGCTCCTCATCAGCTGAGATTTCCAACCCCACTAGACCTTCAGTCCTCTCTGAGACCTGCACTGAGAGGAATGAAGGTGTAGAATTAGGTGTGTCACAGCCACGTACTTGTGGGCAATCTGATTTTGGTACACCGACGTCAGATTGTACCAGGCAAATTTCCCTGCCCCAGCTGCTGCACCGCCGAAAGTAGTTTGCTCCCAGCCATCCACATGCCCAGCGGTTGAATGCTAGCTTGGCAAAATTGCTAGCACTTCAACTGCTGCCTTTTCAGTTGGTAGACTCTGCCCCCTTCCGTGAGTTTGTGGAATGTGCAGTTCCTCAGTGGCAGGTACCCAAATGCCACTTTTTCTCACGGAAGGCGATTCCGGCTCTCTACCAGCATGTGGAAGGCAATGTCCATGCCTCGCTGGACAGGGCGGTCAGCGGTAAGGTGCATATTACCGCTGACTCATGGTCCAGCAGGCATGGACAGGGACGTTACCTAAGTTTCACGGCGCATTGGGTGACTCTGCTGGCAGCTGGGAAGGATGCAGGACAAGGTGCAGTAGTGTTGGAGGTTGTTCCGCCACCACGCCTCCAAAATGCTAATGATTGTGACACACCTCTCTCCTCCACCCCCTCCTCTTCTTCTTCCTCCATGGTCTCTTCCTCGGAACCAGCGGTGCTCCGTAGTCGTTCAAGGGGCTACGCAAGTACGCAGGCCAAAAGATGCCATGCGGTGCTTGAGCTGGTGTGCTTGGGGGACAGGAGCCACACTGGGGCAGAGGTTCTGTCAGCTCTGCAGGGGCAGGTTCAGAGGTGGTTGACGCCACGCCAACTTAAGGCAGGAATGGTGGTTTGCGACAATGGCACCAACCTCCTCTCTGCCCTCCGACAGGGACAAATGACCCATGTGCCCTGTTTGGCTCACGTCCTTAACTTGGTGGTGCAGCGGTTCTTGGGCAGGTACCCGGGCTTACAGGATGTCCTGAGGCAGGCCAGGAAAGTCTGTGTGCATTTCCGCCGGTCATATAATGCCAGTGCTCGGCTGACGGACCTCCAAAAGGAGTTTAACCTGCCCAAGAACCGCCTAATCTGTGACATGCCCACCAGGTGGAACTCAACGTTGGCCATGCTGCAGCAGCTGCACACGCAGCAGAGGGCCATCAATGAGTACCTGTGCGACTATGGCACCAGGACAGGGTCAGGGGAGCTTGGTTTTTTTTCCCCACGCCAGTGGGCCATGATCAGGGATGCATGCACTGTCCTGTCACCATTTGAGGAGGCCACAAGGATGGTGAGCAGTGACAGTGCATGCATCAGTGACACTGTCCCCCTTGTCCACCTGTTGGAGCACACGCTGCGTGGAATAATGGACAGGGCACTTGAGGCAGAACAGAGGCAGGAAGAGGAGGACTTCCTTAGCTCTCAAGGCCCCCTTTATCCAGACAGTGTTCCTGCGTGCCCGCCGATCACACAGGAAGAGGACGAGGAGGAAGAGGAGGAGGAGGAGGAGGAAGATTGTGTCAGTATGGAGGTGGAGCCTGGCACTCAGCATCAGCAGCAGTCTTTAAGGGATCAGTCCCAAGAAACACATGGACTTGTACGTGGCTGGGAGGAGGTGGCTGCGGACCATGTCGTCCTTAGTGACCCAGAGGACTCCGGACCGAATGCCTCAGCAAACCTACGCTGCATGGCCTCCCTGATCCTGCAAAGCCTGCGTAAGGATCCTCGTATTCGTGGTATCAAGGAGAAGGACCAATACTGGCTGGCAACCCTCCTTGATCCACGTTACAAGGGTAAGGTTGCGGACCTTATCTTGCCATCGCAGAGGGAGCAGAGGATGAAACATCTTCGGGAGGCCTTGCAGAAAGGTCTGTGCAACGCGTTCCCAGAGACTGGGAGGTTACAAACTCCTGTTTCTGGACAACGTGTTGCTGAGGCTTCGGTCAGTCAAAGAAGGAGCGGTGGAGAAGGTGGCCGTCTGACCGATGCGTTCAGACAATTTTTTGGTCCGCAGCCCCAAGGTATGATCGGTTCCAGCAACCATCGCCAGCGTCTGTTGCTGGAATACCTAGGGGCAAGATCAGACTTGGACACCTTTCCCACCGAAAATCCTCTGGGTTACTGGGTCTTGAGGATGGATCACTGGCCAGAGCTTGCACAGTATGCAATTGAGCTACTGGCCTGTCCTGCATCCAGCGTTCTTTCGGAACGCACATTCAGTGCTGCTGGAGGCGTGGTAACCGATCACAGGGTGCGTCTGTCCACTGACTCGGTCGATCGACTGACCTTCATAAAAATGAATGAGTCTTGGATCACCACCAGCTACCAAGCACCTGATGCTGATGTAACTGAATAATTTTTTTTGAAATCTCAGATCCCTTCAAAGACTGCCTATGCTGATGCTGAGTGACTATTCCTGAGTAATTATCCTCTTCCTCCTCAATCATCACGCTGATAGCTTGTAAGAGCATTTTTGGTTCTGGGCGCCACCACCAGTGCCTAAGGCACAATTTTTTAGCCCCTGTTTAACAGGGGCGTGTAGTTACGATTTTTGATGTAATACTTTGCAGCAGGGCTCGTTCCTGCATTCCAACTAGAGTGTCTGTGAGGGGTTGCAGTGTTGTGGCACCAGCACCAGTGCCTAAGGCCCAATTTTTCAGCCCTTGTTTAACAGGGGCGTGTAATTACAATTTTTGATGCAATACTTTGCAGCAGGGCTCGTTCCTGCATTCCAACTAGAGTGTCTGTGAGGGGTTGCAGTGTTGTGGCACCAGCACCAGTGCCTAAGGCCTAATTTTTCAGCTCCTGTTCAACAGGGGCATGTAATTACAATTCTTGATCTAATATTTCACAGCAGAGCCCTGTGAGGGCTTACAGTGTTGTGGCCACAGCAACACCTAAGGCCCAAATTTCTGCTGAGTATATAGGGCAGGACCCTACTTTCAAACAACTAACTTACAAACGACTCCTACTTGCAAACGGAAGGAGACAACAGGAAGTGAGAATAAATCTACCCCTAGGAAGGGAAATTCTCTCCTGTAAGAGTTAATATGGGAAAAACATTTCTCCTTTCCACTGATGCTTTCCAATCCATTGGGACAAAAAGTGAGGTGAAATCTTCTGAAGAGGAGGAAAGACAGCAAAACAAATGTCACAGGGGTGATAACCCTTCCCTATGTTTTCCAAAAAGCTTAAAAAAGATTTTTTGGCTGGAGCTAAACACGTTAAAAATTTACCCGTTCAAAATTACAAAGAGATTCTACTTAACAACAAACCTACAGCCTGTATACTGCTGTTCAGAGTATATAGGGCCTGGTGGCCCCACACCTTTCCTTATTTTAATTTGGGTGCGGGGTTCCCCTTAATATCCATACAAGACCCAAAGGGCCTGGTAATGGACTGGGGGGTACCCATGCCGTTTGTCTCACTGATTTTCATCCATATTGCCAGGACCCGACATTACATTAAACCCGCAAGCAGTTTTAAATGAGATTTTTTCCTTTAAAAATGACATTTGGTGCAGGGACTGTTCTAAACACGGGAAACACGCGTCACTTTACAGGCATACTATAGACACCCCTCAGGTACGATATTTAAAGGAATATTTCACTTTTTTTTTTTTTACTTTAAGCATCATTAAAATCACTGCTCCCGAAAAAACGGCCGTTTTTAAAAGTTTTTTTTGCATTGATACATGTCCCCTGGGGTAGGACCCGGGTCCCCAAACCCTTTTTAGGACAATACCATGCAAATTAGCCTTTAAAATGAGCACTTTTGATTTCGAACGTTCGAGTCCCATAGACGTCAATGGGGTTCTAACGTTCGTGCGAACTTTCGGTCCGTTCGCAGGTTCTGGTGCGAACCGAACCGGGGGGTGTTCGGCTCATCCCTACTCTGGAGCAACTGCTCTTGCAGAGGGCAACTGCACTTTGCAAAGTGCACAGTCTTTTTCCCTTTAGTAAATCAACCCCTTTGATTCAGAAATCAGTTTGGGAAGGGACATGGTACAAACAGAAATTTCTTCAGAACAGAGAAAGGCATGACTCTGCAAAAAAATGTTAAATTACTTGTGAGTTACAGTATATACTGTAATCTTTAAAAAGTTTTTTTTTTTTTTGCAGAACTAGAGTTACAGTTTAAATGAGTTGGCAGCACTAGAGCTCTGTGTTGTGTTAGATTGCTGCTGGCTATATCCATATAAAGTCTGTAACTATAGCCTGACTGAGATTATTTTCAATATTTCATAACTAATTTCTGAATGTTTGGGGGCATATGGTTCTAATAAAAGATCTTTTTTTGTTATAAAATAAAATAATGAAAGGAAAGAGCATGTATTCACAATCTTTACAAATATTTTGTAGTGTTATACATTAAAAGTGCTGAAAGCCCTCCCCAAGTCAAAAAGTGATTGAACCATAAACTCACACAATATCTTTCCTGAACCCCCAAATCAAGAGAATATGCCCCGTATCAACATTCTATAGTGTTTCTTATAAATGTCAGTTATATTTTGCCCATATAGTAAAAAAACAATTCCAGTGGAAGTTTAGTTTACATCTTCACAGCTCTTTCTGTAAAGAAGTCTTTCAGTATTTGAAAGTTAAAGAAGGAAAAACTCGCTGCTCAAAAACTTTAAATGTTTTTTGCTTTCTGCCTTTACTAACTTTGGACATTGTAATAATAAGCTGTATAAATACCTTTTTTGTAGCTGTTTTCTAAATAGCCTCATGATCACACAACTCTTGGTCATGGGTGGCTACACCCAGAGTTGAAAATGGTGAGAAATTCCCAGAGCAGTGAGGTCAACCCACCAAAGCCAATGCTCTGAATGTTCTAAGAGTCACATCTCACCAGTTACAGAAGTCATGGGACCATTAGGAAATAGGGATGAGAAAGATTCTCGAGTCGAACGTAAGTTCCAAGTAAGATCCAAGAAATGACTTGGATCCATAGATTAAAAACTTATGGACCATATTTGTTAAATATAGATACCGATGTAAACGCTTTTATTGATAGTTCTTAATGAGCCTTTGTGTAAACTTGATCTGAGACACCAGTATATGGCAATATTTTTGTTATAAAATATTTTTTAAATTACCTATTATTAGTAAATTTGGACCTATATAGGGGTATATGGGTATCTAACTAATTATTGTGCTTGAATGTACACATTTTTTTACCCAATATTGATAATTTAATTAATTTAATTTTATCATCACTTTCACTTTAATCACTCATAAGATTCATTTAATATATTACTAATCTAATTCTATATAACACCCATTTATTATTAATTTGTATTCATTCATTTGTATTATATTTTTTATCACTTACATTATTTATTCGATTTAATGTAATCTGAATACACTTACTATTAATTCACGTCACATTATATTCAACTAATTAGGTTGATTTATATTAGGTTTATGGTAGATTCCTTCAATATACACGTTGGGAGGAATTATTGTTGTACTTTTATACTATGGTCTCTATTATACTGGACTGGCATTGGTTGACCATATTAAATCTATTGGCCGATCCATTCCGGGTTTGTATCTAACTAGGTATTATGGGTTATTTTTTAGGTGGGAGGTACAATACATTTTTTATAACTTTTTTATGTTTTTTAATGTTATTTATTTTCTATATTTGCGGGACAGTGTAGATGTATATATCTCTGTTCCTGCTAATTAGGGATTATTGCCCATGTCCAGATCCATGTACTTGTGATTCAGAGCGAGGCTTGTCTCTGTATTTAAGGTGGTGAGTCACTACGCTGCCCGTTCCCCATTGACAACGTCTACTGATAACAAAACGCATCTGGTGGAAGTCACGTAGTGGCGTCACCACGCTATTGGACTAGGAGGACGGGCTCCGTTTGTTTGTGCTGGCCGGCATTTCTTTTATATGCATATTCATTTCTTCCTAAATGTAAGTGCAATACCTCATTTTATTAAACTGTTATCCAGACTTTATTACACTATGGCTAGTTTTTCTTTTCTCTTGGGCATCCATTGAGCCATACCAGACATCATAATTGAATAGAGGGAGTGATCTGCACGATCCGGTTTACTGCTACCATTGCTATCATCTACAAGCTAAAGGCCTTGGCTGGGTTATAGCTACCTGCCCTTTATGCTTGCCATCTGGTAAGCGACTCTATAATTACAGTGATCGGGCACTTTCTTGTTTGTGTGTGCATACTGCAGTGATATCAAGAATTCCAAGTGGCTTATATTGACTTTTCTGTCTTTTATAGTTTCATTAGACTCACTGATTGAAACCCTTTTTTTAGCGCAGCTTTTTTTAATTTCATTTTGGTTTTTGTGCTTATCCCACTGTATGATGCTGCTTGTTTGTTTATAAACATGCTATGTTCATCACTGATTATTATTCCTAGTGCGGTATTCTCTTTTGCTTTGAACATTATGCAGTGATCGCGGCAAATTTGAAAAGCCGCGGAACACCATTAAAGTCAATAGGACACTAACATGAAAAACCAAAAGTGCTCATTTTAAAGGCTTATATGCAAGTTATTGTCATAAAAAAGTTTGGGGACCCGGGTTCTGCCCCACGGGACATGTATCAATGCAAAAAAAAGTTTTAAAAACTGCCTTTTTTTGGGAGCAGTGATTTTAATAATGCTTGAAGTGAAAAATAAAAATGAAATATTCCTTTAAATATCGTGCCTGGGGGTGTCTATAGTATGCCTGTAAATTGGCACAGTTTTCCCATGTTTAGAACAGCACCACAGCAAAATGAAATTTCGAATGCGGCGTACACACGAGCAGACTTTTCCACCGGACTGGTCTGACGGACCGAATCTGGCGGACAATCCGACTGTGTGTGAGCTTCATCGGACTTCCGACGGACCTTTTCGGTCGAAAATCCACCGGACTTTAGATGGGAAACATGCTTCAAATCTTTCTGGTGGAACTCCGTCGGACCCAGTTCCTATCGGGAAGCCTGTTTGTCTGTATGCTGGTCCGACGGACCAAATACGACGCAAGGGCAGCTACAGCACCTGCCCGCGAGAATGCTTCCAGTGCGATCCTATCGCGCTGGTTCTCGGTGACAGGGTATAATCTCGTGCTCGCTGCAATAGGAAAAGCACATTTTCCTATTGCAGCGAGCGCGAGAAAGAGGCGACAATGTCGTCTGGTATGGATTTTAAATGGAACCCCCTACGCCGTTTTTTCCCCCCAAAATCCATACCAGACCCTTATCTGAGCACGCAGCCCAGCCGGTCAGGAAAGGGGGTGGGGACGAGCGAGCGGGTGGGTGCTTTGGGGAAGGGGGGCGCCCTGCTGCCCCCCACCCCAAAGCACCTTGTCCCCATGTTGATGAGGACAAGGGCCTCTTCTCGACAACCCTGGACGTTGGTTGTCGGGGTCTGCGGATGGGGGCTTATCGCAATCCAGGAGCCCCCTTTAATAAGGGGGCCCCAGATCCCGGCCCTTCGCCCTATGTGAATGAGTATGGGGGGTACATCATACCCCTACCCATTCACCTGGGGAAAAAGTGTCAATAAAAAACACACTACACAGGTTTTTAAAGTAGTTTATTAGGCAGCTCTGGGGGTCTTCTTCTGACTTCCCCTTGCTAGGACCTTAACATTAACAAAATGTGTATGTATATGTGTGCATATATATATATATATATATATATATATATATATATATATATATATATATATACTGTATATATTGTGACAGCAGGCAGGTAAAATCGCCTGGTTGTGTTCAGGATGGCAAATATGTGTGTCCTAGATTCAGGCTCTATGCAGATTTGTACCACTAGGAGGAAGTGCTGAGAGTCCTGCAGGGGTAAAGTTAATGAGCCCAGCTGAAGTAAGTTGACTCATTAAGAGCTCTACAAAAACTCCCAGAATGCTTAAGGGGTTGTAAAGGTAAAAATGTTTTCACCTTAATGCATTCTATGCATTAAGGTGAAAAAACTTCTGACAATACCGCCGCCCCCAGCCCCCCCCGTTTTACTTACCTGACGCCTCGAAAGTCAGCTTCGCGTTCCCGACATCTATTCCTCCGCTCACCCTGGCTGATGATTGGCTACAGTGGATGGATTGGAAGCAGCGCAGCCATTGGCTCGCGCTGCTGTCAATCACATCCAATGACGCGGCGCGCTGGGGGGCGGGGCCGAGTGATACAGTGAGCGGCTATAGCTGCCGGCTGTATCACGGGAGCGCGCCCGCAAGCACTAACCACCATGTGAGGGAGCTCGCATTAAGGTGGTTAATGCTTGCGGGGAGGAGCTGAAACAGCCGCCGAGGGACCCCAGAAGACCAGGTTCGGGGCCACTCTGTGCAGAACGAGCTGCACAGTGAAGGTAAGTATAACATGTTTGTTATTTTTAAGAAAAAAAAAATTTACCTTTACAACCCCTTTAGGGAGGTGCTCCATCCTGGAAGCAGTTTTTGTGCCTGTTTAGGCTGGGGAGCGTGATACCTGTCTGTGTGGCAAGACAACGCCTGTGTGGCAAGCCTCTTTCACAGGGAGATATAGGTGCTGGGGGCAGCACAAGGCAGCACCTAGTTGATAGCCAGGGAACCTGTGTATGTAAAAAGTGGCTAAGTTGGCAAGGATTTATTTTCATGTTTCTTTCTTTTTGTTTTGCTGTTTTTGACCATTGTATATAGTGTAAATAAACTGTATCTTTGTTTTTTCACCTTCGCTGCTGTTTGCTGTGCCTAATTTTTGTGTAGTGAACTCTCCCAGGGGGTCACACACACCCGCTGCCGAGCTAACCCCCTCACAGTTAGTGGAGGAAGCCGGGGCAGTTTAAAAAAAAAGGCCAGCATGGAAGAGATACTGAGACAGCTGGTTCTAGCAAATGCAAATCAACAGCAGACAAACGTTGCAAAAGAGCCTTGCAGCTCAGCAGCAAGCTCACCTGGAAGTCTGGAAGCTCAGCAACAAGCTCAGCAGCAATGTAAGGCTCACTTCATAGAGCTGTTGCAGAAGCAGGAGCAGAGACTCCAACAACAAGTGAAGATATTAACGCAGCAACATTTGCAGACCAGTGAGGCAAGTGGTTCCACTAATACCGCATCATTTTGTGTGAGCCGGTTACTGACAAAAATGACTGAAGAGGATGATCCTGAGGTGTTTTTGACCATGTTTGAAAGGACTGCTGAAAGGGAAAGGTGGCCCAAGGAGCAGTGGGCTGGACTGGTGGCCCCTCTATTATCTGGGGAATTGCAGAAAGCCTATTATGACCTAGAGTCTGACCGAGCAAAAGACTATGTTGTGCTAAAAACAAATATTAGCTGGGTGCCACCCTGGCTGTCCGGGCTCAGCGTGTGCATAACTGGACTTTCTGGCTTGGAAAACCCCCCAGGTCTCAAATGTATGATCTCATTCACCTGAGCAGGGATTGGCTGCAGCCAGAGACTTTGACCGCACCAAAGATTGTGGAACGTGTTGTTATGGATCGTTTCCTGAGATCCCGTCCTACAGCCATCCAAAAGTGGGTAAGTCACAGAGACCCAGAAACGGCTGACAAGCTTGTGGATCTAGTACTTGGCTACAGAGAACCTGTCTTCCTCTTCCAGGGACTCACGGACTTTCCACCCTAAGACCAGACCATCCCCAGTGAAGGGTAAGATGAGTCCAAGGGGTGAGGGTGGAGAGAGTGAGAGGGTGGGAGTTCTACCTAATGTCTGGAGAGGCAGCGAAAAAGATTGTCTGCTACCGCTGCCGGAAAGAGGGACATATTGCAGCAAATTTCCCAGTTGTAGATGAACCTATGCAATGTGACTTTCTAAGGGTCAGGTGTCAGTCGCTGTTTGTGACAGTTGCATGCACTGCCTTCGGGGGACTGAGAAACATTTATGCAAAATGTATATTAATGATAGAAATGTTGTTGTGTTGCAGGATTCAGGTAGCCTGGTGACATTGATAAAAGCTGAATTAGTTACTACAGAGGTCTCTGGAAATAACAAGGTGGCTGTTATTTGTGTGCATGGGGACACCCAAGAGTATCCTGTGGCTACAGTGATTTTTGAGACCCCCAAAGGTAACCTATCTCATCAGGTGGGGTAAGTGTTTCACTTACCACATGATGCCATTGTGGGGAGGGATTTTCCAGAACTCTGGGATAGTCCTGACCCCCCTCCTACTGTCGCCCCTTTAAACCAGGAATGTGAATCCCAGAAGTCCTCTGAGAGTGGTGAGGAATCTCCAGAATTCCCCTTGTCAGTGTTGGCAAGGGAGACTCGAGAAACTGAGGAGGAGCCAACATCCACAGACGAAAACGTGCCGTCTGTTGAGTTTTCTGATCTAGAGGTTCACAGGGAAAATTTTGCCACAGAACAGTTAAAAGACCCCACACTGATAAAAGCACGGGTAAATGTGGTAAAAATAGATGGCGGACTAGTGAATCCAGATAAGACTTGCGCTTACCCATACTTCATTGTGGAAAGGGATCTACTGTATCAAGCTGTTCAAGGGGTGGAAGCAACCATTGAGCAACTTGTAGTACCCAAACCTTACAGGAAGTTGGTGTTGGAGTTGGCCCCTGGGCACCTTCTGGGAGGTCATTTGGGGGCAGAAAAAAACAGAGAGAGAGAGAGTGTTGCAGAGATTCTATTGGCCTGGGGTAATGAAGGAAATAGAAAATGATTGTTCCTCCTGCCCTGTGTGTCAGAAGTCGGCACCTATGCCACATTTCCGTAACCCGCTGGTACCTCTTCCCATAATTGAGGTCCCCTTTGAGAGGATAGCAATGGATTTGGTAGGTCCAATAATGAAGTCCGCTAGGGGGCATCAGTACATTTTGGTCATACTGGACTATGCCACACGCTATCCAGAAGCGATTCCTTTGCAAAATACCTCTTCCAAGACGATAGCCAAAGAGCTATTTCTTGTTTTTAGCCGCGTGGGTATTTGTAAGGAACTGCTTATGGACCAAGGTACACCCTTTATGTCCCGGGTTATGAAAGAGCTATGCAAGTTGTTCAAAGTGACACAATTGCGTACATCCGTGTATCACCGCCAAACAGATGGGATGGTTGAAAGGTTCAACAAAACCCTAAAGCAAATGTTCAAGAAGGTGGTGGATAGAGATAGAAAGGATTGGGACTGTCTAATAAACTATTTGATGTTTACCATTAGGGAAGTACCACAATCCTCTACGGGTTTTTCACCCTTCGAGTTACTCTATGGGAAACACCCAAGAGGGCTGTTGGATATCGCTAAGGAAACTTGGGAAAGTGAGTGTTCTCCCCACAGGAGTGTGATTAAGCATCTCACCCTGATGGAAGATAGAATTGCACAGGTAATGCCAATCGTAAAGGAACATTTGGGCCAAGCGCAGTTAGCACAACAGAGGGTGTACAATCATGGGGCCAAGACCCGTACCTTTTCCCCGAGGGATAGGGTATTGGTACTAATCCCTACGGTTGAAAGCAAATTCCTGGCCAAATGGCAAGGCCCATACAAGATAATGGAAAAAGTGAGTAGGGTGAATTACAAGGTCAGACAACCAGGAAGGCGAAAGCCAGAACAGATCTATTAATCTTAATTAATCATTAATCTGTTGAAAGCCTGGAGGGATAGATAATCCCTAGTTGCAGAAACTTTGTCACCAGCTCAGTCTGCTTGGTTCCTGAGATTGGAATAGTAGTCACCTTATCGAAACCCCAACAACAGGAGGTTGAAGAGTTTGTACTTCGCAACAAAGAGGTTTTCTCTGAGCTGCGGGGACAAACATCTGGGGTAGAGCATGATATTATCACCCCGCCCGGTGAAAGGGTGAAAATAAAACCCTATCGCATACCAGAGGACCGACGGGAGGCCATACGAGAGGAAGAACAGAGAAGGAGAGTGATTGGTTCAGTCCCATAGTGTTAGTGCCACTATGGTGATATTGTAACGATTTTCGACAGTTGAATAAAGTTACAAAATTTGACACCTACCCCATGCCACGTATAGGTGAGTTGATCGACCAGCTGGGAACAGCCCGATGCATTACCATGCTCGATCTGACCAAAGGGTATTGGCAAATTCCCCTAGCCGAGTCGGCAAAGGAGAAAACAACAGCATTTGTAACCACAGAAGGGGCATTCCAATATAGAAGAATGCCGTTTGGGTTACAGAATGTACCGGCAACATTCCAGTGGAAGATGGATAAGATTCTGTGGCCCCATCAGAAGTATGCTACAGCTTACCTGGATGATGTGATTATCCATAGCACAGATTGGGTCTCACATCTGCCAAAAGTGCAAGCAGTCTTATGCCCCGTACACACGGTCGGACATTGATCGGACATTCCGACAACAAAATCTTAGGTTTTTTCCGACGGATGTTGGCTCAAACTTGTCTTGCATACACGTGGTCACACAAAGTTGTCGGAAAATCCGATCGTTCTGAACGCGGTGACGTAAAACATGTATGTTGGGACTATAAACGGGGCAGTAGCCAATAGCTTTCATCTCTTTATTTATTCTGAGCATGCGTGGCACTTTGTGCGTCGGATTTGTGTACACACGATCGGAAATTCCGACGGATTTTGTTGTCGGAAAATTTTATAGCCTGCTCTCAAACTTTGTGTGTCGGAAAATCCGATGGAAAATGTGTGATGGAGCCTACACACGGTCCGAATTTCCGACAACAAGGTCCTATCACACATTTTCCGTCGGAAAATCTGACTGTGTGTATGGGGCATTAGACTCTATCCGGGAAGCTGGGTTTATGGCCAATCCAAAGAAGTGTACCATTGGACAGGAGGAGGCCAAATATCTTGGGTACACTTTTGGGAGGGGAGTGATAAAACCCCAAATCAACAAAGTTGAAGCCATACAGAGTTGGCCACGTCCCAGTAGTAAGAAGCAGGTACGAGCATTTCTAGGGATTGCTGGCTATTATTGGTGATTCATTCCCCATTTTGCTTCTCAGGCTGTGCCCCTAACCAACTTGACAAAAGGGAAAGAGTCAGTCATGTTTAAATGGACCCTGGAGGCTGAAGCAGCATTCCTGGCTTTAAAAAAAAGCCTTATGTAGCCAGCAAGTGTTGTATTCACCAGACTTCTCTAAAGACTTTATGTACAAACTGACGCATCAGATGTTGGGTTATGAGCAGTGTTATCCTAAGTTTGGAAGGGGGAAGAGCACCCAGTACATTTATCTCAGCAGAAATTTGAAATCCCATTAGGTAAATTATGCCATGATTGAGGAGTGTTTGGCTGTAAAATGAGCTCTAGATTCTCTTCGGTACTACCTGCTAGGTAGACACTTTGACCTGGTTAGTGACCACTTGCCTACAGGGCACTGTCAGCCCCTTCCTGCCCAGACCAGTTTTCAGCTTTCAGCGCTCTCACACTTTGAATGACAATTACTCAGGCATGCAACACTGTACCAAAATGAAATTTGCGTCCTTTTTTTCAAACAAATAGAGCTTTCTTTTGGTGGTATTTAATCACTAGTGGGTTTTTTATTTTTGTGTGCTATAAATAAAAAAAGACTGAAAATTTGGTGAAAAGTGCCTTTTTCTTTGTCTCTGTCATAAAATTTTGCAAATTAGTAATTTTTCTTCATAAATTTTGGCCACAATTTATATGGCTACATATCTTTGGTAAAAATAACCCTAATTAGTGTATATTATTTGGTCTTTGTGAAAGTTATAGAGTCTACACGCTATGGTGCCAATCATTGAAAATTTATCACACCTGATGTACTAAAGACCAATCTCATTTCTTGAAACACTAACAAGCCAGGAAAGTACAAATTCCCTCCAAATGACCCCTTTTTGGAAAGTAGACATCCCAAGGTATTTAGTAAGTTGCATGGTGAGTTTTTTTGAAGTTGTAATTTTTTCTCACAATTCTTTGCAAATCGAAGATTTGTGTTTTTTTATGTTTGTTTTTTTTGTTTTACAAAATTGTCATATTAACAGGTTATTTCTCTCACACAGCATATGCATGCTTGCAACTACACACCAAAACACATTCTGCTACTCCTCCTGAGTATGGCGATACCACAAGTGTGAGCCTTTTTACAGCCCAGCCACATACAGAGGCCCAACATGCAAGGAGCACCGTCAGGTGTTCTAGGGACATAAATTACACATATAATTTCATGACGACCTATCACAATTTTGAAGGCCCTGGAGCACCAGAACAATGGAAATGCCCACAAAATGACCCCATTTTGGAAAGCAAATACCCTAATGTATAATCTATGAGGCATAATGAGTCTTTTGAATGGTTCATTTTTTCCAGAAGTTTTTGGAAAATGTGGAAAAAAAATGAAAACGCTTTTTATTCCCCACAAAGTTGTCCATTTTTAAGATATTTCCAACACATAGCATGTACATAGCAAAAATGACACCCCAAAATACATTCTGATACTCCTTTTGAGTATGGTGATAACACATGTGTGAGACTTTTACACAGCCTGGCCACATACAGAGGCCCACCATTGAAGTAGCAACTTCAGGCGTTCTACAAGCATAAATTACACATCTAATTTCCTCACAACCTATAATTTTTGAAGGCCCTTCATATTTCTAACACATAGCAATTACATACCAAAAATTATACTCCAAAATAAATTCTATTCAGAAAAGGGTAAAAAAAAGAGTATTATTTGTGGTTTTAGTTGTGTCAACAGAGGAGAGAATTGGTCCAGGCAGCAGGCAGGGATGTGCTTATCCGACAACAATAGTAATTATCCAGGCAGCAGGCAGGAATATTGTCTATAGTCAGCACAAGGATATCATCAGCACAGCCAAAGCATTTGTCCATAGAACTTGTCCAGGCAGAGACAGCCAGCACAGCCATAATATTGGTCCTGGTACACCGTTACCTGCCTGCACTCATTATTGTGCCGCTCTCTAGCCTTTCATAAACTAATTATTTCCATAGTCCACAGGCATGAAGGCAGTAAGTCAGCGGCAGGCTGAGGGCTGCAATCAAGTAAGACCTGTGCATAGGGGCACAGGGGTAGAGACTCCACTCACCCAAATCTCTATGAAGCCTCCAAACTCCAGACCCTAATCCAGAAATTACGAAACCCGGAGACAACAAAAAAAATTGTTTTCTCCATCCGGAAAAACATTTCTGGAGCCTCTCACATGTGAGACCCCTGTGTACTACAGTAGCAGGGCAACAGATCAGTCCAAGCGGTAGGGAAAAGCATAGTCCATAAAACAGGCCAGGGTCAATTCACGTGCAAACAATCCAAGCGGTGGGCAGAAGCGTAGTTGATAAAACAGGCCAGGGTCAGTTCACGTGGAAGCAGTTCAAACGGTAGGCAGAGGTATAGTAAAAAAACAGGCCAGCGTCAGTTCACGTCGGAGGCAGTGGCATGGTTATTTGAGGAAGCATGGGAAAAGGTCAGCACAGATGATAAAAATGGAAAAATGGTTAAGAATATGGGCTAATATTTTATGGATGTGTCATACAGTCGGAAGCATTCACCAATGCAAAGGCTGGATTCAGAGGGACACTGAGGACAATGGTAGCTGGTATCTCTTCAAAATCCTCTTTGCTGCATACTCGACATCTTTTTTGCCGTCTTCGGCTTGCTTTAGATGGTGGAATGTTGTCCGGGAAGTGGCACTCATGAAGTCAGCTAACTGCATCAGAGCAAAGGTTTTCTAGGGGCGGTCTTTGTTGGTAGATGAGAGACGTGACAACTTCTTCAATGAATTTTAGGAAGTGGGCAGGGCTTTCCATGGATTTGTTGTAAATTATGTAGGCATTATAAATGGCCAATTGAATTAAATAGATTGCTACTTTCTTGTACCAGAAACGGGACCTCCTTATTGACAAATATGGCTGAAGCATTTGCTCGTTAAAATCTACCCCCCCATGTAGAGATTGCAATCTTGTACACATGTTGGCTTTTCAATGGGACCTTGTCTTCTCTGAACTTCAGTTGTAGTGTCATCATGGATGGTGGACATCATGTACACATTTCCTGGTATCCTTCCACCTCAAGGCCAGCACTTTGTTACATCTCAAAGTTGCTCTTTCTCCCCTTTGCAGTTTTTTATTCACTATGGCTTGTGGGAAGCACTTCCTATTCTTTCTGGAGGTTCCGCAGGCCAGGGTTTCTGCAAGGTATAGGTGTTTAAAAAGGGGCAGGCTGGTGTTGAAGTTATCCAGGTATATGTGGTAACCTTTCTTCAGCAGTGGGTATGCCAGGTCCCATACAATTTTACCAATTGTGCCCATGTAGGCCGCGCACTCAGGGGACTGGAGCTTGGAATCTCTTCCTTCGTATATGCGGAACGCATACAGATATCCCGTGACTCCCGTGTATAAAATTTCTCTCTGTATTTGGCCCTTTTGCTAGGAATGAGTTGCTTTATTCGCCGGCCTAAAAAAGGGTACCAGGGACTCATCTACACATATATACTGAATGGGGACATAGAGTTCTGCAAATCGTTGGGAAAATAAATTTATGAGTGGACGAATTTTATATAACTTATCGTAATTTGGATGATTGCGGGGAGGGCACTGGGTGTTGTCGATGAAATGAAGGAAGCGCATAATCATCTCGTATCGGGACCTGGACATTATGGAAGAATAAATGGGTATGTGGTGGATGGGGTTGGTGGACCAATAGGCATGTCCTTCATTTTTTTTTTTTGTAAGCCCCATGTTTATGGTGAGGCACATAAACACTTAGAACTCCTCCAGAGTCAAATCCTTCAACTCAAACGGATGGGCGTATAATGATTGGGGGTTGTTGGCAATATGCTGCTGGTCATATGAATTGGTCTGGTCCGCAATGAATTGCAGCAAAGTGTTGGGCAAAAATAAATAAAAACAATTGATTTCTGTAAAATTTTGGGTATTGGCCTGCACACCTGGCTGTGCGGTGAATGGGGGAATTCTTGCTGATTCTGAGTCGGAAGGCAGCCATGTTGGGTTGGCAAGATCAGCTGGAAGATATGTAGCGGTCCTGGCTCTTAGGGGACGTGGCACTTCAGTGCTGGTATTTAGGGGATTTGAAGTTCCTGTGCTGGGATTTGGGCATGATGCTGCGGCAGCGCTGGTATTGGGCCTGGGCATTTCTTGTGGTTTTTCGCTGGCGGCAGCGCTAGTAGTGGGCCTTTGGTTTTGGGGTCTATCGCTGGCAGCAACGCAGGTCCTGGGCCTCGGAATTTGATCCTGGAGTATATTGCTGGTGGCTGCCTGGTTTCCAGAGCACCATGCCCTTTTAGGAGGGATCCATTCTTCCTCTGATTCATTTGCTGATCCACTACTATCGATCGGTTCAAAGGCTGAATTTGATTCAGAATCGGAATTGGCATTTGAATCTGATGAGAACACCCGCTGCTCTCATCAGTCATTGAGAGGATCTGGAACGCTTCCTCACTGGTATAGACTGTACTCTTTTGGACATTTTTCTGATGGGCTGTGCGATGGGTGGCAGGTGACGGCCACTGATGGGCTGTGTGACATGTGGCAGGTGACGTTAACTGATAGGTGACAGGTGATGGGTGACAGGTGAGAGTCACTGAATGGTGACAGGTGACGGGTGACGGTCACTGATGGGTGACAAGTGACGGCTGACGGTCACTGATGGCAGTCTCTGATGGTGACCGGTGCACTTTATGGGACTGATAGGTGACAGATGAGGGTCACGGATGGGTCATTGATGACGGTCACTGGCAATGGTCACTGATAGGTGACAGGTGCACTGCTAATGGCAGTCTCTGACGATGACAGGTGCACTTTATGGGCACTGATGGGTGACAGGTGCACTTTTATAAGCACCGATGGGCACTTAAGTGGTGACTGTTGGGTGATAGCTGCAATCGGGGGGGCAATGTGGCAGGTTCTCTTTACTGTGTGGTGTTGGTGCAGACACTGACACTACACAGATCGGTAACTCACTGCTCCTGGCTCTTCTCTCCTCACACTGGAAACGGTGTGTGAGGAGAGAAGAGCCGGTAACAGGTAGTACCCGCTCTGTGTTTACATTTAGTTATCGACAGTGAATGGATCACAGCCGATCACGTGGTAAACAGCCGCCAGCCATTGGCTGTTTACCCTTATCAATGACGAGCAGTGTTCCTGGGAACACGCCGCAACTGACATGACCGCGCTGCCGATTGCGCGCATGTGCAGTCTTAGGAAGGGAGTACAATTTGTGATCGGCCGTGACGTAATTGTGGCCGATCACGTGGTAAACAGCCATGCCCAATAGCTGTTCACCCCTGTCGGTGACGCGCTGTGTCTCGGAGACATGCTGCCGCTGACAGTGCAGGGCTGCGCAATTGCGCGCATGCCCTGTTTGAATGGGCCACCGTCATATGATGGTGACCCAGAACGAGAGCCGCACCGCCCTACTAGACGGTGGGTGGGCGAAAACAGGTTAAAGTGGATGGCTCCAAACAAGGAGACCACTAGAAGGGTAAATAGGTGGTTCCTGGCCCTACAAAAATTTAACTTTACGGTAAAGCATTGCCTTGGGGTTCAGATGGGGAATGTGGATGCTTTATCCCGGGTTTATGCATGCCTGACTACTGGTGTTCCAACCCCAAGGTCGAAACAAGAGGGGGGTGCATGTGACAGCAGGCAGGTAAAATCGCCTTGTTGTGTCCAAGATGGCAAATATGTGTGTCCTAGATTCAGGCTCTATGCAGATTTGTACCGCTAGGGGGAAGTGCTGAGAGTCCTGCAGGGGTAGAGGTAATGAACCCAGCTGAAGTAAGTTGGCTCATTAACACCTCTACAAAAACTCCCAGAATGCTTAGGGAGGTGCTCCATCCTGGAACCAGTTTTTGTGCCTGTTTAGACTGGGGAGCGTGATACCTGTCTGTGCAGTGAGACAATGCCTGTGTGGCAAGCCTCTAACAGGGAGATATAGGTGCTGGGGGCAGCACAAGGCTGCACCTAGTTGATAGCCAGGGAACCTGTGTATGTAGTAAGTGGCCAAGTTGGCAAGGATTTATTTCATGTTTCTTTTTGTTTTGCTGTTTTTGACCATTGCATATAATGTAAATAAACCGCACCTTTGTTTTTTCACGTTCGCTGCTGTTTGCTGTGCCTAATTTTTGTGTAGTGCACTCTCCCAGGGGGTCGCACACACCCGCTGCCACTACCCTCTCACAATATATATACATATATACACAGTTGTGCTCATAAGTTTACATACCCTGGCAGAATTTATGATTTCCTGGCCTTTATTCAGAGAATATGAATGAGAACACAAAAACGTTTCTTTCACTCATGGTTAGTGTTTGGCTGAAGCCATTTATTATCAATCAACTGTGTTACTCTTTCTAAATCATAATGAAAACAGAAACTACCAAATGACTCCGATCAATAGTTTACATACCCCAGTTCTTAATATCGTGTATTGCCCCCTTTAACATCAATGACAGCTTGAAGTCTTTTGTGGTAGTTGTGGATGAGGCTCTTTATCTTTTCAGATGGTAAAGCTGCCCATTCCTTTTGGCAAAAAGCCTCCAGTTCCTGTAAATTCTTGGACTGTCTTCCATGAACTGCACGTTTGAGATCTCCACAGAGTGACTCAATGATATTGAGATGGCCACTCCAGAACCTTCACTTTATTCTGTTTTAGCTAATGACAGGTCGACTTGGCCTTGTGTCTTGGATCATTGTCATGTTGGAATGTCCAAGTACGTCCCATGCGCAGCTTCCTGGCTGATGAATGCAAATGTTCCTCCAGTATTTTCTGATAACATACTGCATTGATCTTGCCA
Source organism: Aquarana catesbeiana (assembly GCF_042186555.1). Taxonomy (NCBI): domain Eukaryota; kingdom Metazoa; phylum Chordata; class Amphibia; order Anura; family Ranidae; genus Aquarana; species Aquarana catesbeiana. The sequence goes on from NC_133324.1 coordinate 763,325,556, forward strand.
TCAATTTTGACCAAATTTCCTGTGCCTCTGTAGCTCACACATCCTCAAAACATCAGCGATCCACCTCTGTGTTTCACAGTAGGAATGGTGTACCTTTCATCATAGGCCTTGTTGACTCCTCTGCAAATTAAACGTTTATGGTTGTGGCCAAAAAGCTCAATTTTGGTCTCATCACGCCAAAGGACTGTTCCAGAAGGTTTGAGGCTTGTCTTTGTGCTGTTTGGCATATTGTAAGTGGGATACTTTGTGTAATTTGCGTAGTAATGGCTTTCTTCTTGCGACTTGACCATGCAGCCAATCTTTCTTCAAGTGCCTCCTTATTGTGTATCTTGAAACAGGGACACCACATGTTCTCAGAGAGTCCTGTATTTCACCTGAAGTTATTTGTGGGTTTTTCTTTGCATCCCGAAAACTTTTCCTGTCAGTTGTGGCTAAAATTTTAGTTGGTCTACCTGACCGTGGTTTGGTTTCAACAGAACCCCTCATTTTCCACTTCTTGATTAGAGTTTGAACACTGCTGATTGGCATTCTCAATTCCTTGGATATCTTTTTATATCCCTTTCCTGTTTTATACAGTTGAACTACCTTTTCCCGCAGAACCTTTGAAAATTCTTTTGCTTTCCCCATGACTCAAAATCCAGAAACGTCAGTGCAGCACTGGATGAAAGATGCAAGGGTCTGTCAGGAGTCCAGAAACTCATTTACCTTTTATACACACACACACACTAATTACAAGCAAACAGATCACAGGTGAGGATGGTTACCTTTAATAGCCATTCAAACACCTTTGTGTCAACTTGTGGCATGTTATCAGGCCAAAATCACCAGGGTATGTAAACTTTTGATCAGGGTCATTTGGGTAGTTTCTGTTTTCTTTATGATTTAAAAAGATTAAATACAGTTGAATGATAATAAATGGCTTTAGCCAAACATTAACCATGAGTGAAAGAAAAGTTTTTGTGTTATCATTCGTATTCTCTGAAAAATGGCCACGAAATCATACATTCTGCCAGGGTGTGTAAAATTATGCGAACAACTATATATATATATATATATATATATATATATATATAAATAATATATATATATATATATATATATATATATATATATATATATATATATATATATAATTAGGGAAAATAATGAATTGATATCCTGCAGATTTTGTAAGTTTGCCCACTTACAAATAAATGAAGGGTCTATGATTGTTATCAGGTGTATTTTAAATGATAGAGACAGAATATAGACCAAAAATTTAGAAAAAAAACCACATGATACAAATGTTATTAATTGAGTTGCAATTCAGTGAGTAAAATAAGTATTTGATCCCCTACCAACCAACAATAATTCTGGCTCCCACAGACTGGCTACAGTATGTACACAGATTAGCCACAGATTAATCCTGTCAATTTAAGTAGGTGCTCCTAACGTCAACTGGTAGGGATGGGTCGAACACCCCCCGTTCGGTTTGCATCCAGAATATGTGAACAGGCAAAAACAGGCAAACCGTTAGGCCCCTTTCACACTGGGGTGGTGGGGGCGTCGGCGGTAAAACGGCGCTATTTTTAGCGCCGCTTTACCGTCGTTTTAGCGGCGGTATTCGCCCGCTAGCGGTGCGGTTTTAACCCCCGCTGGCGGCCGAAAATTATTTCAATAGGCAGGAACGGTGAAGGAGCGGTGAATACACCGCTCCTTCACCGCTCCAAAGATGCTGTTTGCAGGAGTTTTTTTTTCTCTCCTGCCAGCGCACCGCATCAGTGTGAAAGCCCTCGGGCTTTCACACTGGAGAAACAGCAGCGGCAGTTTTAGGTCGGTTTGCAGGTGCTATTTTTAGCGCAATAACGCCTGCAAACCACCCCAGTGTGAAAGGGGCCTAAAAGTCTATGGGACATGAACATGAAAAATCAAAAGTGCTAACTTTAAAGGCATATATGCAAGTTATTGTCATAAAAAGTGTTTGGGGACCTGGGTGTATCAGTGCAAAAAAAAGTTTTAAAAACGGCCATTTTTTCGGGAGCAGTGATTTTAATAATGCTTAAAGTGAAACAATAAAAGTGTAACATTCCTTTAAATTTCGTACCTGGGGGGTGTCTATAGTATGCCTGTAAAGTGGCATGTTTCCCATGTTTAGAATAGTCTGACAGCAAAATGACATTTCTAAAGGGAAAAAAAATCATGAAGTAATAGTGGCTAAAGTGAATTGCCTATGGGAGAAATCAAAAGTGCTCATTTTAAGGGTTAATATGCAAGTTATTGTCATAAAAAGTGTTTGGGGACCTGGGTCCTGCCCCAGGGGACATGTATCAGTGCAAAAAAAAATGGTCGTTTTTTCGGGAGCAGTGATTTTATTAATGCTTAAAGTGAAACAATAAAAGTGTAATATTGCTTTAAATTTCGTACCTACAATGTAAAGTAGTGAGTGTACAACTTGTATAAGAGTGTAAATTTACTATACCCTCAAACTAACTCAACACACAGCTATTAATGTCTAAACTGCTGGCAACAAAAGTGAGTACACCCCTAAATGAAAATGTCCAAATTGGGCCCAAAGTGTAAATATTTTGTGTGGCCACCATTATTTTCAAGCACTGCCTTAACCCTCTTGAGCATGGAGTTCACCAGAGCTTCACAGGTTGCCACTGGAGTCCTCTTCCACTCCTCCATGACAACATCACTGATGTTAGAGACCTTGCACTCCTCCACCTTCCATTTGAGGATGCCCCACAGATGCTTAGTAGGGTTTAGGTCTGAAGACATGCTTGGCCAGTCCATCACCTTTACCCCTTCAACCTCTGCAGCAATGCTGCCAACACTCATACGTCTATTTGCCAAAGACAACCTCTGGATATGATGCTGAGCATGTGCACTCAACTCCTTTGGTCGACCATGGCGAGGCCTGTTCTGAGTGGAACCTGTCCTGTTAAACCACTGTATGGTCTTGGGCACCGTGCTACAGCTCAGCTTCAGGGTCTTGGCAATCTACTTATAGCCTAGGCCGTCTTTAGGTAGAGCAAAAATTCGTTTTTTCAGCTCCTCAGAGAGCTCTTTGCTATGAGGTGCCATGTTGAACTTCCAGTGCCCTGTATGAAAGAGTGAGAGTGATAACACCAAATTTAACACACCTTCTCCCCATTCACACCTGAGACCTTGTAACACTAATGAGTCACATGACACCGGGGAGGGAAAATGGCTAATTGGGCCCAATTTGGACATTTTCACTTAGGGGTGTACTCACTTTTATTGCCAGCGGTTTAGACATTAATGGCTGTGTGTTGAGTTATTTTGAGGGGACAGCAAATTTACACTGTTATACAAGCTGTACAATCACTACTTTACATTGTAGCAAAGTGTCATTTCTTCAGTGTTGTCACATGAAAAGATATAATAAAATATTAACAAAAATGTGAGGGGTGTACTCACACATGAGGGGTGAATGTGTGTGTGTGTGTGTATAGATTAATATATTTATATTATCTACACACTCACCAGCCACTTTATTAGGTACATCTTGCTAGTACCGGGTTAGGGCCCCCCTTTTGCCCTCAGAATTGCCTTAATTCTTCATGGCATAGATTCAAAGAGGTGTTGGAAATATTCCTCAGAAATTTTGGTCCATAGTGACATGATGGCATCACACAGTTGCTGCAGACTTGTCGACTGCACATCCATGATGCAAATCTCCTGTTCCACCAAATCCCAAAGGTGCTCTATTGGATTGAGATCTGGTGACTGTGGAGGCCATTGGAGTACAGTGAACTCATTGTCATGTTCAAGAAACCAGTTTGAGATGATTTGGGCTTTGTGATATGGTGCATTATCCTACTGGAAGTAGCCATCAGAAGATGGGTACACTGTAATCATAAAGGGATGGACATGGTCAGCAACAATACTCAGATAGGCCGTGGTGTTTAAACCATGCTCAGTTGGCACTAAGGGGCCCAAAATATCCCCCACACCATTACACCACCAGCCTGAACCAATGATACAAGGCAGGATGGATCCATGCTTTCACGTTGTTTATGCCAAATTCTGACCCTACCATATCAATGTCGCAGCTGAAATCGAGACTCATAAGAAACTTTTTTTCAATCTTCAGTTGTCCAATTTTGGTGAGCCTGTGTAAATTGTAGCCTCAGTTTCCTGTTCTTAGCTGACAGGAGTGGCACCCTGTGTGGTCTTCTGCTGCTGTAGCCCATCTGCTTCAAGGTTCAATGTGTTGTGCATCTGCCCTTTCTCCTCTGACCTCTGACATCAACAAGGCATTTTCATCCATGCAACTGTCGCTCACTGTATAGTTTCTCTTTTTCTGACCATTCTCTGTAAACCCTAGAGATCGTAGTGTGTGAAAATCCCAGTAGATCAGAAGTCATATCTCCTTTTTAATCACCTCTTAAAAATTCTATTTTCTTTTATCTTTCTAAAAGTTGAGGTCCTTTGTGTCGATTTTTAATTAACCACTTCAACCCCAGAAGGATTTGCCCCCTTCTTTGCCAGGCCATTTTTTTTTGCGATACGGCATTGCATCACTTTAACCACTTAAGCCCCGGACCATTTTGCTGGCCAAAGACCAGAGCACTTTTTACGATTCGACACTGTGTCGCTTTAACTGACAATTGCACGGTCGTGTGACATGGCTCCCAAACGAAATTGACGTCCTTTTTTCCCACAAATAGAGCTTTCTTTTAGTGGTATTTGATCACCTCTGCGGTTTTTATTTTTTGCGCTATAAACAAAAAAATAGCAACAATTTTGAAAAAACGCATTATTTTTTACATTTTGCTATAATAAATATCCCCCCAAAATATATTAAAAAAACATTTTTTCCCTCAGTTTAGACCGACACGTATTCTTCTACATATTTTTGGTAAAAAAAAAAAAAAAAATCGCAATAAGCGTTTATTGAGTGGTTTGCGCAAAAGTTATAGCGTTTACAAAATAGGGGATAGTTTTTTTTTTTTTTTTATAAATATGTTTATTGAGCTTTTACAAACACAAGTATACAGTACGTAAATGAGAGAGTAATGAGCCGGAAAACAGTAGTACAAGTAATGTAGAATAATGAGCAGAATAAAGTTGCGAGATTTAATGCCTGTAAACAATAAGGATGAATCTGATAAAGAGGTATCTGGTCTAACAAATTAAGTTATCTGAAAGCACTGCCTAAGGAGTGGAAGCATGTTAACATTTACTCGTAGAGTGGGTAAAGAGATCAGTACCATTACAAAGATGTAAGATGTATCATGTCAAATCAAGAAGAACCTAAGTAGATAGATTAAACAGGTTAGGTGGAATGTCCGGGGGGGGGAAGGCTATATGGGGTTAGGATATTGGGGGCGGGCTGGATCCAGAGTTTGCCTAGTGTGTTAGCAAAATCTGCTCGCAGGTACCAATCCGTGTAACGGAAGGGGGCCATAAGGGAAGAAATTTCTTCTGGAGAAAAGGAGTGTTCCATGAAGCGACGCCATCTTGCAATAAAGCGTTTCAGGGATATGGAGTGTTGAGTGATGATATCCAATTTTTCAATGTGGAATAGCTTTAAGAGTGCTTGTTTGACCAAGGCAATTTGAGGCGGAGAAGGGTTGATCCAAGCAAACATTATTGCCCTGCGGGCTGCCAGTAAGCAGATATGGACCCATTGAGGAAGAGAAGTATGGGTAGGCATTGGTGAAGAGGCTTTCGGAGTGTCGCAACTGAAGAGACATAATAGTGGGTCCTTGGGTAGGCGTATATGTTGGGATCTGGCAATATAGTCCATTACCTGGTCCAAGAAGGTGGAGATTGCAGGACAAGTCCATAATCTGTGGAACAAGGATGGTCTTGGGATAGAGCACCAAGGGCATGCGGAGTCAGTTGAGTCAGTTTTGCTGTGGCGAAACGGGAAATATGCCCGATGGGCAATTTTAAACTGGGTTTCTCGCCATGTTTCACACAGAGAGCATACCCTTTGATATCCTGTGAGAATCTTCTCTGGAGCCTCTTGGTCGTCCAGAATAGAGATCCAAGGTTTGAAAGGTACAATGTGGTATTTTGTAGCCTGATGGGTGATGAGATTGGAGTATATGTCTGAAATAGAGTATTGATCCCGATCTATCGGGGCATCAATGAAGTAGTGTTGACAAGGGTTTTGACGAGTGCTACAGCAGGATCTGAGGTAGCTGGTTAGCTGGTGGTAGTGAAACTCCTGTGATGGCTTGAGGGAGAATTGTTTGGTGAGTTCCGAAAAGGGTCTGAAGGTACCTTGGACAGGATCAATGACTTCGGAAAATGTTGTTATGCCTGAAGATGACCATTGGGTAAAAGCATTATGATCCATAGAGAGGGGAACATTGGGTTACCAATTATAGGAAGGTGTTTAGAGATGATAGAGGGTAGGCCCAGGATTTTTCGTATTTCTCTCCAGGCGATTACAGTGTCTCTAATCAGGAGGTTGGATCTCAAAGGTTGAGGAAGGGCACGCAGCCTAGAATGCAGGATCGCCTGGAGATTAAACGGAAACACGAGGGCACCCTCCAGCATGAAGTTGGAATAACGAGATTTTTTTGATAACCAGTCAATACCTTGTCTCAGTAGGCATAAAAGATTGTAGAATCTGATATTGGGCAGGCCCGCCCCACCCTCACACTTCGGGAGACAACGTTTTTGAAGTGCAATGCAAGGTTTTCTGCGCTGCCAGATGAATGCGAGTAGCGCAGTGTGTATCTTTTGAACATCAGTATGCTTCATTAGCAAAGGTAGGGTCTGTAATGGATACAATAGTCTCGCGAACGAGACCATCTTGAAGAGGTGGAAAAGTGAAAGGGGTAGGGCCGCCCAAGCTTCCAACTCCTGTACAATCTTGGCTATTTAAGGGGGGTAGTTCAGGTTATATAGGGAGGAGGGTTCCCTGCCAATGCGGATGTCCAGGTAGGTGATATGATGTTTTGCTACTATGAATGGGGATGAACCCATCCAAGCTCGAGCCAGCTGTGGGTTGAGAGGTAAGATTTTGCTCTTGTCAAAATTAATCTGGAGCCCCGAGCAGGTCTGGAAAATCGCAAATAGGTCTCGGAGGAGCGAAATATCCGCGGGAGGATTGGTTGAGAATAGGAGGACGTCATCAGCGAATAGAGCGGAACGTAAAACTTGGTTGCCCACCGTGACACCACTAACCCCTGAGGATGAGTTTAAAAGACTGGAGAGTGGTTCAATAGCTATGTTGAAAAGAAGAGGGGATAGGGGACAGCCTTGTCGTGTGCCTTTGGTGAGCGGAATGTCGGGAGAGATGAAATTAGGGGTAACAAGGCGGGCCGACGGTGAGGAAAACATTTTTTGGACAAATTGCAATAGGGGGCCAGTGAAGGCAATTGCTCTCATGACCATGAAGAGCCAGGAGAAGCTGATGTTATCGAAAGCCTTCTCGGCATCTAGCGATATAATGGCTATGTCAAGGTCTGAGTGTCTCTTAGCGAATTCAAGGGCTAAGAGGACCTTTCGGATGTTGAGGGTGGCACATCGTCCCGGGACAAATCCTGATTGTGCCGGGTGGAGGAGTGTTGGGAGAATGCACGCTAGTTGGGATGCGACGATTTTGGAGAGAATTTTTGCATCTACATTGATTAAGGATATAGGCCTATACAAGCCTGGTAAGAGGGGGTCCTTTCCCTTTTTCGCAATGAGTTTGATGTGTGCTTGCATGCCCGAGGGAAGGTATGGGCCATCAGCCCACACTGCTGTATAGACATGGGATAGGGTCTCAGGGAAGAAATCGGCTGTCATTTTAAAAATTCCACCGAAAAGCCTTCAGGGCCAGGGGCTTTTCCACTAGACAGGGCTTTAATGGTAAAGCAAATGTCTTCCTGGGAGATAGGGGCATTTAGAATGTCCAAATGGTCAGGGGACAAAGTAGGTAGTTTAATTGACGTAAGCAATTTGTTTGCTGCCATTGCGTCAATGGGGTCTACTGAGTATAAATTGGTATAATATTGGGTTAGGATGGTGCTGAGCTCAGCTGGCACAATAGTGATGTCTCCGTAAGAGCTTGCCTGCCTTATTTCCATATCTATGGAATTGGAGGGCAGAGTAGGATTGTCTAATAGTTTCCTGTTGTGCAGACCAGTGGTCAAAGGCACGCTTGACTGCTTGCCATGCAAGTGAGTTGGCTATAGTGTAGTTCAGCATTAAGACAGCGTGTGCCTGGTGTAAGGAATCGCTGGCCTCCAGATACCGGAGACGAGTTTGCTTCTTAAATTGAGCTGTATATGAAATAATGCGCCCCCTGAGAAAAGCTTTTCCTGTCTCCCAGAACAGATTTGGAGTAGAAAGATGGGCTCTATTAGTTTCTACAAATTCAGCCAAGGCAGTGCGGAGGGCGAGTAGAAAATCATCATTGTTAGCCAAATAAGATGGGAAGCGCCAGGTGCCTGCGTTGTGGGGAGTTACGAGCCCAGATAATTGAACACTAATAGGGGAGTGGTCAGAGATGACCATGTCTTCGATGATGGACGAGGAGACGAAGGGAAGAATACCCGGCGAGCAAAAAATGTAGCCTATGCGGGAAAACGAGTCATGGGGAGGGGAGAAGAAGGTGAATTCCCTCTCAGTAGGATGTGAGACGCGCTAGGTGTCTGTGAGGTGGAGCGAGGAGAATGTTTGCTCTAAGATGGTGGGAGTGTCGCCCGTATGTCCTCGAGTTGCGGGGCCTGGGATACGGTCTTCAGCTGTGCACATGACAGTATTGAAGTCCCCCCAATAAGTCGATAGTGTTCAGGGATTTGTAGGACCCAAGTGGCAAAATCATGGAAGAAGGGTTGTCCAGGGGTATTAGGGGCATATATACTAAAGATAGCGATGTCACGTGTGGCAACCGTCAGGTGAAGAGTAATTCTACGGCCCTCTGAGTCCATCTCAACTGAGCGAACGGTGTGGTGGAGGTTTTTGTGGAGCAAAATTACTACCCCAGCTTTACGACTCACAGCTGGCGAGCCATATACCTCACCTACCCAAAGCTTGCACATGTGAGAGAGGTCAGCTGGGGCCAGATGGGTCTCCTGTAAAAGAGCGACATCTGCTCGCAGGCGCTTGAGGTGTCTTAAAATTTGCATACGCTTGTGAAGGGAGCGCAACCCCTTGACATTCCAGGAAATTACCTTTAGGTGATTCCCATCATCCGAAGGAGCCATGGCTGAGGCAGTAGTAGGTATATATGTGATGGCCCAAACAGGGGTAATGCCACCGCAGTCATCGCCCCGTCGGATCCGGGACCTTTGGGACCTCGGCGGAGTCCTAGAGGGAAGTTGAGGGATAACAGAATGGGTGACCAGATATAAAAAACAGTAAACAACAAGAGGATAGGCCTCCTAAAACTTTCCATGAACTTCACTTTTTTCCCCATGGAGCCACCACCTAGATCGCCCTCGCCCAGGAGCGTCTCCTCCACTCATACTGGCATGGGGCAGCCTCGAGGAGAGGGGTCCAGGGGGATGAGGGGGGAGAAAGGGCAGAAGAGGGTTAGGGAAGGGGGAGGGGGAAGTGGATAGGGGAGAGGAGAGAGGGGGGGGGGAGGGAGAAGGAGAGAAAAAAAAAGAGCCCCAACTGCTCCGGGATGATGGTGGAGCATATGGCGGTGAGCGAGGAGGCAGGATAGGATTCAGGGAGACCTATAATACGTAAATTGTTCCATCTGGAACGATTTTCGAGATTGTCCACTTTATCCTGGAGTTCCCGCTGGATTAAGGAAAGTCTGGTTACGGCAGCAGAGGTTGCGGTGGCATCGTCCTCTATGGTGGAAATTCGGTCCTCAGCCTGGTCGATTCTGAGGGTTTGTAGTTGCAATTCCTTATGAAGGTGTTCTAGCCCTTTAAGAACGACTTGGTCCACTGCCTCAGTGACCATTGGGGTGAGTAGTGTCACCACAGCTTGGGCAATACTGGCAGGAGAGGCAGGGTCCATTTGGGTGGGTGTGGAGGGCACCAGAGGGAGAGCAGGGACCTGTGCTGTGTTTCCAGCACTAAAATCCTCCAGCGCCATGTTGGCTGCAGCGTGTGCTGTGTCCCCAGCTTGCGGGGGGGAGCAGGGGCCGTTCGTTCGGCAGATCGCTCCACAAAGTGGTCCATATTGTTGCCCCAGAGGAGAAAAGGGTGTAGGGAGGGAATACCTCTCCGCTAGCCGGTTTAGTGGCAGTATACGGAGGAGCGCGGCGGGAGCTGAGGTCTCCTAGCTCCTCTCCATGCGGCGCCGGAACCGGAAGTAGGGGATAGTTTTATGGCATTTTTAATAATTTTTTTTTTTTTACTAGTAATGGCGACGATCAGATAAAAATCATGACTGCGACATTATGGCGGACATATCGGACATTTTTGACACATTTTTGGGACCATTGTCATTTATACAGCAATCAGTGCTATACAAATGCACTGATTCCTGTGTAAATGACACTGGCAGTAAAGCGGTTAACCACTAGGGGGCAGTGTAAGGGTTGAGTATGTCCTGGGGAGTGATTCTAACTGTGGGGAGGCGTGGCTATGTGTGACATGTCACTGATCTCTGCTCCTGATCACAGGGAGCAGAAATCAGTGACACTGTCACTAGGCAGAACGGGGAGATGCTTGTTTACATTAGCATCTCCCCGTTCTTCCTCTCCGTGAGGCGATCGTGGGTATCTCCGCGGCGCTCGAATCTGCAGGACCCGCGACCCAAATCAGGGGTCCCGGCTGGCGCGCACGTAATGGCACACCGGCAAATTTAAAGGGACGTACAGGTATGCCCATCTGTGCCATTCTGCTGACGTACATCAACGTGCGCTGGTCGGGAACCGGTTAACTGACAATTGCGCGGTTGTGCGACGCTGTACCCAAACAAAATTGATGTCCTTTTTTCCCCACAAATAGAGCTTTCTTTTGGTGGTATTTGATCACCTCTGCGGTTTATATTTTTTACGCTATTAACAAAAAAAGAGCAACAATTTTGAAAAAAAACACAAAATTTTGTACTTTTTGCTATAATAAATATCCTAATTTAAAAAAAAAAAAATTAATTTCTTCATCAGTTTAGGCCAATATGTATTCTTCTACATATTTTTGGTAAAAAAAAAAAAAAATCGCAATAAGCGTATATTGATTGGTTTGCACAAAAGTTATAGCGTCTACAAAATAGGGGATAGATTTATGGCATTTTTATTATTTATATATATATTTTTACTAGTAATGGCGGTGAGCAGCGATTTTTATCGTGACTGCGACATTGCGGCAAACAGATTGGACACTTTTGACAATTTTTTGGGACCAGTGACATTTATACAGTGATCAAAGCTAAAAATAGCCCCTGATTACTGTATAAATGTCATTGGCAGGGAAGGGGTTAACACTAGGGGACGATCAAGGGGTTAACTGTGTTCCCTAGGTGTGTTATAACTGTGGGGGGATGGGACTAACTAGGGGAGGAGACCGATCAGTATTCCTACTTAGTAGGAGCACACAATCTGTCTCCTCTCCCCTGAGAGAACTGGGATTTGGGTGTTTACACACACAGATCCCGGGTTCTCGCTCTGTCACGAGCGATCGTGGGTGCCCAGCGATCATCGCGTCTGCCGGGTAGATGCATCGGCTCCGGGGACACGCTGCGCACGCGCATGCCTGCTAAAGCATCTTAAAGAGCCGACGTACAGCTACGATGGCTCGTGCAAGGGAGTCAACCTGCCGCAGTATAACTGCCGCGGCTGGTTGGGAAGGGGTTAAGTAGCACTTTTCTGTACTCTTTTCAATTCCACAGGATCCTTTTTGTGAACTGGTGTCCAAAACGGGTGTTCACTGCCTTGCTACTTTGGCTAATTTGGGTTACTTTGGGTTACAGCCCTGCTGTAAGATGACCCTCAGCCCCAGCCTCAGATCTCTTCTAGATTGAAAGAGGTTTTCTTCTAGAATCACCCCGGTTTATCACTATCCATTTTGACTGTTATAATCCTAAATGGTCCTTGCTGATAAAATGCATTACTCGATATGATCCTACTATAAATATATAGTTCAGGTGGATATGGCATTCTTATGGTGTTAAGCAATGTTGACTTACTGCCATGCATTGTGTTCCCCACTAAAAGGTTAAAACGTTACAATTTGGTCTCCTCAGCCAAATTATCTTTTTCCACAGGTTTGCTGTGTGTAAACACATACCTTCTGGCAAGGGATTTTTTAGTAGTGGCTTTCTTATTACTGTTGCATAATGCTCAGCTTTATGAAATGGCCAGGCTCTAGTTGTCTCATGGACAGTTCCTTCCATCTCATCTATGGAACCCTGCAGTCCTTTTCAAACTTACAATTGGTCTCTTCAAATTGCTAGCCCCAAAGAATTTGCAAACCACTTCAAAATAACGTCCAAGTTGCAATACATAATTGAAAGTCCCATCATCCATTTCTATTAGATTTTTATTTTTATACATATGCGCTCTGGTGTTATGTGTATTTTTCTAGTTCTATATTAATGCCAGGCTGTTACTGACCACCACAAATATGTTTTTTATTGTGACATTATACAATTACGTTCTGTATTTATGTACCCTGGTGGATGCCCCCATTTTTGGGTACCACCATTAATGGTTGTCCCCTGTGTATATGACACATTTATGGACTGTTTGGGATGTCCCCCATTGGCAGTGTCACTTTTTAATAATTTAGAGTTGCGGCTTTTGCCTCCACACAATTATTAGTCTCGTTTAACTTTTATTTTTAGTTTGTTGACATCTATTATTTGGATGCACTTCAAATTTTTTCCACTTCCACCTCTGCTGACACTTGGCCCGGGTGACGAGATTGCCGGGATGTGGTTCCGGCCCTCTCCAACCTTTGAGGCCCTCCCCCCTACTCACAGGAAGTATGGGAATTGTCAACGTGGTGACGGAGCTAGGTCTCGGACGTCGGGTGCGCGCGCACAGCATCCGATGAAGGCGAGCCTTGTGTACATCTGTGATGCAGACTCCGAGAGGCGGAGCTTGATGACGCTCCGACCCGCGGATTCGCCAACTGAGAGGGAGGCTTGGTGCGCAGACGGACTTCCTTCGGGGACTTCCGCTATTGCGCACAGCCTTTCCACTTAGGACATGTCCAGCGGGCGGAACGTGAAAGTGCGCCGACACGCTCAATTGGCCATGCTGACACCGAGGCTTGGTTAAATTCCAAGCACTTCCGGGTCGGCTGGCCATATGCATATCATTAACGCCCCCTGTGCTATATTTATATTTTTATTTTCCCTTCTTTATTCTCATTAATTGGCGCTAGTTGCATACTACATCCAATTAGATGTTTATATTTCATATTATACTCACTAATCCATTAAACCGGAAGTGATATCAGTAGGGCACTTCCTGTGTTGTGACACTCCCAGTGGGGGTCATTTTTAGTTTAAATGGCGGTGAGGTGGGGGGGCTCCACACCCCAGATGAAGGCTTGTCAGTCGAAACATGTTGGGTGGACTCCCCACGATCACCGCGTTTGATATATAGATAAGCTTATTCCGATCTCCTAATATGTGAGTGTTCTCTTTTTACTGTTTTAATAAAATTATGTTTTTAAACGATATCATGCCATGTGAGCTTTATTTCTCCCATGGCATGTAAATCTATCCGGTTGGCCTGTTGATGAGTTTGGACGGTTGAAGCTGAGACGGCATCTTTATCTCCCCCCCCCCCTTTTTTGGAACTTGAGGACACCTGAGGATCCATCTTGCCAGCCCTGGTGGCTAAACCCGCCTTCTGAGACTTGTAAGACGTATGTCTTCTCAAGTCATCTGGTTCCGGTAAGCCTCCTCTGATGCTTCGGTGGTGGTTCTGACACTCACTTAGACTCCATTATTATTTGGTGTTTATTTATCCACGTGGCAGACGCTTCTCATCGTTGTTCTCATTATCCAACCTTCAGAGACTTTTGGTGGCGGGTGTTGAATCCCATTGAGATCATAGATTTCAATATTTATGGACATTGAGTTTTTTCCTTTACTTTGATAATTTTCACATTGCCTTTTTCACTGTTTATTAATATCAATTCATATGATAATGTGTGACACTAGCATATTTTTGATTTTGTTTGATTAGTTGTATATTATTCTGAATTATTTTATTCCCTTTTTTGGGTCCTCCAGGAATGGTTTGGGCTTAGTTCACTGTGTTTATTGAGTTCTTACACATATAGCGCTACACTATATACACTTTTTATTAGCAGTGTGAACCTAGCCTTACTGTCTTGCTGTCCAAATTAACTGGTTACCAGTATTTAGTGGATGGCGTTAACTAAGCCCGGTTGTGCTATAGTCTTTTCATTTTTTTTTAATATTGGATTTAACAGTATTCTAGCAGTTGTTTAGTGCTAAGGGTATTTTATACACAGGTCAACCCTGATGTGTGTTTGACTAGAACTTTATTGCACTAAAAATTTTAATCAAAATTGAATTGCAGCAGTGTGAACCTAGCCTTACTGTTATGCTGTCCTCATTAACTTGTTACCAGTATTTGGTGGGTGGCGTTAACCCAGCATGGTTGTGCTATAGCATTTCCATTTTTTAATTGGATTTAGTAGTGTTCTAGCAGATGTTTAGTGCTCAGGGTATTTTATACACAGGTCAACCCTGATGTGTGTTTGACTAGAACTTTATCAAGGACTTTTGATAGTTTCTTGATCTTTATAATGCTGGTTGTTTAGATCATGTATGTAATCTAACAAACTTTAGCACCTTGCAGAAATGAATTACTTATTTTTGGATCACTTGACCCTTTAATTGCACACAGATGGGCTCTAATCAATTAACTAATTACCTGTGAGACTTGTGACAAGAAAATTGGTTGCCCCAGAACTAAAAGAGATGAATGGCTATGCAATCATGATTCTTCATTTTTAATTTGTGATTGGTTTAACCCAGAGCTAAAAGAGATGAATGGCTATGCAATCATGATTCTTCATTTTTTATTTGTGAATGATTTAACCCAGAGCTAAAAGAGATGAATGGCTATGCAATCATGATTCTTCATATATATATATATATATATATATATATATATATATATATATATATATATATATATATATATATATATATATCATCATTATGGGATAAACTGTGTGGGTTAGTGGCATAAAATCCAATGTATACAACCTAGACCAGAGAAAACCAGATCAATTTTGCAGATTTAATAAAATATTGTAAAATAACCAAACAAACTCTTGAAGGACGTTTATAAGAAAAACAGCTCTTTCCCCCCTTAACCCCCTGAACTATAGAAACTGTGCCAAAAAAGGAAGGCAGAGCACAAAGTACTAGTCCCCAGTATTGCCTGTGGTCTACTTACAGCTGATCTTTTCCCCAGTGGTGACTTACTACAGTATGTCTTGTTCTGCACTGTATATCCATGTGGATGGAATCTAGGTATATGCAGAGCTTTGCTCCATCATGTCAAAGTCTCCAAGCAAGGAGAACAGTGGGAACAAAGCTCGTAACACCTACATTCAGAGGCATTTTTCAGGGTTTTTAGGTAAAATTGACATTTCTATATGTCTTTTTACTCTTTGAGTTCAGGTCCATTTTAATACATTAAGCTTACCTCAACCCCCCCTCCAATGACAGTGACCTTTTATGTCTAAATCCTGTTCAGTAAAAATCCTGTGCCAGGTTGCCTGCACCTACTCACTTACATCGATAGAACCCATGAACCCACCGCTAAATTTGTTTCCTTCTGGGATGTAGGATAGCATGGGAGGCTTTCGCCATCATAGGAGTTAAGTAAGTACCGTGATCAGCATAGTGTATTTAGGAGATGGTGGGGGGGGGGCCTGTTTTTATTTTTTTTTGTATATTACTGAACTTGAGCTGGCAATGCATTGCTAAAAATGTGGCCAGTTCAGCAGGGACTGGCCGAATTTTAATCCATGTATGGGTGCCCTGGTTGTACTCAATTCGATCGATCGGCTTGTGTACAACCAGTCTTTCAGTTTTTTCACCGAATGGTAAAAGTGCTGCTTGCTATAGCCGGCGAGGAGACAGATCGTGAAAGTAGGAACAACAATCTCTCTCCTCCTCTAGTCAGCCACATCCCCCCACAGTTAGAACATACATAGAGAACACATTTAACCCCTCACAGAAGGAGGATCAGGGCTGCTCTGTGAAAAAATGTTTAGTAAATAATATTGCTATTATTAATAATAATATATGCACTAATAATAAAACCTACCTTTCAATGATTGTGCCAAAAAGTGATATAAAAAAAAAAATGCAACATTTCTAGGATGCAAAGGGGGAGTCAAGGTTTGTTGTCTTCAACAGTGACTTACCAAAAGTTTTAAGACTGCGTGGGAGAAACAGTTAACAAAGAATGCACACTTTTTAAAAAAAAGAAATTAGTAGGTATAGATTCCAAAGAACAAGTAAGGATTTCAGTGATGCTATCACATTATTAAATACATTAAAATCAATAGCTAGAAAGTAGATGTGTCACTTTTAAGACTGCATGGGAAAATCCCATGAGATAGTGAGAGATTAACAATGCTCAAAACATCTGCTAAAAAAGAACAGATAACCTTTTTTGAAGAATCTTTTCTCAAGGAGAATGTGTAGCTGGAGACAAAGAATGCGTAAGATTCATGAAAAACACAACAGGCGTTACAAAGGTGCTCAGTAAAAATCTTCTGATCTAACTTGTGTTGCTACACTTTTTCAAAGAAACACAAAAGTGATCAGAAACGGTAACATCTGTCACTTGAGAAACATTACAATCTAAACATGGCAAAACTGATAGGAAAATGATCTTTTGTATGCCCAAAATTGTAACTAAATATTAATGCAACTGTTACATGTGGACAGATTAAGAGACTGTAGAAATTACATTCTTTCTACAAATTCACATTCTAAATTCATGCACTCATCGTGGGGTAATAAACAGTGGAAAGCAGAAATAAATCGGTAGTTCTTAAATTAAGTGATATTATCTCATGAGAACAATGAAAAGATCCAGGGGGACAGTAGTGAAATGGGTGACTGGTGATCATTGTTTTTTAGGTCTGCAAGGCTCTAGCTTTGTAACCATTACAAGCTATCTTCAGTCTTGTATTGTACATTCACACAATACATTTAAGATATAATTTTGTGGTATTGGTGGATGAGATAAAGGTTGTGGAAGTGTTACTGTGATAACACTTACTGTGCTTAAGAATATTTTCTTAATGCAAATGGGAAATTATTAAGATGCAGTTATACTCAACAAAGTCAAAACAAAATCACACATCAAATATATATGAGTCACCAATAACAGC
This sequence comes from Aquarana catesbeiana, assembly GCF_042186555.1. Taxonomy (NCBI): domain Eukaryota; kingdom Metazoa; phylum Chordata; class Amphibia; order Anura; family Ranidae; genus Aquarana; species Aquarana catesbeiana. The sequence continues at coordinate 763,342,820 of NC_133324.1, forward strand.
AAATAATATATACAGTAACCATGAATTGAAAATAAAACAAATTAAACTCTTCATTAAATATTGTACTGAAATAAACCGTGCCATCCTATTAAAACAATGCCATGAATAAATAGCATTGGTTGAACAAATAGGAGAAGAGTAAAACTACAAAAATGCAAATTTTGCACCACTTCCCCTAAATGTTACACTAAAAATTTTTACACATAAATTCACCTATTATAAAATAAAACATAAAAATCTGGATCATAAATCCAGATTATAACCCTCGTGTCCCACACTCACAGAGAGGATTTATATATTTTGATGGCCACAGGAAAAATTATGTCCTGTGTCACTCTATGGTGCATGTGGTGGTAACAATTTACCACTGAAGGTGTTCCTCAGACTGACCAGCAAATTGTGGAGTGGGGTGGAGATACATTTAATCTTGGACAGAATCTCCCACTCTGACACTGTTGTTAAAGAAAGACCCAAACTCCAATTCAACAACATCAGTGGCTTTTTGGACCATCTTATTGAAACTGTTGGTGTTGGCCACCCTAAGAGTGCTTCCCAAGCATGCCACCACATACAGGAGATCACTAACCACCACAAACTCATAACATAGCTTTAGCATCAAGACTGTGCTAAGACTGTGATTTTTTTACTGTTTTCAGTTATAGGCTGTTTTCATATGTGGTGTAACTTTCACTCTGACAGTAAGACAGGATCATTTTGCTGTGATTTACATGATTTGTGCACAATTTTTACATGCTAGAAGGGCTTTAATTTTTGGTTCTCTCCTATCCAAGTGGAAAAGGCTGAAACATGTAATGCTCAACTCCAAGCACTACTTATCTATAAATCTGAGCCCCTCCCCAGCAGCAGCATTGGCTAACTAGATGTTTCTACCTAGGGTGAGCTCAATAGTGTGCCTAATAGTGCGTTGATGAAGTGCGAGCGCAGCTTTGTCTACCACTCTGCCTACAAGCCCCCTAATTCAGCTGTCCGTTCTTATGTACTCCGTGCATGCGCAAACCACTCGTCCACTCGCCGTGTTGCATATATTGCCCATAATTCCTTTTACCACAATGCTTGGACGCGATTGCGTCACACAACGCTGTTACTCTCATTGGATGCGACGTGGCTGGTTTTTATAAATAGCCCATGTTTTGTATACGGACTCTGTGTACAGCACCTGGCTGTTTTCCAGGGGCATATCTATGCGTCGGTATCTTCACGTAAGTTTTTACCTGTCACTTCTAGGGGCATCATCCTGGCTTATGGTTACTTATAGTTATGTAATGCACCCTCCCCCTCCTTCCTCTCTTTGTGTCCATAGGTACTGCATGCTAGCAAGGGCTCTATTACATGCCGCTAGCAGTGCTTAACCCTACTAAGGCATATCCCATTGTTGTTACGCTGGATTTCTCAATATTGCTGTCTTTACGGTCTTTCCTTCTTTGGATACAAGACACACACTTGCCCCTGATACAGATATGTTTTAAAGCATATAAACTAGTAGGTATCATGGTTTTGCTAGCTTTTAATGATATATAAGTTATCCGCTGCATCATACTCTGTGTATTAGAGCTTCTTGTATTTCTCTACCTCTCCATAGTTTATATTAAACATTCCATAATTTTTGAGAATTTCCTACCACGGGGATCTTATACATGAGGCCTAACCAATTCAAAGGTACCTTTTCATTGCCATTTTACTGTTCCCTCAGATTCTTCTTGGATGGTTTACCACATGTTTTTTAATGTAACATGTTGTAGTACGGTTGTGCAACATTTCTGTTTTTAATTGGAATGTATCTCATTTCAGACAGTGAGACTTGCTCTTTCTTTCATTTGTTACGTCTCTGAACCTTGATCGTGTCCTGAAGAAGCCTCACGGCGAAACGCGTAGACGCACAAGGGCTTACTGTACTTACTGTATCATTTTTCATATTTTTTATCTTTTTGAACACTGTGTTTATACTATGTACTTTTTTTCATTAATGATGAATGTTGGTTTTAGTAGATTCTGTAGTTTTTCTGCAAGTGGCAGAAGTCCAAAAAAGTTTGGGAACCACTTTGTAATACAGTAAATCATTGTATAGAGACCTGTGGACAAGCTGTATGGGTAGAACTTAACAATTCTCTATGCCTAAACATTCAAGAGCAGGGGTCTCCAAACTTTCTAAACAAAGGGACAGTTTTCTGTCCTTCAGACTTTAGGAGGACTGGATTGTAGTCAGTGGGATACAAACAAGCAAAGGGTCGCATCTGGCCCCCAGGCCTCAGTTTGGAAACCCCTGTTCTAGAGAATTATTCAAGGGGCGGCATAAATAATGACTTGTTACACTTTATTTGGTCATTAATACATTTAGAGAAGATATAGTCTAATGAGCAATCTAGTGCATTACTGCATATACACATGCATTTTTTTTTAGAAGATTTTAAGTTCCCTTAAAGCGGTATTAAACTCAAAACCAAAAATGTATTATATTGCAGCTTATCGGTCATTAGATATGGTGGCTGCATCAGTTTTCTTTTCTTTGGCTTTTCCCCTCTGTTTTTACCTGGTGATCTGGCCAGTAAAACACCTCCTGTATTAGTGAGACACAACTCTGGAGGCACAACAGGCAGCAGCATTGCCAGTCTGGGGGCAGGAGGGTAGTGTGTATTAGCAAATTTTAGAACCACTGGCAAATTGCCACCAAATTCCAGCTCACACTTTATAACAGTTACAACAAACAGTTTTTTTCCCTTTTGGGATAAATATTTTGAATGAAAAATAAAAGCTGATCATTTTAATCACCCTTGCCAGTGTTAAGTGATTTGTCTCATCCATGTAAACTGAAACCTACTGGAGAGCTCGTGCTGTGAAAAACATCAGACTTGCTGGCTCGATTACCAGATGAAAATTAAAGAAAGTCTAAAAAGGGAAACATACAGCATCACATGTAAGAATTGATAAGCTGTAATATAAGAAATGTTGCCTTTTGGTTTAGCCTAGGTTCACATTGGAGCGATTTGTCATGCGATTTGAGAGATGCAATGACACTGTTCCAATCAGTGCGACGCTGATTTTGCGGTGCTGCACTGATTTGCAAAAGTAGTTCCTGGACTACTTTTGCCGATTTCAGGTGCGACTTCAATAGACATTTGTCTGACAGATGTCTATCAAGTAGCACCTTAAATCGCGCTGACCTTGCTACTTTGAAATTGCGCTACTTCAAGTGAAGTGAGCGCGATTTCAAAGCAGCATCAATGTGAACCAGGGCTTAATGCTGCTTTAAATGACAAAAACAAATATTTTTCCATTAATTGTCCAGATATTTATTTATCATTGTTAACCCTTTTGTATCAACCATCAAAAAATTTCCTATATGTAATCAGCTTTCATGAATTTGTTTTTAATTAAAAATATAATGAGGGCCTTTTATATAATTAGCGTAGTATAATATTTCTTAGAAACAATAACTCCAATATTCATTCATTCTAATGGTTTGTAAACATTTTAATAACAAATATTGATTTGTGGTATTGTAAAACAGAACAATTAAGATAGATATATTTAAATTATATTCTATGCCCACTTTTTTTTCCAGCTGGCTAGACTTTATTCGAACAATAAATTAGTTGCAGAAAAAAGTGAGTGAGAGAGATGCGTTTTCCCCTGACAATACGCCATAAATTCCTATCCTGAGCAGCCAAGCAAGTAAGAAAATATCATTGTGAAAAGCACTATTTGCGCATTATCTTGCCTTGTGACATGTTGTAAAATGAAAATCCACTCCAGGCAGTTAGTAGCTCTTGATAGAATTCCAGAAGTATCTTCTTTTTTTCACTCAATGAGAGCATTAAGTCTAACATGTGTCTCCATATTGTGTCCATGGGGAGTTCTGGAACGACTCCAAAACCTTTAAAATTCATTTAATGTGTTATAGAAGAACAGATAATTTTCTGTCTATCTTCAGTGCAAGCACTTATTTGCAGCTACGCTAAAGGATAAAAAAAAAATCTTTAGGGCTGGAAAGTTTTGCATTTTTATTTGTCAGATAATACATTTTAAACATATATAACTAAATGGCTGATAATAAAGCTGTAAATTGAACTTTATATTTTTACAGAATTAAATAAGTATGCTTTTAAAAGCCTGTGTAAAGAAATATTGGAAAGTGATAATTACCACATTGAAGTTCTCTATTAGGAATGTATGAACCACTCACATAAAGCAAACTTGTTGTGAAAGAAATGTTGCGTCTCTTCTTTTGAGAATGCTAGCTGTCTAGTTCTCATGCTGATCCTCTTACTTCAATGCACTGAGACAGCGACCCAAAACAAGTATGCACTCTATTTAACGATCTGTAGTCTTCCCACTGGAGGCTCTTGGCCATTCACTTGAAACTGCTTGAAACAAATGCCCAAAGTTGGGCTTTAGGGCCTATTAACACTTTGGAGTTCTTGTACATTGCATTAACATGCATTATACCACTCGTTAATGTGCATTGCGTTAAGGCAGCCCATTTATTTTGAATGGGCTACTAATGCACCAGAATGGACTAAGAAAAGTAAATGCAGCAATTTTTCGAATGCATCGCAGCACAAAGCACAGTAAAGCTGAGTATCCATCAGAGCTGCTTTGCCTTTGGGTGCCATTCAAAATAAACAACATGTTTCACAACACACTAACATGCATTGACCTGCATTACAGTAATGTTCTTATTACTGCAGCGCAAAAGTGTGATTCAGCCCTAAAAGCCAGTGAGTCAACATGACAGTCAGATGTAGCAGCTAAATGAATAGACCTACCTGCAATGTTAATATTAGGTTACAGCTAGGGGACTGAAGGGTTAGAAAGAGTTAATGCACTGTAACATTAAATGCTTGAGAAACAAAGTGTCCTGCTGTACTTTCACACATAGCATAACCGCAGGCCAAACGAGCCCCCTAAATAACTGAATGTGAGACTATGTCCCCAGACAGGCTGACCACCAATATCCTGTGACGCATGTTGCTACTTGCTAGTTTGAACTATATATGTAAAATGTCATACTATATACATGTTTATGCTTGATGTCTTGTTCCTCCCCCTTGTGCTACGTGACACCTTTTGTTCTGAGTTTTTATAAAAATTCGAGCCAAGCTACCATTAAAGCGGAGTATACTTTGGGACCATTTTGTGTCTTCTTCACGTGTTTGCTCCCAGAGCTCTGCAGAGGAATCCACTGGTCATTCATATGAACCTGGCAGAATTAACCCTTTTGGGGACGCTTTAATGTTTAGCGTGGGATCAGGGCTGCCATCAGGGCGGTACAGCCGTTACAACTGTAAGGGGCCTCGGGGCCTCAGGGCCTGAGGGGCCCGCCCAGGCCAGAAGAAGTCAGGACAGGTGAAGGGGAGCCATGCTGTGCATTACAGAAACGATCTCTGTGTTCTCTGTGGCATTGAGCTCAGACATCGAGCTCTTCACTGCCACCTCTGGCTACTATGTGCATGTGCACCCCTCGTGTACTGGGCTTTTCTGTGTCAGCAACATGTCAGCTTTGTGAAAACGAACTGGGACCAGGTAGGAAGAAATTCTTTACAAGTATGGGCTGTGAAGGAAAGGGAGGCGGGCTGTTTGTGTACAGGGAGGGGCCAGAGCCTTGTGTTTACAGATTTGTGTATGTGTGGGGCTGACCTATATATATATATATATATATACAGGTGTGTGTGGGGGCTGGCATATATACAGGCAGTGGAGGTGCATCCATTAAGGGCGCACCTCCACTGCCCCCTCTCTCCAGCCACCCACCTCTATATATCATGGACAGATTCATGCATTACATTGCATGAATCTATCCATGGTCACTATAGCCACCACCTATTCAGGTGTCCGGACCCTTTTCGGACGCCGGCGCCTAAATTACAGCGGCGGGTGTGTATTTTTGAAGCACCTGATTAAAGCCATAGGCTCTAATAGGCTTCAAAAAAGATTAACTTTTTTCGCAATGCTCTGTGTGTGTGTTAGAACAGCAAATGAATATTCGCTTTTCTAACACTGAATCACCTCTCCGCCAATCAGGAAGCGTGGGCATGTTACCTATCAGCTGATTGGCTAAAACGACAGGCGCTGTGATTGGATGCCTATCAGGAGGAGGAGAAGAGGAGACGCATGGAGGACACAGCTCGCCCCTGTCACCCGCTGCCCCACTGAGATAGGGTAAGTGCTGGGCAGACAGCAAGGGGGCGGGGGTGTCACAGTGTTAACTTTTAAATGGGCACAGTGGCTGCATTTGATGGGTACAGTGGCTGCATTTGATGGCAAGGTGGCAGCATTTGATAAGCACAGTGTCGGCATTTGATGGCACAGTGGCTGCAATTGATGGGCACAGTGAGGTTGCAATTGATGTTTTTTTTGGAATGTTTCAGTTTGTTCGCGCCTCCCAAAAATGTTTGTGAGAGGCCTGTAATTGTCATCATAGGTATACCTCAACTATGAGAGACAAAATGAGACAAAATGTAGAAACAAATCCAGACAATCACATTTTTGATTTTCTGATTTTTGAAAGAATTTATTTGCAAATTATGGTGGAAAATAAGTATTTTGTCAATATCAAAAGTTCATCTCAATACTTTGTTATACATCCTTCGTTGGCAATAAAAGAGGTCAAACGTTTTCTGTAAGTCTTCACAAGGTTGTCACACACTGTTGCTGGTATGTTGGCCCATTCCTCCATGCAGATCTCCTCTAGAGCAGTGATGTTTTGGGGCTATCGCTGGGCAACACGGACTTTCAGCTCCCTCCTTTCAGCTCTCTCCCTCCCTCATTTTCTATGAGGTTGAGATCTGGAGACTGGCTAGGCCACTCCAGGACCTTGAAATGCTTCTTACAAAGCCACTCCTTCGTTGCCCAGGCGGTGTGTTTGGGATCATTGTCATGCTGAAAGACCCAGCCACGTTTCATCTTCAATGCCCTTGCTGATGGGAGGAGGTTTGCACTTAAAATCTCACGATACATGGCCTCATTCATTCTTTCATGTACACGGATCAGTCGTCCTGTTCCCTTTGCAGAGAAACAGCCCCAAAGCATGATGTTGCCACCCCCATGCTTCACAGTAGGTATGGTGTTCTTTGGTTGCAACTCAGCATTCTCTCTCCTCCAAACACGACGAGTTGTGTTTCTACCAAACAGTTCTACTTTGGTTTCATCTGACCATATGACATTCTCCCAATCCACTTCTGGATCATCCAAATGCTCTCTAGCAATCCTTAGATGGGCCCGGACATGTACTGGCTTAAGCAGGGGGACACGTCTGGCACTGCAGGAGTCCCTGGCGGCGTAGTGTGTTACTGATGGTAGCCTTTGTTACGTTGGTCCCAGCTCTCTGCAGGTCATTCACTAGGTCCCCCACGTGTGGTTCGGGGATTTTTGCTCACCATTCTTGTGATCATTTTGACCCCACGGGGTGAGATCTTGCGTGGAGCCCCAGATCGAGGGAGATTATCAGTGGTCTTATATGTCTTCCATTTTCTAATTATTGCTCCCACAGTTGATTTCTTCACACCAAGCTGCTTGCCTATTGCAGATTCAGTCTTCCCAGCCTGGTTCAGGTCTACAATTATGTTTCTGGTGTCCTTCGACAGCTCTTTGGTCTTCACCATAGTGGAGTTTGGAGTGTGACTATTTGAGGTTGTGGACAGGTGTCTTTTATACTGATAACAAGTTCAAACAGGTGCCATTCATACAGGTAATGAGTGGAGGACAGAGGAGCCTCTTAAAGAAGATACAGGTCTATGAGAGCCAGAAATCTTGCTTGTTTGTAGGTGACCAAATACGTATTTTCCACCATAATTTGCAAATACATTCTTTCAAAAATCAGACAATGTGATTGTCTGGATTTGTTTCCACATTTTGTCTCTCATAGTTGAGGTATGATGACAATTACAGGCCTCTCTAATTTTTTTAAGTGGGAGAACTTGCACAATTGGTGGCTGACTAAATACGTTTTTGCCCCACTGTATACAGGTGTGGGGGGTGCTAAAATTTATACTGGTGTGAGGGGGACTGACATTTATACAGGTGTGAGGGTGCTGACATATATACAGGTGTGTGTGTGTGTGTGGGGGGGGACTGGCATATATACAGGTGTGAGGAAGGCTGGCATTTACAGGCGTGTGGGGGGGATGATATATATACAGGTGTGTGTGAGGGGGGCTGACAAATATACAGGTGTGAGGGGGGCTGACATATATACAGGTGTGTGTGTGGGGGGCTGGCATATATACAGGTGTGTGTCGGCTGACATATATATATAGGTGTGAGGAAGGCTGACATATACAGGTGTGTGGGGGGGACTGACATATGTACAGGTGTGTGGGGGGGCACTGACATATATACAGGTGTGAGGGGGGCTGACATATATACAGGTGTGAGGGGGCTGACATATAAACAGGTGTGTGTGGGGGGGTGCTGACATTTATACTGATGTGAGGGGGCTGACATTTATACAGGTGTGAGGAGGGATGACATATATTCAGGTGTGTGTGAGGGGGCTGACAAATATACAGGTGTGAGGGGGGGCTGACTTATATACAGGTGTGTGTGTGTGGGGGGGGCTGGCATATATACAGGTGTTTGGGGGCTGACATATATACAGGTGTGAGGAAGGCTGACATATACAGGTGTGTGTGTGTGTGTGTGTGTGTGCGGGGGGGCTGACATATATACAGGTGTGTGTGGGGGGGGCTGACATATATATATATACAGGTGTGAGGGGGTTGACCTATACAGGTGTGTGTGTGAGGGGGCTGACATATATACAGGTGTGAGGGGGGCTGACATATATACAGGTGTGTGTGTGTGTGTGGGGGGGGGCTGGCATATATACAGGTGTGTGGGGGGGCTGACATATATACAGGTGTGAGGAAGGCTGACATATATACAGGATTAAGGGGGGCTGAGTGTGTACAGGTGGGGTGGCTGGTGTGTGGATTCGGTAGGATGGCTCGTGGGCAAGCCCTGGGAATGTTGGTGGTCAGGCTCGGCTCGGGGGTGGGGCAGGCCTAAAGCTGTGTAAGGGGCCCAAAAATTTCTGATGGCTGCCCTGAGTGGGATGTTGTCCACTCCACATTAAACTCGTCAAACACAAGTGAGCACATTTTCTGTGCTCTCTTTTACCTAATACAGCTTAGTCACACTTTGATTATTTTATCCTTATTCAGTTTCATACTATGTTTTTTCTTGCATCCAGTATCTGTGTCAGTATTCTATATGTTAGTATTGGTAATCTCTCGAACAGAGATTGGTGTGCTTTTCCTTGTGGCCTGCCCTGACACAATGTTGAAAGTAATTTTTTGTATGTTGTGGCCCATTTTTGTTTATTCATTTACACAATAACCCTCCCTTAGCCCTTCCCGACCACAATACACTTTGCGGTTTGCAAATGGTTTACCGGGATTATGGCTGAAAATATCAGCCATAACCCCGGTATTGTTTTTTGCAGCCAGCAGTTGGCTTTCTCATGAAAGCATTCAGAGTGGCTCATGAGCTGCTGGAATGCTTTCCGAATTTGGTGGTGTTTCTCGGCATTACCTTTTGCAGCCGAGAAACGATCCGACGATGACACCGGCTGCTCCCATAGGCTATCAAAGTGTAGATACTCTTTGATTGACTCTATGGCCTTGGAGGACCGGTGTGACGTCATGACGTCGCTTCCAGTCCATGCTGAAAATAAATAGTTTTTTGGGGGTTTTTTTGAAGCTAAAGATCGAAAAAATGTGTTTTGATCTTTTGCTTTTAAAAGTAAAGAAGAGATCTTGGGTCTGTTTGACCCCAGATCTCTCCATAAAGAAGACTTGTCATCCTTATTTCTATTACAAGGGATGTTTACATTCCTTGTAATAGGAATAAAAGTGATAAAAAAAAATAATTAAAGGGACAGTGTAAAAATAAAAAATAAAAAGTAAAATAAATAATAATACAATTTTTTTAAAGCACCCCATCCCTCCATGCTCACGCGCAGAAGCGAACGCTTCGTGCACACATATATAAACGATATTCGCACCACACATGTGAGGTATCATGGTGAATGATAGAGTGAGAGCAATAAATCTAGCGCTAGACCTCCTCTGTAATTCTAAACAGGTAATCTGTAAAGACGTTTAAAGTGTCCCCAATAGAGATTTTTAAGTACCGTAGCTTGTCGCCATTCCACAAGCGTGCACAATTATAAAGCGTGACATGTTAGGTGTCTATTTATTCAGCGTAAGATCATCTTTCACAATTGGGGTAAATGTGTTTTTCTTTATTCATTAAAGTATATTTTTTACCCAAAAAAATTGTGTTTGCAAAACAGCTGTGCAAATACCGTGTGACATAAAAAATTGCAATGATTGGCACTTTATTCTCTGTTAAAAAAAAATGTTTAGGGCTTTTAATTTTCTAGCAAAAAATACTGATTTAAACTTGTAAACAGAAACAGCCAGAAAAAAGCCTGGTCAGCAAGTGGTTATTGCAGGTAAGCAGATTGGCTTTGTTATCGTGTGACGGCTGTGGTTGCCTCCCACAGCGATCACATGATTGGGAGTTTATTCCTGCTGGTTCCTGCTCAGAAGCCATGACCAAGAGCTATAAGAGACAACTTGTTCAGCATACAAATGCAGACTGCCATGAATGCATATATGTGATGAGTGGGTATTAAGGCCCAGTTTTACTGCCACCACATATATCAGTTACATGGTCAGGAAGGGGGTAAACTCAGAATACAAGCAGACCTCCCAACCTACAAAAACTAATTTCAGAGAGGTGCCCCCCCCCCACCAATTTAACACAACCATAGGACGATCAAATGAAGTCATACATCCAGTCACACAGACACACACCTAGTCACACAGACACACAGCCAGTCACACATTCACACAGCCAGTCGCATTTACAGTCACACATTCACACAGCCAGTCACACAGAGGCACACACCTGATGACCTGGAGTGGAAGTCTGGAAAACTTCACGTGGCACAGACAGGACAGTGGCAGCTAACAGCACCCAGCTCCCTCCCCAAGCAGCAACAAAAGGCAGGAAGTACTGAAAGGGGGCAGAGCCAATGTAAATTGAATGGACCGGTTGGTGGGCGGGCCACTCCCTTCTGCTCTGCTCACAATGCTGCTGTCTCCTGTTCTGGAAGCTGCGGCTGGCTCTGCCTGGACAAGCCAGGACATGTCTGGACTCTGGAAAGGTGCAGAGGTGGAGCAGCGAGACTGAGCACTGTCAGTCAGAACCTACCTCAGCCCAAGCCAAGCCCACAGCCTGGGCCGGCGCATCCAGAGGTCAGGAGGTGTAATAGCAGGCATCAGCAGCAAAACTACAGTGAATTAGTGCCGACTGTGGTGTGTCTGGGTGTGGTACGCCACTAATTAAACAGTGCAGCAGAGCACAACATGCACCAGCCCAGGATCGGCCCTGCAGCCGGGATATCGTGCGGCACATGCGGGTGTCAGGGAACTTCAGCCGATATGCGGGAGACTCCCGCACCTCGCAGGAGACTTGGGATGTCTGTACCAGTAAGCAACACATGTTCTTCTGTACTCTCTTTTACTAGATAAAAGATAGATATAATGCAGGGTGCTTCCTTGTTACACATTTCACTCAGATTGGCAGATTTAAACCCAAATGGCAGCCTCCATGTATCTATTATGATAGGTGTGCTTAAAACAAGGGACAAAGTGTATTCTCGGAACAGCTAGCTTATGGTAACAAGGTGTTTTGCAAAGTAGCAGCCTGGTAGACTTAACCATTGCTGGATGAAAAATTGAAGCCTTGGGCTGGTCAGCTGTATGCATTTCACATAATATTTCATCGTTTTCAATGAAGTACACCTTTTAGTTGTAGGAAGAAACCAACAGGAAACACAGCAGCAGTTACGCGAATGGTGAACTGACCACCAGTTGTGTAGAGTGCAAGAAGGAAAGCATGTATTTTTAGAAAATAACATCTGAAAAACAGGCTATTGGGATAGAGCTGCATATATAGCCATTTGAAAAAAGAAATGAGTTACATTGGCATTTGGGAGAATAATGCCGTGTACACACGGTCGGACTTTCCGTCAGAAAAAGTCTGATGGGAGCTTTTCATCATATTCCGACCCTGAATATGCCCCATCTTACTTTTTCTGTCGGCATTTCCGATGGACTAGAGCCTGTTTTAAATTTTTCCGTTGGAAATGCAGACAGAGTTTTGCCCGATGAAAAGTCCGGCCATGTGTACACGGCATTACTCACCATGTTTGGAACAAAATAATAAAACAAGATAAAAAGAGTTTTAAATATGAAAAAAAAATGGTAGATGCTCCACATCATGCTGAAAGACCTGTCACATTGGATGATCTATGCAAACACCTGTTTGTGCTCTCCATGAAACCGATAGAAATGAATTCCATTCATTTCACTCATCAGTGGACGTATCCCTGCAGAAAATCCACTCTCATTGACAGCAAAGTAAGTGGTGTTTCATCTCCATGCTAATTGCTTGATTGTTTTAATAAAATTGCCTGAACGACAGCAGGTGCGACTGCCAAGTGGCTATTGTTACATGACATGTGTGATTGATTACACCTTCAAGGATATAAACCGTTTGTCATACTTGAGGGGTTTTCCCTGTAGAAATAGGGGTCAATTGGATATGTGGCACTATGCATCATACCTGAAATGAATGAAAATAGATAATAAATGTTTTTAATTGTGTTTTAATACTTTTATTCCTATGATCTGAAACAAGAGCGCAGCTCTAGAAGGATATGTACCTATAAAAAAAAGAAGATGCTAGTTTACACTGGGGAGTAGGATTATTTATTATATATTATGTATATCATATCTAATTCTGTATGAAATACTTTCATAAACATACAATGGAAGTAAAGGCTTCCACTTCAGAACTTTACTGCAGGGAAGCCAGGTTTCTACTTGTATCTGCCAGAAACATTGACATCTTATTACTAATTGTAGCAATAACTCTCGGCGGAGCTGCTGGTTTAAGCGGGCTTGTTACCTTCACTCTCCTTCACTCTGTTTCACCGTCACCGGGTCTAGGGTTCCGTTGAGTTCACCTCTGGACGATACACGCACCAACACTTGAGTACGTTTTCAATGCTTTATTGAACAATTAACGAAGGAAGTAGCAGGAAAGAGGCAGAAGGGAAAATTTCAGGGAGAGCTCAAATACCTTTCTGTAGGATTCATGACAAATGTCCTTTAGAGTTGAATATTACAATAGAATGCACTCCCCTCATGGGACACACTCTCTGCTCGCCTGGATAGGCCTCTCTCACTTGCCTAGCAGCCAGTACGTAGCATGAACAAAAGTCTCTGCCACAGACTTGTTTGGGATAAACCCGTACGATCCTCTGCCACAGGATGTATTGGTTTTGTGGTGAATGTCCAGGCTTCTGGGCCCACCCATGCGCCGCAGTGGCGTGGGCCTCCGGAACGGAGGACCACGAGATAGCACTCTAACGCATACCTGTCGGCCAGGAGGGCCAGCAGGTGGCTGTAAAACGAACCCCAAAACATGGCGTCTGTCCCATATATACCCTCTCCCAGAATGCAACTCGGAGGACCACCTCCACCTCCACCGAGTTGTCTCCGGAACAGAAGAGCATACATACGGCCCAGTATGGAAACACATGCAACGTCAGCCAAGCGGGAACAGAGGCAAATCTAACTTCACCTAATGAGCAATTTGCTACATTTACCTATCAGATGGTATCATCTGATAGCTACATACTCTGTCCAAAAACAGTGACAGTAACTCCCAAGCCTGGGAGTAGGTATTTGAGCTTTACAATAACTTGGATAGTCAGGGAAGAAAGAAAGACAGTAGAAAGACATTATAAGACTTACATCTACAAAACATTATGTTCACGTCCGTAAACAAAACCATCCTATGACTGTACATAACCTCACTATCTCTCTAGCTGAAAAGCCTCCCAGCTTGATAGGAGATCCAATAGTTCCGGAAGAGGAAAACACGTTAAACACACACATATATACTGTACAATATCAGGAGCAAAGCCTCATTTTCTCTTTTGTTTTTTTTTTTAAATGAGCTTCTCTTCCTTTTTTACCTATATCAAAATAATAAGGAGTTCATCCCTGTATAATAATTTCTTTGAAGGAAATCCGGCTAGCAAAAAAGAAGTCCTTGGATTTGAAACACTAAACAGAATATGCAGATCTTGACCACGAAGATCTCTTTATACTGACACTCACTATCTAACTTCAAAGTTCTTTTGTCCATGATCACCAATAAAACCGGGGACCTGGCAAGGTCAGTGGCTTTCCCGTATTATCCACTGTGGTAATGAAATAGACAATGTCATCTTTTCCGGGCCTGCAGATGACCACTTTGTCAGCATAGATGTGCCGACCGAAGTCCCAGTGCATAAAACATCCACTAAAACGTTCATCCATTTTAACAGAACATCCAATCTTTCGGAAAGGCTTAGGCACAGACAAATAGTCCCACACAGCTTCACTGTACCAAAGTTCCAGATTAAGTTCAATCACTTGCATTATGTCCTTGGGCACATAAGGGAATTCCAAACCATACTCTGCAGCCACACGCTTGTTTAACATCCTCTGCAAACGTGTAAGTTTGGGCAAAGACCTGTCTTTCCCTATACCAGGAGGCACACATGAATCCAATGATTTGCTCACCATAAACCCAGCCGGTGTCTGTAGTGAATTAGCAACTTTCGGTAAAGCCTCAGTAACAGTACTGTGCGGCTCCACACAGGGTGACGTCTTCCCAGAACTCAGGGCTGTCCATTCAGGGAAAGTCATAGCAGAGGCAACGTCTTCGCCTTGTGACCACAACAGTTCTTGTGACATAGTTTCGAATAAGTCATCATCACCGGAAAGATCCGACATGGATTCTATTTCTGATTCTCCCAACTCTTCCGCTGGCAGATACTTATTTACAGTCCCAGATACATTCCCCATCAGTGGCTTACCCGTTCCTGACGTGGACTTTGATAGCCTCGGTTCAGGTAACCTCTGAGGTAGGCCTCGACCACGGCCGTGGGAAGCCTTCACATATCCCACCTTCCTCTGAACAGGTACAACAGGAGCAGGTGTAGTGGACGCAGAAATCACAGTAATGTCCCCTGATGAGACGGCAACAGCAGTGTCTCTTTCCGGAACATTGTCAGTAACAACAGGCAAAGTGGTGGCCTGACGTTCTCTCTCTGTAGTAGTAGCAGCTTCTACTGTGGTGATACCTGTTGCCCAATCCATCCGATAGGCACAGGGCGACGTGGTAGGTTGCTCCACCACAAACAAGTACTCTCCACATTGCGGACATCGGCCAAATGGATGAAGATGCACGGCCAGTCCTTCACATCGATGGCAGATCATGCCCAGTCCCTCAATATCTCCTGAGGTATACAAGACAAACCTCCCCTGCGGCTTCAAACGAACTCCAGTATCCGTAAGCAGGGTTCCGGTCGGCACAGTATTCAACACGGTGTTTGCAGGGAACATTCTCGGTCCCACAGTTGGCCGCATTGCCGGAAAAGCCATACTCTGATCTTCTCAGCACGATCATGAGGCTTCTCTTTTCCTCTGGCGCCAAACACATACACGCATCCCATGCGGTATCAAGTAGGGTAGGCTCCTCCCACTTGTTCTTCTGATCACATAGCTCCCGGGCTTTCACTGGCGCCCACCGTCTACGCACTCAGAAATAAAGTCCTGCAGTTTTAACCCCTTCTCTTCCTGCAAAATTTTGACAAAGTCCAGCTCTCACCGTAAACTCCCGGTGAAACACTTCTCTGGGTTGCGAGAATTGACGGTCAACAAATCCCGGACGACGCTCCCACATGTAGCGGAGCTGCTGGTTTAAGCGGGCTTGTTACCTTCTCTCTCCTACCCTCTGTTTCACCGGCACTGGGTCTAGGGTTCCATTGAGTTCACCTCTGGACGATACACGCACCAACACTTGAGTATGTTTTCAATGCTTTATTGAACAATTAACGAAGGAAGTAGCAGGAAAGAGGCAGAAGGGAAAACTTCAGGGAGAGCTCAAATACCTTTTTGTAGGATTCTTGACAAATGTCCTTTAGAGTTGTATATTACAATAGAATGCGCTCACCTCGTGGGACACACTCTCTGCTCGCCTGGATAGGCCTCTCTCACTTGCCTAGCAGCCAGTACGTAGCACGAACAAAAGTCTCTGCCACAGACTTGTTTGGGATAAACCCGTATGATCCTCTGCCACAGGATGTATTGGTTTTGTGGTGAATGTCAGTCACAGTGCTTGAACCCTTAAGCCAAACCCGGCAACATTATGCTATAAAGTTACTTTAGGATACGTCCTCCAACTGAGTCACCAGGCCCCTCTCCAGACCAGCACTCTGCATGATTCTTCCATGATGGGTCCTCCCCTGGGATCTTCTCGGTTGTCCAGGTTCTTCACTCTGGATAGACAGCTCAGGACCATTCCTCGGCTGCTGTGGAAGGTCCCAGACAGGCTTCTGGGCCCACCCATGTGCCGCAGCTGCGTGGGCCTCCGGAATGGAGGACCATGAGATAGCACTCTAACTCATACCTGTCGGCCAGGAGGGCCAGCAGGTGGCTGTAAAACGAACCCCAAAACATGGCGTCTGTCCCATATATACCCTCTCCCAGAATGCAACTCGGAGGACCACCTCCACCGAGTTGTCTCCGGAACAGAAGAGCATCCATATGCTTTGACACGTTGCCTTTCCAACACTAGCCGATAGTAACAATGACACCCACCGGCCCAGTATGGAAACACATGCAACGTCAGCCAAGCTGGAACAGAGGCAAATCTGACTTCACCTAACGAGCAATTTGCTAAATTTACCTATGAAATGGTAGATCGCAAATCTACCAGCGCTACATAATTAAAACCAGTAGGGAGTCCCCAGAATTGAAATACAAGTTTAGGGTAACCTTGGCTTCAACTAATGTTAGACAACAAGTAACACCAGCGCTAAAACATGGCCATCTGTGGATGGGGAGGAAAGGGCACGGTTAATGACATGGGATCTGAACCCAGTGCAGCCATTGCTGGACGGTATGGATAAACAGTGTACAACAAAACAAACGGACCAGCGCTCAATGGGTTGAAGAGTAAACACAGTCTTACAGCAGACAGTTGAACATGATTAGTCCTAGTTTATTCAGTAATGCATGTAAAAGAACAATCCTGTTGTCAGGAAGGTATATGAGGTAGGTAAAAAATAAATCAATAGCTTACAGTTTCACAAAAGATCCATGGAGCAACGAATGTGGAACATGCTCACTAGCATGTGGGAAAGGGCTGGACGTGCTGAAGGAGAAAGCGAAGATAATTGACAGCGGGAAGGTGGAGACCCGAAATGTAAGCTGCACGTGGCTGGGATGCCAAGTCCGCTGGCGTACTGACAGGTGGAAGGGAGAGAGCCGCGTTGCTGCAGTGTGGATGACGCTATACGTTCACAGCATCTAAAGCCCAATCAATGTGAATCCCAGCTGCGTGGGAGTGTCCCAAAACAACGTAAACCCTAGGGGGATGTCAGTCAGCGTTGCTGGTGTTCTAGGTGTGCTGGTTGTTGGAGCACCTCATGGACCTGGGTGACCTGTTAGCTGTGGTGGTTGCCTTGACAACGCATTTCACACATCTGCGCTTTTTAAAATCTAATGTTAGACACCAATCGCTATTCTGTTTTAAATGCAGTGGGCCTTTAACCACTTCAGCCTCGGAAGAATTTACCCCCTTCCTGCCCAGCACGTTTTTTTGCGATTCAGCACTGCGTCGCTTTAACTGACAATTGCGCGGTCGTGCAACGTGACTCCCAAACAAAATTGACGTCCCTTTTTTCCCACAAATAGAGCTTTCTTTTGGTGGTATTTGATCACCTCTGCGGTTTTTATTTTTTGCGCTATAAACAAAAAATAGCGACAATTTTGCAAAAAACGCATTATTTTTTACTTTTTGCTATAATAAATATCCCCAAAAAATATTTAAAAAAACAACATTTTTTTCCTCAGTTTAGGCCAATACGTATTCTTCTACATATTTTTGGTAAAAAAAAAATTGCAAGCGTATATCGATTGGTTTGTGCAAAAGTTATAGCGTCTACAAAATAGGGGATAGTTTTATGGCATTTTTATTGATAATTTTTTTTTACTAGTAATGGCGGCGATCAGCGATTTTTATCATGACTGCGACATTATGGCGGACACATTGGACATTTTTGACACATTTTTGGGACCATTGTCATTTATACAGCAATCAGTGCTATACAAATGCACTGATTCCTGTGTAAATGACACTGGCAGTGAAGGGGTTAACCACTAGGGGGCAGTGTAAGGGTTAAGTATGTTCTGGGGAGCGTTTCTAACTGTGGGGGGCGTGGCTACATGTGATACGTCACTGATCTCTGCTCCCGATCACAGGGAGCAGAGATCAGTGACGCTGTCACTAGGCAGAACGGGGAGATGCTTGTTTACATTAGTATCTCCCCGTTCTTCCTCTCCATGAGGCGATCATGAGTATCCCCGCGACGATCGAGTCCGCGGGACCCGCAACCCGACTGACGGAGCTCCACGCAATGGCACGGCAGCAAATGTAAAGGGACGTATGGGTACGCCCATTTGCCCAGCCGTGCCATTCTGCTGATGTACATCAGCGTGCGCAGGTCGGGAACCAGTTAAGAAGTATATCTGACAGGTAAACAATGCATAATTCATACCACAGGCAAATAGACAGATTTAGCGATATTGTACAAGGTAGATGATTACTGATTCATAAACTCATCAGTAGGACTGCATCAATTTCAAATTTAGATATAACTAGTTTAACTAGAGTTTATGTAGCAGCATAAACTAACTCAGAAAATAAAGGGTTCTTGTGTGCACACTATGCAAACCAACACTAATAGCAGGTGGGCATAAGCATTCCTTACATAGGGGTACCCCTGAAGGTGTCTGAAAGTCCCTGGCACCTAATTGTCCACGTTAGCCAGAATACATTGGGGCCCTTCCGTAGGCGGTGCACTGTCCCTTTAAGAGTGTGGGTGATAAGTGGTTGACAAGTCACTAGATAAGTGCAGTTCCTATTGCATTAACTTAAATCTCAGTGTCCAGGTCCTTTGGCTCTTGGAGTGTGCACAGACACCCTAGCAGCGGGTCTGCACTGCTCCAGGTTCCTGCACACAGGTGGTTTGCAGCAGCTCAGTCTCTTGGCTCTGGTCCTCACAGAATGCAGCAACTCTCCTCTCTCTGTAAAACTCCAAAGGTGTAGAGCACAGACCCCCCACAGTAGGTGTGCACCTCTCGCTTCCCTCTCTGCAAAAGACCCCTCAGTCTTTAGATTTGCCTAGGAAAGGCAGTCCTGTCTCTCCTCTAATCTGCAGGGGTTTATGCCTCCTGTAGTTTAGCAGCCATTCATTTGCACTGTACAGCCTCCTTAGAGAACAACAAGTCCCAGACATCATCCTGCTTTCCATTGCCGCTGGTTGGCCCTGACTCACCTGCCTTTTGATTGGGCTGGGTGGGTGGTGGAAGAACAAGCGGGGGGGGGATTTTTTACACAGATTCCTCTCCTGCAACAGCTGTGAGAGAAGGGAGAGGCGCTGGCTGCACACACACACAGACCATCACTCTTGACAAGAAAAAACCTGGAAGCTGATTGGTTTATATGCAGAGCTGTACCAAATTTTGCTTTCTTTGGTTTTAGTAAATCAACCCCAGTGTACCAGCGGTGGGGTCGAGCAAGGGAGTTCACACACAGGGAAGCTCAGCCCACTCAGTCACTGCTCACCACAGCCCCTCCGCACACAGCAGCGGCACCAGCGCCGCGGGGGTGGTGGTGGTGAGTGGGTAATCGGCTACACTCTGCTAGCGATCAATATGTCTATCATAGTATAGTGGGGAAATGTGACTGATCTCCATGCAGTTTGGAGTTTGAACCAAGCCCTGAATCTCCACAGACACTTTCCCTAAAGTGTGTGTAGGGGGTGCACAAGAGTAGGACCATGAAGTAGGAAAGGGGTGAAGTAAGGTAAGGAAGTATATACTTTTGGAAACAAAACATCTTTTATTTGAGCACAACATTAAGAATAATATTGTAATAGTAATAATTTTGTTGTTCTGAGAATCAGCATCTGTTGCTTTTTTTTCGAATTCCCTGCCTTAGGTAAAATGAAGAACACATACAGGTAACTGTATTGGTTAGGCAAAAAAAAATTGTAATTGTTTCTACATGGTGTTGCATTCTGAGATCTGACAGAATTTTGTAGCCTTTTTGTATCCCCAAATTTCTGACCTTCTGTCTATGAACTACACAAAGGCGTGCGCACAGGGTGTGCCAGGTGTGCCTGGGCACACCCTAATTGCCTTGTGTGCTGCATATTCCCCCCTGTTTAGACCACTGATATTTCATCCCCCCCAAAAAATGTTACACAAGCCCAAAAAATTGGGGAAAAGAAAATTACCTAAATTACACTGTCCACTGCCCTACTGACACCATCAGTACATATACACATGCATATGTATTTGAGCTTTGGGGTGCACACCCTAATGCAAGAGGCTGCACACACCTATGGAACTACAGTTAACTCCAGGTGAAGGGAGGAGACAGAAAAAAGCCACTAAAGCTCTTTTTTTTTTTTTTTTTTAATTGTAGTAGTCAAACAATCAATCTTAATGTGTGCCTAAATTCAACTTTTTTACTATTGAGTTGATTTACTTAAAGCAAATCCACTCTGCACTACAAATCCACTACAAGGGCAATTGAAAGTGCAGTTGCTGTAAATCTGAGGGGAAGATCTGAAATGAGGGGAATCTCTTCTGATTTTATCATCTAATCATGTACAGGCGAAAATGCTGTTTTTTATTCTTCTTGCATTTCCCCCTCGGATCTACAAAGCCTGCACTTCCAAGTGCACTTCCAAGTGCACTTGCAGTGCAAGGGGGATTTGCCTTTGGTAAAAAAAAACTATGTCTTGGATGTTGCAAATAAAAAAATGCATCCCAGGCTGCAATAGTCAACCCCCTCTCCAGCACTGTCACTAACATTTATTTAACTCCTTTAGATCCGCGCTATAGCCGAATGACGGCTACAGCGTGGATCTGCTTTGCCGGGAGTATGTCAATTGATGTCCTCCTCTTTGCAGCCTCGCCACGCCCCCCTAAGGGGGGCGTGCGGTGTGCTGTGATCACCCGAGTCAATGAGACTCGGGTGATCACAGATCTGAGCAAGGGGTCGATCCCGGCCCCTTACCACGTGATCAGCTGTCAGCCAATGACAGCTGATCACGTGATGTAAACAGAGGATCGGTAATCATTTTTTTTTTCTCCTCACGCTGACAGCGTGAGGAGAAAAAAAGCCGATCACTGGAAGAGGAACAACATATTATGTGCCCACCAGTAACTCCTGCCAGTGCCAAATCAGCGCCAAAAATCAGTGCCCATGTTACTTAAGTGCCAGCAATCAGTGCCACCTATCAGTGCCCACAAGTGCCACCTATCAATGCCCACCAGTGGTGCCAATCAGTGCCTCATCAGTGCCACCTAGCAGTGCTGCCTATCAGTGTCACCTACCAATGCCGATCAGTGCCCATCACTGCCACCTATCAGTGCTCATCAGTGCCACTCATCAGTGCCACCTATTAGTGCCCTTCAGTGCCACCTATCAATGCCCATCAGTGCTGCCCATCAGTGCCACCCATAAGTGCCACCTCTCAGTACCCACCAGTGCCGCCTATTAGTGCCCATTAGTGCCGCCTTATCAGTGCTCATCAGTGTCACCTTATTAGTGTCCATCAATGCAGCCTATCGGTGCCCATCAGTGCAGCCTATCGATCCTCATGAGTGTAGCCTCATCAGCTTACATCAATGAAGGAGAAAAAAATACCTATTTGCAAAATGTATTAACTAAATATAAAACGGTTTTGTATTTTTTTTGAATTCGGTCTTTTCTAATTTTTTTTAACAAAAAATCAAAAACTCAGAGGTGAACAAGTACCACCAAAAGAAAGCTCTATTTGTGGGAAAAAAAATGATAAAAATTTTATTTGGGTACAGTGCAATTGTCATTCAAAGAGTGTCAGCGCTAAAAGCTGAAAATTGGTCTGGGCAGGAAGGGGTTTAGGTGCCCAGTAAGCAAGTGGTTAAATCTGCCACTAGATGTCCTCTGTTTTCCAGGTTGAATTTTGCCCAGTGTGATTAGACCTGGAAGATTGAGAACATTCCAAAAGTTCAGGACGCTATGACCTGGGCATCACCACAGTGCCCTAAAGTCCCAGTGTAATGATGCCGAGAACAGCCCTGGCACCATGTCAGTACTGCTCTCTACATTATTGGACCTCTCATCACCAGGAGAAGATCTGAAGAGGAGGACACTGCTAGTCACAGCCTGAAGACATCTAAAAAATCTAAGTATAAAATTGCATTACATACTACAAGGACGCCTTCAACTGAGCGATGGGCATTGATTGGGGGACAGGGGGCAAAGCTCTAACACATAACACAATTAATATACATTTGGAGTAAAATGAGAGCATGGAAAAAAGCATTCTCTCACTCCATTAGGGCAATATATTACATTTCAATGAGTCTGCATAGCTGCAGGGAGTTAATAGAGAAGCAGGTGCCCTTTTAACAGGAGAAGGACCCAGAGGTGACAATGAATTAGCTTTACTTTATTATCATTATTACATTTGTAAAGTAGTTAAGGGATGTCTTTTTTTTTTTACTTAAAAAAGTAATGAATTTATGGTGAGATTGGTGAAATAAATTGTTCATATCCCCATCAGGCACACATTTAGGGAACCTTGCCTTGTGCACTGGTCGAAATCATTTGGTGGTGGTGGGTGGGGGGGTTATGGTGTGGGGTTGTTTTTCAGGGGTTGGGCTTGGCCCCTTAGTTCCAAAGGAACTCCTAAGGCATCAGCATACCAAGACATTTTGAACAATATCATGCTCCCAACTTTGTGCAGTTTGGGTAAGTCCCTTTCCTGCCTTCCCAGAAGACTTGAAGCTGTTACATCTGCAAAGGGTGGGCCAACTCAGTAATGAACCCTATGGTTAAGACTGGGATGCCATTAAAGTTAAGTTCATGTGCGTGTAAAGGCAGGTGTCCCAATACTTTTGACAATATAGTGTATGTACAATATTGCAGTGGAATGGTGTTTTGAGAGAGGAGACCATGCTGTTCTGTTGGCCCTGTTTTAAAACACTTGATGCTTACAGACATACACAATTGTATCAGCTAAGGGAATCACGCCTGCAATTCTTTTGCTGCTGGAATACCAACCTGTATGTCTGGTATGTTGTTTTAAGCCAATAGAGAGCCAGCAACATTACTGTGCAAGTGGCCCCATGGGAGTTACCAGAACCCCCCTTTATATCCTTATATTTACTTATGTCTGCAATAAGATACAGTATACTGTATGTCAGACTAGAATTGATGGCTCTCACTTTTGTTTACTAGGTCAACAAGCCATACTGTTTCTGCCCAGAGCTGTCAGGCAGGCTTTTGTATCCAGGGAGAATTTAAACTCACTGCTCCCCTCTGATTGGTCCATCATTATGTGGCAGGAAGATCTGTCACTTATAGCCAGGTTCCACTTACTTTAAATTTTTTATTCAGTGTTTGGCTGTCAGGTTTTTTCTATTGGCTGGATCCAGTACTTATTATGGTACTGGACCTAAAATGACACCAAACTCCTATTATAAAATTATATTCAAGTATGTATTAACTCAGAAAATGCCTTTTATTGCTCTCAGCCTCCTCCAAATCTCCAAATTCTTAACATTTGTTTCTCTGATCCAACTTCCTGTTAGAGGGTGGCTGTGTTTGTTCTCCATGATCCCACTGTATGTATGAATGTAGCCACACTCTCTTGTTTACTCCTGGATGTACTGGAGACCAGTGGCAGCTGGTGCTTAATATTTGGGGGGGAGCAAACCAACAGCACACCCCCATCCCACCTGGAAGAGTGGGAGACAAATGGGAAGGCGGCGATCAGCCCCCCCTGCTGGAGACAGATGGACAGGAAGGCGTCGATCTGAGGCCTCCTTACCTTTGGAGGCAGATGACGAGTCCTGGCCTGGATGACACTCTGATCTCCCCTCCTCCTCCCTCCACTCTCTGAGTCGGGGAATGCTGGATGTGACTGCAGGTGAGCCGTCCCTGGAGACCTCACTCCAGGGCCGTTGCTTCTCCTCCCGGCATAACAGGAAGTGTGTCCTGAGACCTCTGGCCAATCGGGTCTCAGGACTTGCTTCCTGATTGGCCAGGAGGAGAAACGGGAAGACAGAAGCGAATATTAATTCGCTATTGTCACAAAACTGGGTGAGCTCAGGGTGCAGTGCTCTGCGCCTCAAGCCCACCCTTTTTTAAGCTAATTAGAGCCTCAGGCTCTAATTTTGTGCTTCCAAAAAAATAAAAAACCCCATTGGAATCCATGCATTCAGCACCCTGCATGTAGATTAGGGGCAGGGCGCATGGATTAGGGGGGTGGCACCCCTGCACTCCTTATGGATGGGCGTCCACTACTGGGGACTATAGGATTTGCAGTGTGCATAGTGTAGTTGACAGCAACTACTATGCACTGCTCATTCCAAACAAACAGAAGTGAGAGGGGAAAATAGAAGGTTTGGGAGGTCTTGAATGACATTACAAGGAGCCAGAAAAACACGGTAAGAAACAATTTTATGAAAAAATGATTGCAGGGCCATTAGGTAGTGAATGTGTGGATTTTTTAGGGCAAAATATGAATATCGTTTAGTGTCACTTTATTGTGGGAGAAATGTCAGTCACTGTGTGAATAGACAGGTCTTTTGAGGTATGTGATTTATGCTAATGATTTTTTCTGCATTTAATCCTTGGGCATAATGGATGAGGCTTTAGTAGTTTATTGTGCGTTAATTTTCCTTCTATATTTACTTGGCTTGAGCATTTATGGCTGAGTCCAACTATGCTATCTGTTTATTACTAAAGTTATTGATGTTATTTATACCATTGTTTAAAACCCTATAGAGTTACCACTGCCAAATTAAAGCCATTTCAAATTTAAAGTTAACATTGTCTGGCGTCTTTTACCTAAGGGAACTCAGATTTTGTTATACTGTGTTATTTAAACCCGTGCAATCATATGAAGTGCTAACAGTCACATGAGTGGATTTTTTACAATCCTATCATCTAGGGCTGGTGCTAAGCAAGGTCGATGAAGGTAGGTGCTTTCCTGAGCATAGTCTTGCATGAGGCTGCCTCAAAGTGGAGAGCTGATTACTCAAAAATGAAAGAAAAAATTGATATCACACAAGAGATCAATGGTAATCAATGCTAAGTTTAAGCTAGCCTGGTGTGTTTCCTGTGGGTACAGGGCTACCCAACTGTGGAACCTATTTTGTGTTTAAATTTATATTGGACTGCCAATGCTTTAACCAAGAACCCTTTTTAAATTTATTAATGAATTGAATAAAAATGTTCAGATTTGATTTCATTTTAATGAGTTTCTATGCCTTAAAAATGTGTATTTTGGGTAGGTTTGTGTTAAAGTCTATTTTTTTTCAAACAACATCTGTTTGAGATTTTGTCAAAAAGTTTTGCAAAAGAAAGGAAGTAAATACTAAAAATACACAGGTAAGACATAGGAAGTCTTTGGTCCATGAAGGAATTGCAAATACAATTATCCAAGAAGAAGGGATGCTTCCACACATTCAATCTCCACTTCAAACCATCCTCGGGAATCAAGACCAAGAGAGAGACTAACAATAGTGTCCACGCTCTTGACGTGACACCCCGGTGACGTCACTTCCGATGCGGTGAAGCATGTGGACATTATACCTAGGAGGAGAAGGTATCACTGAGCTAGTGAAAACAGTGCAGCGCTAAGAATCAAATGTTGAGTATTGACATATCAACATACTGTGATATACAAAATAAATTGTGATTAACATATACAAAAAACTCTAACACCATCATCTGATTAATAGTGTCTCTAAATAAAACAATGCAGCTGCATACAGATCCATAAATAAAAAACTGTTGTAATTGCGTTTTTTTATGGCCATCTGAATGAAGCCTTAATAATTTTGCATGCGTCCTTCACTAACACATGTTGGGAGGTGAAGATAGTGGAATCCATTGCAAGCAGACACAGGATAGAAGAAAGTGCGGTGTGATTCCCAGGTTGCCGTGGAAACTGAATGCCGATAGTGAGGCTTGTAGAAGAAATGTGACAGGGATCATTGTGGGTAGGGATGAGCCAAACACCCCCCTGTTCGGTTCGCACCAGAATATGCGAACAGGAAAAAAGTTTGCTCGAACACGCGAACACCGTTAAAGTCTATGGGACATGAACATGAATAATCAAAAGTGCTAATTTTAAAGGCTTATATGCAAGTTATTGTCATAAAAAGTGTTTGGGGACCCGGGTCCTGCCCCAGGGGACATGGATCAATGCAAAAAAAAGTTTTAAAAACGGACGTTTTTTCAGGAGCAGTGATTTTAATAATGCTTAAAGTCAAACAATAAAAGTGTAATATCCCTTTAAATTTCATAGCTGGGGGGTGTCTATAGTATGCCTGTAAAGGGGCGCATGTTTCCCGTGTTTAGAACAGTCTGACAGCAAAATGACATTTCGAAGGAAAAAAACCCATTTAAAACTACCCGCAGCTATTGCATTGCCGACAATACACATAGAAGTTCATTGATAAAAACGGCATGGGAATTCCTCACAGGGAAACCCCGAACCAAAATTTAAAAAAAAAATGACGTGGGAGTCCCCCTAAATTCCATACCAGGCCCTTCAGGTCTGGTATGGATATTAAGAGGAACCCCGGCCAAAATTAAAAAAAAAAAAAATGACGTGGGGTTCCCCCTAAATTCCATACCAGACCCTTCAGGTCTGGTATGGATTTTAAGGGGAACCCCGCGCCAAAAAAAAAAAAAAATGGCGTGGGGTCCCCCCAAAAATCCATACCAGACCCTTATCCGAGCACGCAACCTAGCAGGCTGCAGGAAAAGAGGGGGGGACGAGAGTGCGGCCCCCCCCTCCTGAACCGTACCAGGCCACATGCCCTCAACATTGGGAGGGTGCTTTGGGGTAGCCTCATCCCCACAACCCTGGCCGGTGGTTGTGGGGGTCTGCGGGCGGGGGGCTTATCGGAATCTGGAAGCCCCCTTTAACAGAAAATGAAGAAGAGAAGAAGGAAGAAGAGAAGAGGATGAAGAAGAAGATGAAGAGAAGAGCGGGAGCCTCCCCCCATGCCATGGGTGTGGAGCGGCCCTAGGAGAAGAAGATAGAAGACGCCGCGGAGGAGATGCTGGACGAGAACGCCGGAGGAAGAACCAGAAGAGCCAGAAGAACCAGAAGAAGAAGTAGATGAAGGAAGATAGAAGAAAGAAGAAGCATTTAAATAAAGGAATTGTCAAAAACTGTCTCTTGTCATTTTTAACATTTTTGACAGTTTTTTAGTGAAATGGTAGGGGTAAGTACCCCCTTACCATTTCACACAGGGGGGGGCCGGGATCTGGGGGTCCCCTTTGTTAAAGGGGGCTTCCAGATTCCGAAAAGCCCCCCGCCCGCAGACCCACACAACCACCGGCCAGGGTTGTGGGGATGAGGCCCTTGTCCTCATCAACATGGGGACAAGGTGTTTTGGGGGGCTACCCCAAAGCACCCTCCCAATGTTGAGGGCATGTGGCCTGATACGGTTCAGGAGGGGGGGTGCACTCTCGTCTCCCCCTCTTTTCCTGCGGCCTGCCAGGTTGCGTGCTCGGATAAGGGATTTTTGGGGGGACCCCACGCCGTTTTTTTTTTTTTTTTTGGCGCGGGGTTTCCCTTAAAATCCATACCAGACCTGAAGGGTCTGGTATGGAATTTAGGGGGAACCCCACGTCATTTTTTTTTTTAAATTTTGGCCGGGGTTCCCCTTAATATCCATACCAGACCTGAAGGGCCTGGTATGGAATTTAGGGAGACTCCCACGTCATTTTTTTTTTTTTATTTTGGTTCGGGGTTTCCCTGTGGGGAATTCACATGCCGTTTTTATCAATGAACTTCTATGTGTATTGTCGGCAATGCAATAGCCGCGGGTAGTTTTAAATGGGTTTTTTCCTTCGAAATGTCATTTTGCTGTCAGACTGTTCTAAACACGGGAAACATGCGCCCCTTTACAGGCATACTACAGACACACCCCAGGTATGAAATTTAAAGGGATATTACACTTTTATTGTTTGACTTTAAGCATTATTAAAATCACTGCTCCTGAAAAAACGGATGTTTTTAAAACTTTTTTTTGCATTGATCCATGTCCCCTGGGGCAGGACCCGGGTCCCCAAACACTTTTTATGACAATAACTTGCATATAAGCCTTTAAAATTAGCACTTTTGATTTCTCCGATAGACCTTTAAAGGGTGTTCTGCGGCATTCGAATTTGCCGCGAACACCCCAAATTGTTCACTGTTCGGCGAACTTGCGAACAGCCAATGTTCGAGTCGAACATGAGTTCGACTCGAACTCGAAGCTCATCCCTAATTGTGGGCATCAGAGTCAGCAGAGCCTGCATCGGGGGTAAGGAAAGGTGGCACTGGATCAGATCACCCCAGTGGGAGGGATTTTAGAGAGACTCTAAGGGGTTGATTTACTTTAGGCAAACAGACTGTGCACCTTGCAAAGTGCAGTTGATTTTACTAAATGAGGTAAAGCTTCAATTTACAAAAAATACCCAATCACATGCAATGAAAAAAAAAAAAAATTTTGCTTGCACATGATTGGATGATGGAAGTCAGCAGAGGTCTCTCTCATTTACTGAGCTCTGGAGCAACTGCTCTTGCAGAGTGCAACTGCAGTCTATTTGCATTTAGTAAATCAACCCCCAAGACTTTTAGCCTCTAAACAAGTATCACCTATATTTAGGACCCCCCCCAGAGTCAGGATTTAGGTACCCAGTGGGATTTGGGTGCACAAATACTTGATTCAATTGGGTATTGTTGTGCTGTACAAATTAGCTTTACTTTGTGACTGTTTGCTGCTCATGCTATTTTGCAGCCTTGTTGGGTGTGTAGCCCAATACATTTTCCTTCGAAGCCTTAAGCCTTGTACACATGATCGGATTTTCGGCCAACTAAACCGTGGACTTTTGTCCGAAGGGCATTGCCCCAGACTTGTCTTGCATACAAACAGCAAGGAAATTGTCGGCCAACAAGCATGAACTTAGTGACGTACTATGTGGTTTTTCAGCTCTTTAGCGCCACCCTGTGGGCTCCTTCTGCTAATTTTGTGTTAGTAGAAGTTTGGTGGGTGTTGATTCGTGCTTTTCATTTCACGCTTTTCATTTCCTGCTGATCAGTTCATTTCTGAACGGCCGTTCGTCAATCGGACATGTTGCGGAATCGGAGGAGATAACGTGTTATTTATTATTGGCCTTGGAGTTATTGCTTTCACCCAAGTCCAGTCCAGGAACAGGAGGAGGAGGAGTTCTTGGACCAAAAATCGGTTGCTTTATTAATCGCAACCAATTATGTCACATGCCTTTGCTGCGAGAGCTCCAGGAGAATAATCCAGATGTTTTTCGTAATTATCTCAGTCTGCTAGACCCCTGCTTTCACCAACTCTTGGCATTGTTGACCCCCTATATTAAGAAGCAGGACACATGCATGAGGCTTTTAATTTATTTTTTGGTTGAATAATAATGATTAGATTTGTTATATTTTTGGATGCATAGAATGTACTTTTTGGTTAAGTTCTATTGGTAGATAGCATGTCTAATTTTATTTGTTTTCTTTTTTTGATGCACAATAAAAAAAATGTGGAGAATAATACTTGGCTATGTGTTTTACTTCAAATGACAGTTTGGGAGTAGGCAGTTACATTTAAAAAAATACAAAGTAAAATTGACAAGGGACACCAACATAGTTGTATCTTTGATCTTAAAAACTATGGGATAATGGTGTGGTAACTTAAAAAAAAAAAAAAAAAAAAAAAAAGCATAATTAAAATTATTCTTGGTATCACTCGAAAAAAGAATTTGTTTGCAATAACTCCATCAGTATCACCAGCAAATCAGCTTCATTATCATCCGATTAAAGAAGAAGAGAATGTGCGCTGTATTTGGAGATTTCATAATTTGCCACGTCACGAATGTTAATTTTTCATTACGAAGGCTGGTTTACAAGACCGACTGCTTCTGGCTCGTCCTTGCTTCCGAGCATGCGTGTTTGTACTTTGGACTTTTGTCCTAGGAACTTGTGTACACACGCTCGGAAAATCCAACAACAGCCCTTTGTCTGCGGAAAATTCCACAGAAAATCCGACAACAATTGTCCGATGGAGCATACAAACGGTCAGATTTTCCGCCAACAGCCTGTCATCACACATTTCCCGTCGGAAAATCCGATCGCGTGTACGAGGCTTTAGTGTGTCAGATGTTGGCACTGCCAGAAGGGGTTGTTGACATCTGGAATCAGGGAACCCACAAATCAACAGCTCCTTTGGGGGTAAATGCTACATGATTTTGCGAATCAAAGAGTATGTTCACATTTGAAAATATTTAATTTTTGCTTGATTAAAAGGTAAAACAAATAATTAAACTTTGTATAGTCCTGTTTATTTAGAATTTTTAGCAGTGTTCACTACTGCTACTGCGCTGTGCAATGAATAGACAGCAATGCTGCTGTGCTGTAAACAGAACTTTAACCTTTTTTTTTGCTAGAACTTTATTGAAATGTCTCAAAGTGACATTTCGTTCAGGACTATTGGCTGAAGTGCGATTTCGTAGACTTCATTGCACCACACTGCACTGACAAAAGTGTACTGCATGCTGTACTTTTTTTTTTTACAGCATATCTCCATGGCACAGTGGTGTCAACTCGTAGAGGAATTTCACCGCTCCTAGCCTATATAAAAATCTCTTGCCTATAGAACTTCAGATGCTGACCAAAGTGAGCCCAACCATGCTCCATAAACGTAGCAGAAAAGCAGGAAATCGCACTCCAGTTTCAGATCATATCCAACTTTATTAATGCCAGAAAGTAAAGCACACTGCAGCTCTTTCTAGGACCAATCCTCTCTAATTCCACGGCAGAAAAGGTCCGATCCGTCGGACATTACGATTGTGTGTGGGCTTCATCTGACTTTTTCTTTCTAAAATTCTGACAGACCTAGAAATAGAACATGTTTCAAATCTTTCCGACGGACTCAATCCTTATCGGGAAAACCGTTCGTCTTTATGCTAGTCCAACGGACCAAAAACGACGCTATTGGCTACTGGCTATTGAACTTCCTTTTTCTAGTCCCGTCGTACATCAAACAGACTTTGGTGTGATCGTGCGTAGGCAAGTCCGTTTCAGCGGAACTCCGTTGCAACTCCGTCGAAAAGACCGTCAGAGTCTACTCTGAGGGAAAGTCTGGTCGTGTGTATGCGGCATAACACTTCTCCCAGTATGGGCTTGATAACAGAGAACAGAGTGGTGCAGAGTCTGCCATTAAATGGAACTGGCCCTTAAATGCACAAGTACAGTAGGTGCCAATGGACACAGCACAGCACACTGCACATGCCATTCAAGTAATCTGAATAAAAACATTCAAAACTGTATCTCAAAGCTTCTGAAAAGGAATGGCAATGTATGTTAAAGTACACAGAGCAGGGCATGTGTTTTCCAATAATTGCAATGTGAAAAGCTTTTATAACTACAAACTTTTTATATACTGTATGTACAGTTCAAGAAACTTTCTCTGGTTGAATCATTGATATGATACCTACAATAAGAGATTATGAAAAAGAATGGATGCTAAAGTGCACTTCTTTCCCCAGGCTGCTGACAGTGAAGAAGCAGCAGCACATTGCTAAGGTACCACCATGCTCTACCCTTCTTTAGACATGCACCTAGTGTTAGACAGACAGCACCAAATACAGCTCACTCATATTACCACTCAGTCCAGCTATAGGCCCCTAAGGCAGCCCATAGACAGTGTGAATTTCTTTCTTGCAACCACGGGTTGCAGGAAAGAAAATTGCACTATTCCCTCATCAACACAGACAGTGTTGACGGAGAATCCCTCCTGCCAAGCAATTGTCTGTTCGGTGGAGGGGGGGGGGGGGTGCAGTGGCATGCAGGGGAAGCCGTCTCCGCCGGGAGAAGACAGTGATTATTGCTAGTGGCTATAGCAGACGCTAGGGATGAGCTGAACACCCCCCGGTTTGGTTCACAGCAAAACATGCGAACAGGCA
Source organism: Aquarana catesbeiana (assembly GCF_042186555.1). NCBI lineage: Eukaryota > Metazoa > Chordata > Amphibia > Anura > Ranidae > Aquarana > Aquarana catesbeiana. Next base: position 763,375,022 of record NC_133324.1, read on the forward strand.
AAAAGTTCGGCAGAACACGAGAACACCGTTAAAGTCTATAGGACACAAACATGAATAATCAAAAGTGCTCAATTTAAAGGCTTATATGTAAGTTATTGTTATAAAAAGTGTTTGGGGACCTGCCCTGGGGGACATGTATCAATGCAAAAAAAAGTTTTAAAAACGTCTGTTTTTTTGGGAGCAGTGATTTTAATAATGCTTAAAGTGAAACAATAAAAGTGAAATATTCCTTTAAATTTCGTACCTGGGGGGGTGTCTATAGTATGCCTGTAAAGTGGCGCATGTTTCCCTTGTTTAGAACAGTCCCTGCACAAAATGACATTTCTAAAGGAAAAAAAGTCATTTAAAAGTACTCGCGGCTATAATGAATTGTTGGTCCCGGCAATACAGATAAAAGAAGTCATGGGAAAAAACGGCATGGGATCCCCCACTCCATTACCAGTCCCTTTGGGTCTGGTATGAATATTAAGGGGAACACCAAACCAAAATTTAAAAAACAAAATTGCGTGGGGGTCCCCCCAAATTCCATACCTGGCCCTTCAGGTCTGGTATGGATATTAAGGGGAACCCCGCACCAAAATTTTTAAAAAAATGGTGTGGGGGTCCCCCTCAAAATCCATACCACACCCTTCAGGTTTACAAATGACAGGTAGTGAATTTTCTTTATATAATTCTAGCAAAGCTGTATCTGTTCAAGAACAGGCAATATTGGGAATATTACAAATAGGGAAAATACAATAGGGATGAGCAATTGTGGAGCTAGTGTGAAGTACAAAAAATTGGTCACAAGTTAGTCTGCAGTTTCTGCTTGTGTATTCTTACCCCCTTGCTGCAGTGCTTTCTCTACCCTGATTCCTCTAACATGTGTGGTTTGGCTGTACTCACCTTTGGGCATCACCTCCTATTCTGTGGGCTTTTATTTCCTTCCCTTCCATCACTTCCTGGCCCTCCTCCTGGTTTGCTTGCCTATATAAGTTCTCTGAGCTCCTCTTCGCTTTTTACTTGTGTAGCCTGTGCCTGACTACTCGTATCCTGACCACGGCTTTGTTAGCATCTGTTCTTGTTTGCTGCCCTTTCTGACCACGGCTTGTCTCCCGGATTTCCTGTTATCTCTTTTGTTTTTTTTGTTTCTGATTGTACTCTGTACACACGAATGGCCTCTGCATCCTCAGCTGGGTGTACGGGAGGGCCACGACCTGGTTCCAGCTTGCTACAAGTCCATCCCTACCATCAGGGGCTCTGGTGAAGAAGCAGGATGGGGCTTAGACTCTGCTCCCTGGGGAAACCTGAGTTGGGGATCTACAAGGGCTCACTATAACAGATGCTTGACACAACCCAATGAAATCTACGGGGGAAAAATCTATGGGGGAGATAATAAATTCTAACAGTTTTCAATGTAATTATGCAAAGGCTTGTCAAAAAAGCATGGGGAGCTGAGTACAGGGTACTGTACTGTCACAATACTAAGGGTTCTTCTCCTAATGTGAGGGTGACAGAGGAACAATGCCAATGCTCTAAAGTGGTCCTAAAGCCTAAACATTTTTTATGTTAATGCATTCCTTGCATCAGCATCCCCCCTCAACTCTGCTTTTACTTACCTGAGCTCTCATTTGATCCAGCACTGTGCACGTCTGCAGCTCTTCTCTTCCCTCACTTCTGGGTCTCACTGGCTTTGCTGAAGCACTGGGAACCATTGGCTCCCAGTGCTGTTAATCAAAGCCAGTGATGAGGGAGCATGGGGCGGGGCCTAAGTCCCACTGTCTGTGTCAATAGACACAGCAGCAAGGCTTGGGAGTGAGCATGCACAAGTTCCCTCATGGGAAGCGGCTTCCTATGGAGGCATTGGACAGACAGGAGGGGCCAGGAGCACCAGTGGGGGGCCCGAGAAGAGGATGTTTGCGGCGGCTCTGTGCAATTCCATTGCATAGAGCAGGTAAGTATAGACATGTTTGTTATTTTTTTTATTATTATTTAAATCAAGTAGCACAAGTAAACAAGTGATGGTCTGAGACTGTTTAAATGATGCAGTAATAAATTGTTTTAGACAACAATGAAAGCTTAAACTGCCCTGAAAGCATGAAAAATAAAAAAAATAAAAACAGGAAATGGTTTCTTCTGCTGTTATTTCTGTCACCAAATGGTAAAAATGCACGTTTATTTTCAAGAGATAAAATACTAAAGATCTTAGACCTAAAAGCTTCAAATATAAAATGGAGTATGAAAATTCTTTTCAGAACACCCTACTGTGTTAATGCCCTGGAGAAGTGTTCGTTGAGTTAAAAACCCACTGCTGAGCAATCTGCTTTTACTGACTATTAAAATCTGACAATGACCTAACCTACCTCTGTGTATAACAAGTGAATTAAATGTTGGAATCCCTAGAAAATGAATGCCTATGGGTTAATTAAAACCCCACTAAATGAAACATCTGTTTCATTCTATGCCAGTGGTACTGATAATTAAAGAGTGAAACCCATTGAAGTGATGCAGTTTATTAGACAGTATTCAATTTTGTGGATTTCAGGCTCTGGGTAGATATTGTAGAGTCAATTTTGTTGTCATTTCTTAGTATGAGTATCAAAATAGCAGCCTTGTTTCATTTTTGGTATTATCATTACTATTGATAAATAAAATTCACCCCAAATTACTTGGCATCTGCTTTAATCTGTCCTGGGGATATGGTCTACATTAGGGATGAGCTTCGTGTTCGAGTCGAACCCATGTTCGACTCGAACATCGGCTGTTCGATCGTTCGCCGAATTGCGAACGTTATGGGCCGTTCGCGCTAAATTCGTGTGGCGCGTCACGGCCCATAATTCACTGCGGCATCGCAGTGCATTGCTGGCTGATGATTGGCCAAGCATGCACTATGACCCGCATGCTTGGCCAATCACAGCGCCGTCAGTAGAGAGAGCTGTAATTGGCCAAAGCCAGGGTGGCTTTGGCCAATTATGGCTCAGGGGATTTAGTACACACCCCACACTATATAAGGCCGCCTGCACGGCGGCCCTGTGTAGTGTGTGTTCCGGTGTGCTGAGAGATAGAGAGAGAGAGAGACAGTGTCATTTGATTTGAGTTAGATAGATTAGGCAGAACAGTCAGTCAGTTAGCTGCACTTACAGTGTATTGTGTATATATATGCATCCCAGGTGTTGCATATATATATATATACACTGTATTCAGTTTAGCTAGATCCGTTCCTGTTATCTTCTATCTAGACTATTTACATTTAATGCAGTGCGTCCTGCTCACAGTGTTCAGCTAGATCCGTTCCTGCTATTTACATTTAGTGCAGTGCGTCCTGCTCACAGTGTTCAGCTAGATCCGTTCCTGTTATCTTCTAGACTATTTACATTTAGTGCAGTGCGTCCTGCTCACAGTGTTCAGCTAGATCCGTTCCTGCAATTTACATTTAGTGCAGTGCGTCCTGCTCACAGTGTTCAGCTAGATCCGTTCCTGCTATTTACATTTAGTGCAGTGCGTCCTGCTCACAGTGTTCAGCTAGATCCGTTCCTGCTATTTACATTTAGTGCAGTGCGTCCTGCTCACAGTGTTCAGCTAGATCCGTTCCTGTTATTTACATTTAGTGCAGTGCGTCCTGCTCACAGTGTTCAGCTAGATCCGTTCCTGCTATTTACATTTAGTGCAGTGCGTCCTGCTCACAGTGTTCAGCTAGATCCGTTCCTGCTATTTACATTTAGTGCAGTGCGTCCTGCTCACAGTGTTCAGCTAGATCCGTTCCTGCTATTTACATTTAGTGCAGTGCGTCCTGCTCACAGTGTTCAGCTAGATCCGTTCCTGTTATCTTCTAGACTATTTACATTTAGTGCAGTGCGTCCTGCTCACAGTGTTCAGCTAGATCCGTTCCTGCTATTTACATTTAGTGCAGTGCGTCCTGCTCACAGTGTTCAGCTAGAGCCGTTCCTGCTATTTACATTTAGTGCAGTGCGTCCTGCTCACAGTGTTCAGCTAGATCCGTTCCTGTTATCTTCTAGACTATTTACATTTAGTGCAGTGCGTCCTGCTCACAGTGTTCAGCTAGATCCGTTCCTGCTATTTACATTTAGTGCAGTGCGTCCTGCTCACAGTGTTCAGCTAGATCCGTTCCTGTTATCTTCTAGACTATTTACATTTAGTGCAGTGCGTCCTGCTCACAGTGTTCAGCTAGATCCGTTCCTGTTATCTTCTAGACTATTTACATTTAGTGCAGTGCGTCCTGCTCACAGTGTTCAGCTAGATCCGTTCCTGTTATCTTCTAGACTATTTACATTTAGTGCAGTGCGTCCTGCTCACAGTGTTCAGCTAGATCCGTTCCTGTTATCTTCTAGACTATTTACATTTAGTGCAGTGCGTCCTGCTCACAGTGTTCAGCTAGATCCGTTCCTGTTAAATTCTTACTGACAGGCAGGCTTGTCTGGTTACAGTATATAAAGCTACCTGAAGAAAATTACAGGTGTTCTATTTGATCCTATTAGTACCACGGTCAGGCAGCTAGACTATTTACATTTAGTGCAGTGCGTCCTGCTCACAGTGTTCAGCTAGATCCGTTCCTGTTATCTTCCTACTGACAGGCAGGCTTGTCTGGTTACAGTATATAAAGCTACCTGAAGAAAATTACAGGTGTTCTATTTGATCCTATTAGTACCACGGTCAGGCAGCTAGACTATTTACATTTAGTACAGTGCGTCCTGCTCACAGTGTACAGCTAGATCCGTTCCTGTTATTTTCCTACTGACAGGCAGGCTTGTCTGGTTACAGTATATAAAGCTACCTGAAGAAAATTACAGGTGTTCTATTTGATCCTATTAGTACCACGGTCAGGCAGCTAGACTATTTACATTTAGTACAGTGCGTCCTGCTCACAGTGTTCAGCTAGATCCGTTCCTGTTATCTTCCTATTGACAGGCAGGCTTGTCTGGTTACAGTATATAAAGCTACTTGAAGAAAATTACAGGTGTTCTATCCCAGCTTAGTGCAGCTACAGGCCATTAGTATGTCTGGAAGGCCAAGAAGGAGAGGCAGACAGTCACAAGCCAATAAGAGAGGGCAAGCAGGCTCTGTGTCTAGTGCTGGTCGTGGAGACGGTGCATCCTCATCAGCACGTAGCCATGGGACACGCTTGGCCTTTTTTTCGGCAGCTGGCCGTGTTGAGCCGCAACATGCGGAAGACTTGGTCGAGTGGATGACCAAGCCGTCCTCATCCTCCTCATCCTCTCTCACCCATGCCCAGGGTGCTTTGTCTGGCAAAGCAGCGGCCTCTTCCCTCAGCTCAATGTCATCAGTGACTCCTTCCCTAGCTCCACCATGTCCTCATGAGGATTCCCTCGAACTGTTTGACCACAGTGTTGGGTACATGCTCCAGGAGGATGCCCAGCGTTTGGAAGGCTCTGATGACGATACTGAGCTCGATGAAGGCAGTAACATGAGCACGGACAGAGGGGGTGCCCAAGAAGGACAGCAATCTGGCAGTCATGCTCCCCCTGCTGCAGCATACTGCCAGGTTTGCTCCAGTGATGAGGAGGGAGGGGATGATGAGGTCACTGACTCAACGTGGGTGCCTGATAGGAGAGAGGAGGAGGAGGAGGAGGAGGAGGAGGAGGCGGCGGCACATCACCAACGAGGCAGGATGCCCTCCAGGGGCCAGCCTAAGGGCAGCACATTGACTGCATCACACCCCAAAGCTCCACATGTGCAGGGCGCTGCAGTCTCTGCGCGTTATTCAAAAAGTTCTTTGGTGTGGGCCTTTTTTGAGACGAGTGCATCAGATCGCACCGCTGCTATTTGCAACATATGTCTCAAGCGTATCTCGCGTGGCCAAAACATCTCCCGCTTGGGTACCACATGCTTGACCAGACATATGTTGACCTGCCATGCAGTTCGTTGGCAAGCGTATCTAAAAGACCCACACCAAAGAACAAAGAGGATCTCTCCTTGCTCCTCATCAGCTGAGATTTCCAACCCCACTAGACCTTCAGTCCTCTCTGAGACCTGCAGTGAGAGGAATGAAGGTGTAGAATTAGGTGTGTCACAGCCAAGTACTTGTGGGCAATCTGCTTTTGGTACACCGACGTCAGATTGTACCAGGCAAATTTCCCTGCCCCAGCTGCTGCACCGCCGAAAGAAGTTTGCTCCCAGCCATCCACATGCCCAGCGGTTGAATGCTAGCTTGGCAAAATTGCTAGCACTTCAACTGCTGCCTTTTCAGTTGGTAGACTCTGCCCCCTTCCGTGAGTTTGTGGAATGTGCGGTTCCTCAGTGGCAGGTACCCAAACGCCACTTTTTCTCACGGAAGGCGATTCCGGCTCTCTACCGGCATGTGGAAGGCAATGTCCATGCCTCGCTGGACAGGGCGGTCAGCGGTAAGGTGCATATTACCGCTGACTCATGGTCCAGCAGGCATGGACAGGGACGTTACCTAAGTTTCACGGCGCATTGGGTGACTCTGCTGGCAGCTGGGAAGGATGCAGGACAAGGTGCAGTAGTGTTGGAGGTTGTTCCGCCACCACGCCTCCAAAATGCTGATTGTGACACACCTCTCTCCTCCACCCCCTCCTCTTCTTCTTCCTCCATGGCCTCTTCCTCGGAACCAGCGGTGCTCCGTAGGCGTTCAAGGGGCTACGCAAGTACGCAGGCCAAAAGATGCCATGCGGTGCTTGAGCTGGTGTGCTTGGGGGACAGGAGCCACACTGGGGCAGAGGTTCTGTCAGCTCAGCAGGGGCAGGTTCAGAGGTGGTTGACGCCACGCCAACTTAAGGCAGGAATGGTGGTTTGCGACAATGGCACCAACCTCCTCTCTGCCCTCCGACAGGGACAAATGACCCATGTGCCCTGTTTGGCTCACGTCCTTAACTTGGTGGTGCAGCGGTTCTTGGGCAGGTACCCGGGCTTACAGGATGTCCTGAGGCAGGCCAGGAAAGTCTGTGTGCATTTCCGCCGGTCATATAATGCCAGTGCTCGGCTGACGGACCTCCAAAAGGAGTTTAACCTGCCCAAGAACCGCCTAATCTGTGACATGCCCACCAGGTGGAACTCAACGTTGGCCATGCTGCAGCGGCTGCACACGCAGCAGAGGGCCATCAATGAGTACCTGTGCGACTATGGCACCAGGACAGGGTCAGGGGAGCTTGGTTTTTTTTCCCCACGCCAGTGGGCCATGATCAGCGATGCATGCACTGTCCTGTCACCATTCGAGGAGGCCACGAGGATGGTGAGCAGTGACAGTGCATGCATCAGTGACACTGTCCCCCTTGTCCACCTGTTGGAGCACACGCTGCGTGGAATAATGGACAGGGCACTTGAGGCAGAACAGAGGCAGGAAGAGGAGGACTTCCTTAGCTCTCAAGGCCCCCTTTATCCAGACAGTGTTCCTGCGTGCCCGCCGATCACACAGGAAGAGGACGAGGAGGAAGAGGAGGAGGAGGAAGATTGTGTCAGTATGGAGGTGGAGCCTGGCACTCAGCATCAGCAGCAGTCTTTAAGGGATCAGTCCCAAGAAACACATGGACTTGTACGTGGCTGGGAGGAGGTGGCTGCGGACCATGTCGTTCTTAGTGACCCAGAGGACTCCGGACCGAATGCCTCAGCAAACCTACGCTGCATGGCCTCCCTGATCCTGCAAAGCCTGCGTAAGGATCCTCGTATTCGTGGTATCAAGGAGAAGGACCAATACTGGCTGGCAACCCTCCTTGATCCACGTTACAAGGGTAAGGTTGCGGACCTTATCTTGCCATCGCAGAGGGAGCAGAGGATGAAACATCTTCGGGAGGCCTTGCAGAAAGGTCTGTGCAACGCGTTCCCAGAGACTGGGAGGTTACAAACTCCTGTTTCTGGACAACGTGTTGCTGAGGCTTCGGTCAGTCAAAGAAGGAGCGGTGGAGAAGGTGGCCGTCTGACCGATGCGTTCAGACAATTTTTTGGTCCGCAGCCCCAAGGTATGATCGGTTCCAGCAACCATCGCCAGCGTCTGTTTTACATGGTGCAGGAATACCTAGGGGCAAGATCAGACTTGGACACCTTTCCCACCGAAAATCCTCTGGGTTACTGGGTCTTGAGGATGGATCACTGGCCAGAGCTTGCACAGTATGCAATTGAGCTACTGGCCTGTCCTGCATCCAGCGTTCTTTCGGAACGCACATTCAGTGCTGCTGGAGGCGTGGTAACCGATCACAGGGTGCGTCTGTCCACCGACTCGGTCGATCGGCTGACCTTCATAAAAATGAATGAGTCTTGGATCACCACCAGCTACCAAGCACCTGATGCTGATGTAACCGAATAATTTTTTTTGAAATTTCAGATCCCTTCAAAGACTGCCTATGCTGATGCTGAGTGACTATCCCTGAGTAATTATCCTCTTCCTCCTCAATCATCACGCTGATAGCTTGTAAGAACATTTTTGGTTCTGGGCGCCACCACCAGTGCCTAAGGCACAATTTTTCAGCCCCTGTTTAACAGGGGCGTGTAATTACAATTTTTGATGTAATACTTTGCAGCAGGGCTCGTTCCTGCATTCCAACTAGAGTGTCTGTGAGGGGTTGCAGTGTTGTGGCACCAGCACCAGTGCCTAAGGCCCAATTTTTCTGCCCCTGTCTAACAGGGGCGTGTAATTACAATTTTTGATGCAATACTTTGCAGCAGGGCTCGTTCCTGCGTTCCAACTAGAGTGTCTGTGAGGGGTTGATGTGTTGTGGCACCAGCACCAGTGCCTAAGGCCCAATTTTTCTGCCCCTGTCTAACAGGGGCGTGTAATTACAATTTTTGATGCAATACTTTGCAGCAGGGCTCGTTCCTGCGTTCCAACTAGAGTGTCTGTGAGGGGTTGCAGTGTTGTGGCACCAGCACCAGTGCCTAAGGCCCAATTTTTCTGCCCCTGTCTAACAGGGGCGTGTAATTACAATTTTTGAAGCAATACTTTGCAGCAGGGCTCGTTCCTGCGTTCCAACTAGAGTGTCTGTGAGGGGTTGCAGTGTTGTGGCACCAGCACCAGTGCCTAAGGCCTAATTTTTCAGCTCCTGTTCAACAGGGGCATGTAATTACAATTCTTGATCTAATATTTCACAGCAGGGCCCTGTGAGGGCTTACAGTGTTGTGGCCACAGCAACACCTAAGGCCCAAATTTCTGCTGAGTATATAGGGCAGGACCCTACTTTCAAACATCTAACTTACAAACGACTCCTACTTGCAAACGGAAGGAGACAACAGGAAGTGAGATGAAATCTACCCCTAGGAAGGGAAATTCTCTCCTGTAAGAGTTAATATGGGAAAACAATTTCTCCTTTCCACTGATGCTTTCCAATCCTTGTTCCACAAAAAAACCCAAATTTTCAAAAAACATTTTTCATTGGGACAAAAAAGTGAGGTGAAATCTTCTGAAGAGGAGGAAAGACAGCAAAACAAATGTCACAGGGGTGATAACCCTTCCCTATGTTTTCCAAAAAGCTTAGAAAAGATTTTTTGGCTGGAGCTAAACACGTTAAAAATGTTCAAAATTACAAACAGATTCTACTTAACAACAAACCTACAGTCCCTGTCTTGTTTGCACCGCCTGTATACTGCTGTTCAGAGTATATAGGGCCTGGTGGCCCCACACCTTTCCTTATTTTAATTTGGGTGCGGGGTTCCCCTTAATATCCATACAAGACCCAAAGGGCCTGGTAATGGACTGGGGGGTACCCATGCCGTTTGTCTCACTGATTTTCATCCATATTGCCATGACCCGACATGACATTAAACCCGCAAGCAGTTTTAAATGAGATTTTTTCCTTTAAAAATGACATTTGGTGCAGGGACTGTTCTAAACATGGGAAACACGCGTCACTTTACAGGCATACTATAGACACCCCCCAGGTACGATATTTAAAGGAATATTTCACTTTTTTTTTTTTACTTTAAGCATCATTAAAATCACTGCTCCCGAAAAAACGTCCGTTTTTAAAAGTTTTTTTTGCATTGATACATGTCCCCTGGAGTAGGACCCGGGTCCCCAAACCCTTTTTAGGACAATACCATGCAAATTAGCCTTTAAAATGAGCACTTTTGATTTCGAACGTTCGAGTCCCATAGACGTCAATGGGGTTCTAACGTTTGTGCGAACTTTCGGTCCGTTCGCGGGTTCTGGTGCGAACCGAACCGGGGGGTGTTCGGCTCATCCCTAGTCTACATATTTGTTCTACTCATAATTCCTCCATACACAGGATACATGGCACAACAATAACCAGTTACAAAACATGGGAGGATGAAGACCTCTTCCTGAAGACCTGATTTGTAAATGATTACATTGTTATTTGTGCTTATTGAGGACCCTTATATACTTCTCTGTAGAAAGTTATTCAGGCTTCCACTTACTCCACACAGCTTTCCTAAGCTGCTCTTTTTAGATTTAACATGAAAAAAAAAGTGAAAAAAAAAAAATGAGGACCATTATTGCCCAGCTAGACAAGAGGAACTTTGAAAAAATAAGAAGGAAGTTTTGTTAGATTTCAGCCTGAAGCTGAAAATTCTGCATGGCAAGAAAGAGATTCAGGCTCTGAAAGATTTGCAGGACCAGGTCACCAGAAATTATTATTTCTATTAACGGTATTTACATAGCACCAAAGATTTACACAGCAATTTTCATGCTACATTCACATCAGTCCCTGCACTCAAAGAGCTTTTAGTCTAAGCTTTCTATCTCACATGCAGATGCAAATACACACATAAGGGCCAATTTAGACAGGAGCCAGTTAACTTTCCAGTAGGTCTTCGGAGTGTGGGAGGAAATAAGAGTACCTGAAGGAACCCATGCAAACACAGGGACACATGTAGATTGGGATTCAAACTGAGGACCCCAGTCTGAAAAGCAGATGTGCTAACCAATAAACCACTGTGCAGAAATCAAAGAATAAATACCATGAACAGGAAAACAAGACAGAAGATTTGAGAAATCCTTTTCAGATCATGGGAACTAGAGCTATTTAGAGCTGATGTCACGTAGCTGATTGGAGACTGAAATGACAAGGTAGGCCTCTCTCGTATCTCCAGCCCAAGTCTCACTGAAGATGGAACAGAGGGCACCAAAGGACAGGAGGAAAACGAGCTCCGGCAGGTATTGATAGAAGTGCTTGCAGCAGGTGATGCGGTCCCAGGCAGGCTTGCAGAATATAAGGTTAGGGAAAGTAACTATGCATGGAGATTCAGCCTAAGTTAAAGGGGCTCTCTGCATGGACTGCAGGTTCCAGATGCGAGGCTTGTCAGAGCTCCCAGCAGGATTAAGACAGGAACTCACTGTGGTGAGCATAGCTGTAAAGGATGACAGCTAGGTAGGCACTTGAACCGGATGTGGGAACAGAGCCAGGAACATAAGCATGGGCACACAGATAGCCGAAGTCAGCAGCAGGCAGACAGGCAGCGAGGTACAGAATCATAAGGCAAAGATGTGGTCAGGAACTGGCAACAAGGCAGAATCAGGATCCAAGTTCAGGCCAGAGGAAAGCCGGGTCAACAACAAGGGAACAAGCAGAGTAGCAGCAGGAAGAAGGGAAGAGCTGAATAGCCAGCCTGCACTTAAAGATAAGCAGGAACATTCTTAAATAGCCCATTATCTGGCACCAACATGCACTGAGTGCACGCCCGTGTGCATGCGCATGCCCATTCTTGTGCACATGCGTGTGCCTGTTCACGATTCTGCTAATAACTCTGCGCGCATGCGTATTTTTGTGGGCCAAATGTCTGATAAGCATTATCTAACAGCTGAGTTGCATTAAAATCGACAATACAATACATCCTATTCTTTGTAATTGTGCCTCTTCACACTTGTATACTCAGTCGCCCTTTGCTCAAAAAAGTACATGATCATATTCAGGCAAGAGTTTGTAATCATACAATGCTCTCATTTGTGCATGTATATTTACACCCGAAAAACTCCCTTCCTCCCATAGAACCAGCCTTCCTTTCCATTGCCCAGCCCATAAACAAACTCCCGAAGCTTGATGAATGTGCAAAAATGCCTGTAAAACATTTGTAAAATGCCTGTAATACACCTGTAAGATGCCTGAAAAACTTATGGAAAAAATACTTAAGAATGGTCCCTCCGTGCCTACGCTCTGCTCAGATGAAGGCGGGTTTAGAACTTAAAAACATATTACTAGTACAATTAAGGGAAAAACATATATAAATATACAGTGGGTCAAAGTTAAGCCTCTTGACCAGTGGCAGCTGGTGCAGCAAACCAACTAACCCCCCTGCTCGAGATGGACAGAAAGGTGGTGATCCCCGCAACCCCCCCGTGTGGGAGATGGACGGGCAGATGGCGATCCCCCAACACCCCCCCGCAGAAGGTGGACGCGAAGACGGTGACACCCCCCCCCCCGGACAGAGACCTCTTTACCCTAGGAGACAGATAACAGGGATCTCACTCCTCACTTAGGACTCCCGACCAATCGGGGCTCTCGGGTCTCAGGACCCGCTTCCTGATTGGCTAGGAGGATGAGGAAGGCAATAGCAAATATTAATTTGCTATTGTCACAGAAGTGGGAACCCCCCCTTTTTGGATGCCAATTAGAGCCTCACGGAGGAGAAGCAGCAGCCCTGCAGTGAAATCCATGCGTCTGGCGCCTGCATGTAGATTAGGGGGATGGCCCCCTGCTCCCCGTATGGACGGGCCGCCACTGCTCTTGACCATGGGACTAGTAGCAGTGGCTTCTTATTCCACCCATGTTGGCTCATCTTGTTATGGATTACTGTACACCATTTAGACTGGTCTTAGGAGCAAACAAAGAGTTATGTTAGTATTGCAGCAACAGAGAAAATGAACAGAATGCAATGGAACATCATCACTCACTTTATCACATACACGCTGCTTTTAAACTTTGACTTATGCGTGTTTAAAACGTCTGTGTTAAATTTACAGTATATCTGCACTACTATAGGTTTTACTTAAAATGGCCCTCTGTCCTACTGTACTCTAGAACGGCTGATTAATATTCACATTCTTGTTATTCTTTTTCTCTTCATTATATAAATATTGGGCTTTGTGTAGGGAAGAAACACAATTATTATTTTTATTGAAATAGGCTCTATTTTTCTTTCAAATAAAGATATTTAGAAAATTGGGCACAATATTCTAATACTTACAATTATAAAAAATAAATTAGCCTTATCTTATAAACGCGTGTGTTTTAAAATCATATGTATGTTTCTACAAAAAACATAATTCAAAATAAAGTCGTTTTCATTATTTATGAGAGGTCTAGACATCATTTTTGATTGCCAGAACCCTCACAGATCACACAGTAGATAAACAACAAACACCTGTCATGCACTTATCATTCATCTTAAACAATGAGCTACAGGAAGGCTTGATACAGTGCCGAGAAGGGGATACTTCTGGTTAAAATTAAAATTGCCTGTGCTTTCTACTTCTTGGTAGCCACCAGGATCAAGAATGACTGTAATTTTTGTGATAGAATATTCTCACACTAGTGACTAGATTGACTACCAGCAAATAGGGGTAAACTCATTTGTTTAATTGCAGACCAGTCGGCATTTAGATCAGACAAATCTCGATGTGCACACTATTATTACCACACCATAAACTAAACAGAAGGAAAAACTGCAGAGATATAATTAACAGCATAAGCAGGAATAGCTAAAAGATATAGATATAGTTGTAACGTGTTAAAGAGTTAGTTCTCTTTTACAGAAAAAATGTAAAGGTGAACCAACACCATACGCCCTTTCCAACACCCCCGGTCCCCACTGTACTTACCTCCAGGGATGCGGAGCTGTCAGTGCTCATGTAGCCAGTCCAAAATAGCCGCTCTTCTCCCCATTCTCTGTGCAGCGCTTCCGGGACAGACCAGATTAGTTCTGACTGGTCATCACCATCAAAGTGAATTGCTCAGGTCTGTCTTGGAAGCACTGTACAGAGAAGAGGGAGAAGAGTGGTGATGTCAAATCCCCAGACCACTTGGTTGGCTGCGGGGGTGCTTACAACTCACCATCCCCAGAGACAAATACAGTGGGGACCGGGGAGGGTGTACCATGTTAGGCCTGTGAATGGGCAGAGGAGATACTGTCATTCATCTGCGCCTCCTTCATTCGGAGAGCACATTGCATTTGGGAGAAGAATAGTAGGAGTTTTGTGAATTGACAAGGGGACAGAAAAGGGAGAGTGAGCAACTCAGGTCCTTTGCAGTGGCATCAACCTACATCTCACTAGAAATTCACAGCTGTGCAGGTCACCTGCAATACTGAGGTATATTTTTACAGTAACCAGAAGCCAGTAGAATGTGGGATGCAGATACATTATTACACTGGTGTTGTATGCCCCAAAGTTATTTTTTTTAACCAAACCTCAACTTTACCCCAAATATAGGGGTAGCAATTTCTAAAGAGGAAGCTCTGGAAGCTGTGCCAAAAAAAGGCAGGTAGAGGGCAAATAAACAGTCTCCATTTTTGCCTGTGTGCTCACTGAAGCTGATATTTTCCCCATTCCTGCCTTACAATGAATTGTTCTGCACTGTGTCTCTGTGTGGAGGCAGCCATTCCTAAGTTAGGGCTAAACATTTCCCCTATCTACTGTTGAGTAGGTTCTAGTAGTCTAAACTTTAGTTAATAAATTGAGTTATGAATATTAACTACATATACTATATATGTATACTATACTATAAATTAATTCGTCTGGTCTACGGACAAATGCAGGCTGGGTGGGATCATGGTTATCCTGGGTGGATGTCATATTCCTAGGACTATGCCTTGTGTGCTCCCCACGGGCTGCGCTGTGATGCGATCTGTTACAGATGGCAGATCAGTGTATTTGGTCGCTTCTGGTACCATGTGATCACTGTGACCAACCACAGCAGATCACCAATCCCTGTTACCCTTACCTGGCTCCCGCACTCGCCCGGGAACCTGCCATTGTGGCCTCAAGCTGCCTGGTTTGTTGGTGATGGTCCTGCTGGTGATTATTTTTTCCTGTAAGATTTTCCTCCTGGTGGCCATGGCAGATGGGGAGAAATTAATGTAGTGGGTTTGACTGTAGTTGTGGGGCGTCTCACCATTGTGGCAGTTACCTGGTGGTCCACTCCACATTCTGCAGCTCTATTATATTATCATGTCTTGTCATATGAAGATTTCTTATGTGTACGTTTTCCTTTTAGAATAAATATTTCTCTGAAATATACTCTTGAAGAAGCGGGTCTCTGCAACACATGTAGAGTCCATAACTGGAAAAAGACGAATATCAAACCCCCCATCGTGGGTCGATACATCTATTCCTTTCCTGTTTATACCAGAGGAATTTAACTTTTTAAGGTTGTTTCTTGTCATGGGATACTCTGTACTTTTTGTATGTTGTATGTCTGCCCTTGTGGGTATTTTTTTTAACGGATCTTTTCAATAAATTTGTATTTTTATAAAAAGCTGTTTAAGCATTGTAAGTCCATATCGTACCACAAAAGTCCAAGGTTGCCTCAAATTCTTAGTTGTCTTTGTAGAATTGATAGGACAAAGGTACTTTATAATTCTCCTTAATCCAGTAGCATATTATATTTTAACTCTGTGCAAAGTAAAATCTTCACCATATAGGTTGTGTCTAAGAAACAGGAACTCTCTTTGACCACACAGGTAATTTAATACTACCCAGTCAGACATGTACAGAGACTGATTCCAAGGTGGAACACAAGTCCAGTCCAGAATAACAAGACCTCTCAGTATCTTATCAGCCAGCTAAAAAACTTCAGCTCCCTCACAAAATCAAATCAAATAAAATATTACTAGGGTCTTCCTGTTGAAGGGATTCCACCTGTCAGGGATGGGGTTGGAGTAGGAGTTGTTCTACTGAGTCAAGCTGTTGTTCATTGAGGTCCTGGCTGTGGTAGAGCCAGGGGGCCTATACCTGGAAGAATCTCTGACACCCTGAGACTTCACCTAAGAGATCTAGTTCGCATAGTCTCCCTAGAAGGCATCTGAAAGAAGCTAAGTGTGCATAGCTGCTCCTCTGGCCTCATGAGTACTGACTTTATTATAAGAATAATAACAAGGAAAGGGGCGCCTCTGAATATATATCACAAACAAATTTTATTCAAAACAGCAATATCCACTCACATGAGGGTAGAAGAAGTTGCGTTCAGGTCAGTTGGCTGAGCAGTGGAACTACAAGTCGCAGCGGTTCCTGCAGGGGATATGAGATCCAGAGATGGGAAATAGCTGGTGCAGCCAGATGCAGACTTTAGTAGTAATCAGTCCAACACATATCCTGTGTTTATCCTGGCGATTTCCTGGATATCAGGATAAGGGTTCCAGATAAGAGGACAGGAGAAGGGGGGGACGTCACTGCGACCGTAGAGCCGCGCTGCCGCTCACCGCTGTTAATGGAGCGCCTCTGAGCTGTAACACGGCCGGCCGTGTGAGAGACCAAAGCGAGGCTTGGAAGGCAAACAGAGCGTGGCACCCGGTGATGACGTCACATTAGTGCGACGCGTTTCTGAATCGGCTTGCCATTGATGGTAGAATGGCCGCATTCCTTTATCAAGCATAGGGGATAGGAAGGACTCGCTGGGTTTAAATAGTCCGGGGGGGGCGGGCAGGGGGCGGGGCCAGGAAGTCCAAGAGACATGCAGAATCTGCGTATTGGGCAGCATTTGACAACAGGGGGAATAAGAACCTTACAGCAACATAGTTAAAAGGCCGTTATTACAGCAAGCACCAATAGAGGTGAAAGGATAATCATTTTAAATAGATGAAACAATGAGAAATATAATTAGTAAAAATAAAAATAAACATTGATGGGCATGAGAACCAAATATGTAATAAAATAAAAATATCATGCGATAATTAAAAGACAACTAGAGAAGCAAATACATAATTCGTTAAATGGGAAATCATTATTGCTGGTGGGCTATATGTAATATATAATATAGTATGTTTAGACAATAGGTAGACCTTAGAATGTGTAAATACAGTAAATATGCAAATGGATAATAAATAAATAGGGGGGCTTAAACATAAAAAATAAATAAAAAAGGAGGGGGGGAGGAAAATAGGGGGGGAGGTTTTTAAAGAATAAAATATCTACACACGCACAGGATGCAAATGCATGCATAGGCAAGTACGCATGCGTACATGATCATATGGGGAATGTATAAAGATGCAGAGGTTGTGTGAGTGTGCATTCATGTATGCACACATGTACACATTGAATGGGGGGAAAAAAAAAATATATATATATATATGGGGGAGGAGAGGGGGGAGGTGGGGGGGGGAGGAGAAAGAAAAAAAAAAAAAAAAACAGGGGAAAAAAAGAGGGGTAGGGTCAGGGGGGTAGGGTAGGGAAGGTAAAAAAGGGGGGGGGGGAAGGGAAAGAAAGGGGGGGGGAGGGAGAGAACTTGGGGGGGGGGGAAACACGGTAGTCAATACTTACTATAGGAGCAATCGAGCCCACCACCCCCAAGATTAGAAAAGAGAAATAGAACCTGCGGTAAACAATAGTGGTAAAGTTATATGAGCGTGTATATGTGTGGAAGAAAAAACATCAGCAAGGGATATAAAAATGGGTTATTCGTATACATAGTACCCCTATCTTTATATATGAACATATTGGTAAGCAAGCAACAACAATTAAAGGCAGCTGCATGTGTGTGTATATATGCTCATCAATAAAGTGTGTGAAAATCATGATGACTTTTTATAGTGAAGAGGATAGTTTACAAGACAGTGGATATCTCTATCCCTTTATTTAGGCCGCCAGGTGAGAGTACGTCTAGGGAATATATCCAAAAAGTCTCTCTGGCGCATAACTTTTTGAAACGTTCAGCTTCTGACATGTGTTTGGGAATTTGCTCTATAACCCATACTGATAGGCCCGTAGTGGACTTGTTGTGGTGTTCGGCAAAATGCGAGGGACGCTATGTTTGTCCTTTCCACCCTCAATGAGCCGTCGATGTTGGCCGAAACGCTGCCTAAGTGGGCAGATAGTTCGCCCGACATAGATTAACCCACAGGGGCAAGTGAGGCAATATATAATGAAGTTGGATGAGCAATTGTAGAAATGTTCCAATGGGAAGGTTCTGCCCTTAGATTGGAAAGATTTTTTGCCGTGTTCGACAAACATACAGGTTTTGCAGCGAACTTTTTTGCACTGATACATACCGATCAGTGGTATCAGGGTGGTGGGATTGGAGATGGGCAGTTTGCTCGGGGCAATCTTATTTTTAAGACTGGGGGCCTTACGATAAGTGATTCTTGGTGTGGGTGGGAGGGAGTTTTTGAGAAGTGGGTCCTGCAGTAGAATAGTCCAATGTTTTTTAAGTATGTTTTCCATTTTTTTGTACTGGAAATTAAAGGTGGTTAGGAACCTGGTAGAGTGGTCTGTTCTCTCTTTTTCTTTTTTGGCTGGTTTGCCTTTAGCGTAATAATTAAATGCTTCGTCTACTAGGTCTTCAGGATAATCCTTGTCGGCAAATTTCTTTTTCAGTTGTATACTCAAAGTGTCATAATCACTGTCAAGGGTACAATTCTGTCGTAAGCAGCAGAACTGTCCTTTTGGTATATTTTGTATCCATTTTGGATAATGGCAACTTCTAAAGTGCAAATAGGAGTTGCCAGCGGTAGGTTTGGTATGGTTTTTAGCGATAATCGTATCGCCTGAATGACCAAGATCTAGATCTAGAAAGGCCAGGTTGATATGATCAGAGACGTGAGTGAAGGACAAGCTGTATGGGTTGGAGTTGCAATGTTCGACAAAGTGGGAGACTAGATCAATGGGGCCGTCCCAAATAATGATTATGTCGTCAATATAGCGACCAAAAAATACGATGTTGGCACAGTAGGGATTGTTGTGTATGATGAAATTGTTCTCCCAGTATCCCATGGCCAAATTAGCGTACGATGGGGCGAAGTTTGCTCCCATCGCTGTTCCCTTAGTTTGTAAATAAAAGTCGCCATTGAAATCAAAATAGTTATGAGTAAGGCAAAACTTAGTTGCCTCCAAGATGAATGCGGCTTGCCTAGGGTTGATCAAGGGGTCCTGTGCGAGAAAAAATTCTAACGCGAGTAGGCCAAATGAGTGTGGAATTGAGGTGTAGAGGGACGTGACGTCTAAGGATTAGGGATGAGCCGAACACCCCCCGGTTCGGTTCGCACCAGAACCTGCGAACGGACCGAAAGTTCGCACGAACGTTAGAACCCCATTGACGTCTATGGGACTCGAACGTTCGAAATCAAAAGTGCTCATTTTAAAGGCTAATTTGCATGGTATTGTCCTAAAAAGGGTTTGGGGACCCGGGTCCTACCCCAGGGGACATGTATCAATGCAAAAAAAACTTTTAAAAACGGCCAGTTTTTCGGGAGCAGTGATTTTAATGATGCTTAAAGTAAAAAAAAAAAAGTGAAATATTCCTTGTAATATCGTACCTGAGGGGTGTCTATAGTATGCCTGTAAAGTGACGCGTGTTTCCCGTGTTTAGAACAGTCCCTGCACCAAATGTCATTTTTAAAGGAAAAAATCTCATTTAAAACTGCTTGCGGGTTTAATGTAATGTCGGGTCCTGGCAATATGGATGAAAATCAGTGAGACAAACGGCATGGGTACCCCCCAGTCCATTACCAGGCCCTTTGGGTCTTGTATGGATATTAAGGGGAACCCCGCACCCAAATTAAAATAAGGAAAGGTGTGGGGCCACCAGGCCCTATATACTCTGAACAGCAGTATACAGGCTGTAGGTTTGTTGTTAAGTAGAATCTCTTTGTAATTTTGAACGGGTAAATTTTTAACGTGTTTAGCTCCAGCCAAAAAATCTTTTTTAAGCTTTTTGGAAAACATAGGGAAGGGTTATCACCCCTGTGACATTTGTTTTGCTGTCTTTCCTCCTCTTCAGAAGATTTCACCTCACTTTTTGTCCCAATGGATTGGAAAGCATCAGTGGAAAGGAGAAATGTTTTTCCCATATTAACTCTTACAGGAGAGAATTTCCCTTCCTAGGGGTAGATTTCACTTCCTGTTGTCTCCTTCCGTTTGCAAGTAGGAGTCGTTTGTAAGTTAGTTGTTTGAAAGTAGGGTCCTGCCCTATATACTCAGCAGAAATTTGGGCCTTAGGTGTTGCTGTGGCCACAACACTGTAAGCCCTCACAGGGCTCTGCTGTGAAATATTAGATCAAGAATTGTAATTACATGCCCCTGTTGAACAGGAGCTGAAAAATTAGGCCTTAGGCACTGGTGCTGGTGCCACAACACTGCAACCCCTCACAGACACTCTAGTTGGAATGCAGGAACGAGCCCTGCTGCAAAGTATTACATCAAAAATCGTAATTACACGCCCCTGTTAAACAGGGGCTGAAAAATTGTGCCTTAGGCACTGGTGGTGGCACCCAGAACCAAAAATGTTCTTACAAGCTATCAGCGTGATGATTGAGGAGGAAGAGGATAATTACTCAGGGATAGTCACTCAGCATCAGCATAGGCAGTCTTTGAAGGGATCTGAGATTTCAAAAAAAATTATTCGGTTACATCAGCATCAGGTGCTTGGTAGCTGGTGGTGATCCAAGACTCATTCATTTTTATGAAGGTCAGTCGATCGACCGAGTCAGTGGACAGACGCACCCTGTGATCGGTTACCACGCCTCCAGCAGCACTGAATGTGCGTTCCGAAAGAACGCTGGATGCAGGACAGGCCAGTAGCTCAATTGCATACTGTGCAAGCTCTGGCCAGTGATCCATCCTCAAGACCCAGTAACCCAGAGGATTTTCGGTGGGAAAGGTGTCCAAGTCTGATCTTGCCCCTAGGTATTCCTGCACCATGTAAAACAGACGCTGGCGATGGTTGCTGGAACCGATCATACCTTGGGGCTGCGGACCAAAAAATTGTCTGAACGCATCGGTCAGACGGCCACCTTCTCCACCGCTCCTTCTTTGACTGACCGAAGCCTCAGCAATACGTTGTCCAGAAACAGGAGTTTGTAACCTCCCAGTCTCTGGGAACGCGTTGCACAGACCTTTCTGCAAGGCCTCCCGAAGATGTTTCATCCTCTGCTCCCTCTGCGATGGCAAGATAAGGTCCGCAACCTTACCCTTGTAACGTGGATCAAGGAGGGTTGCCAGCCAGTATTGGTCCTTCTCCTTGATACCACGAATACGAGGATCCTTACGCAGGCTTTGCAGGATCAGGGAGGCCATGCAGCGTAGGTTTGCTGAGGCATTCGGTCCGGAGTCCTCTGGGTCACTAAGGACGACATGGTCCGCAGCCACCTCCTCCCAGCCACATACAAGTCCATGTGTTTCTTGGGACTGATCCCTTAAAGACTGCTGCTGATGCTGAGTGCCAGGCTCCACCTCCATACTGACACAATCTTCCTCCTCCTCCTCCTCCTCTTCCTCCTCGTCCTCTTCCTGTGTGATCGGCGGGCACGCAGGAACACTGTCTGGATAAAGGGGGCCTTGAGAGCTAAGGAAGTCCTCCTCTTCCTGCCTCTGTTCTGCCTCAAGTGCCCTGTCCATTATTCCATGCAGCGTGTGCTCCAACAGGTGGACAAGGGGGACAGTGTCACTGATGCATGCACTGTCACTGCTCACCATCCTCGTGGCCTCCTCAAATGGTGACAGGACAGTGCATGCATCCCTGATCATGGCCCACTGGCGTGGGGAAAAAAAAACAAGCTCCCCTGACCCTGTCCTGGTGCCATAGTCGCACAGGTACTCATTGATGGCCCTCTGCTGCGTGTGCAGCCGCTGCAGCATGGCCAACGTTGAGTTCCACCTGGTGGGCATGTCACAGATTAGGCGGTTCTTGGGCAGGTTAAACTCCTTTTGGAGGTCCATCAGCCGAGCACTGGCATTATATGACCGGCGGAAATGCACACAGACTTTCCTGGCCTGCCTCAGGACATCCTGTAAGCCCGGGTACCTGCCCAAGAACCGCTGCACCTCCAAGTTAAGGACGTGAGCCAAACAGGGCACATGGGTCATTTGTCCCTGTCGGAGGGCAGAGAGGAGGATGGTGCCATTGTCGCAAACCACCATTCCTGCCTTAAGTTGGCGTGGCGTCAACCACCTCTGAACCTGCCCCTGCAGAGCTGACAGAACCTCTGCCCCAGTGTGGCTCCTGTCCCCCAAGCACACCAGCTCAAGCACCGCATGGCATCTTTTGGCCTGCGTACTTGCGTAGCCCCTTGAACGACTACGGAGCACCTGCTGGTTCCGAGGAAGAGGCCATGGAGGAAGAAGAAGAGGAGGGGGTGGAGGAGAGAGGTGTGTCACAATCATTAGCATTTTGGAGGCGTGGTGGCGGAACAACCTCCAACACTACTGCACCTTGTCCTGCATCCTTCCCAGCTGCCAGCAGAGTCACCCAATGCGCCGTGAAACTTAGGTAACGTCCCTGTCCATGCCTGCTGGACCATGAGTCAGCGGTAATATGCACCTTACCGCTGACCGCCCTGTCCAGCGAGGCAGGGACATTGCCTTCCACATGCTGGTAGAGAGCCGGAATTGCCTTCCGTGAGAAAAAGTGGCGTTTGGGTACCTGCCACTGAGGAACCGCACATTCCACAAACTCACGGAAGGGGGCAGAGTCTACCAACTGAAAAGGCAGCAGTTGAAGTGCTAGCAATTTTGCCAAGCTAGCATTCAACCGTTGGGCATGTGGATGGCTGGGAGCAAACTTCTTTCGGTGGTGCAGCAGCTGGGGCAGGGAAATTTGCCTGGTACAATCTGACGTCGGTGTACCAAAATCAGATTGCCCACAAGTACGTGGCTGTGACACACCTAATTCTACACCTTCATTCCTCTCAGTGCAGGTCTCAGAGAGGACTGAAGGTCTAGTGGGGTTGGAAATCTCAGCTGATGAGGAGCAAGCAGAGGTCCTCTTTGTTCTTTGGTGTGGGTCTTTTAGATACGCTTGCCAACAAACTGCATGGCAGGTCAACATATGTCTGGTCAAGCATGTGGTACCCAAGCGGGAGATGTTTTGGCCACGCGAGATACGCTTGAGACATATGTTGCAAATAGCAGCGGTGCGATCTGATGCACTCGTCTCAAAAAAGGCCCACACCAAAGAACTTTTTGAATAACGCGCAGAGACTGCAGCGCCCTGCACATGTGGAGCTTTGGGGTGTGATGCAGTCAATGTGCTGCCCTTAGGCTGGCCCCTGGAGGGCATCCTGCCTCGTTGGTGATGTGCCGCCTCCTCCTCCTCCTCCTCCTCCTCCTCCTCTCTCCTATCAGGCACCCACGTTGAGTCAGTGACCTCATCATCCCCTCCCTCCTCATCACTGGAGCAAACCTGGCAGTATGCTGCAGCAGGGGGAGCATGACTGCCAGATTGCTGTCCTTCTTGGGCACCCCCTCTGTCCGTGCTCGTGTTACTGCCTTCATCGAGCTCAGTATCATCATCAGAGCCTTCCAAACGCTGGGCATCCTCCTGGAGCATGTACCCAACACTGTGGTCAAACAGTTCGAGGGACTCCTCAGGAGGACATGGTGGGGCTAGGGAAGGAGTCACTGATGACATTGAGCCAAGGGAAGAGGCCGCTGCTTTGCCAGACAAAGTACCCTGGGCATGGGTGAGAGAGGATGAGGAGGATGAGGACGGCTTGGTCATCCACTCGACCAAGTCTTCCGCATGTTGCGGCTCAACATGGCCAGCTGCCGAAAAAAAGGCCAAGCGTGTCCCATGGCCACGTGCTGATGAGGATGCACCGTCTCCACGACCAGCACTAGACACAGAGCCTGCTTGCCCTCTCTTATTGGCTTGTGACTGTCTGCCTCTCCTTCTTGGCCTTCCAGACATACTAATGGCCTGTAGCTGCACTAAGCTGGGATATATATATATATATATATATATATATATATATATATATATATATGTACTGATACTGCAGCTAGCAAAATCAACTGCCTGCCTGTAGTATGAGAACACCACCAACCTTCTACAGGTAGCTTTAGCTGAACACTGTGAGGTGGACGCACCCCACTAACTTGTAGGTTTAGCTGAACACTGTGAGCAGGGCGCACCCCACTAACTTGTAGGTTTAGCAGAACACTGTGAGCAGGACGCACTGCACTAACTGTAAATAGTCTAGCTGCCTGACTGTGGTACTAATAGGATCAAAAGAACACCAGCAATTTTCTTTAAAATACTGTAACAAGACAAGCCTGCCTGTCAGTAAGAAGATAACAGGAACGGATCTAGCTGAACACTGTGAGCAGGACGCACCCCACTAGCTTGTAGGTTTAGCTGAACACTGTGAGGTGGACGCACCCCACTAACTTGTAGGTTTAGCTGAACACTGTGAGCAGGACGCACCCCACTAACTTGTAGGTTTAGCAGAACACTGTGAGCAGGACGCACTGCACTAACTGTAAATAGTCTAGCTGCCTGACTGTGGTACTAATAGGATCAAAAGAACACCAGCAATTTTCTTCAGGTAGCTGTATTTACTGTAACAAGACAAGCCTGCCTGTCAGTAAGAAGATAACAGGAACGGATCTAGCTGAACACTGTGAGCAGGACGCACCCCACTAGCTTGTAGGTTTAGCTGAACACTGTGAGGTGGACGCACCCCACTAACTTGTAGGTTTAGCTGAACACTGTGAGCAGGACGCACCCCACTAACTTGTAGGTTTAGCAGAACACTGTGAGCAGGACGCACTGCACTAACTGTAAATAGTCTAGCTGCCTGACTGTGGTACTAATAGGATCAAAAGAACACCTGCAATTTTCTTCAGGTAGCTGTATTTACTGTAACAAGACAAGCCTGCCTGTCAGTAAGAAGATAACAGGAACGGATCTAGCTGAACACTGTGAGCAGGAATCACCCCACTAGCTTGTAGGTTTAGCTGAACACTGTGAGGTGGACGCACCCCACTAACTTGTAGGTTTAGCTGAACACTGTGAGCAGGACGCACCCCACTAACTTGTAGGTTTAGCAGAACACTGTGAGCAGGACGCACTGCACTAACTGTAAATAGTCTAGCTGCCTGACTGTGGTACTAATAGGATCAAAAGAACACCAGCAATTTTCTTCAGGTAGCTGTATTTACTGTAACAAGACAAGCCTGCCTGTCAGTAAGAAGATAACAGAAACAGATCTAGCTGAACACTGTGAGCAGGACGCACCCCACTAGCTTGTAGGTTTAGCTGAACACTGTGAGGTGGACGCACCCCACTAACTTGTAGGTTTAGCTGAACACTGTGAGCAGGACGCACCCCACTAACTTGTAGGTTTAGCAGAACACTGTGAGCAGGACGCACTGCACTAACTGTAAATAGTCTAGCTGCCTGACTGTGGTACTAATAGGATCAAAAGAACACCAGCAATTTTCTTCAGGTAGCTGTATTTACTGTAACAAGACAAGCCTGCCTGTTAGTAAGAAGATAACAGAAACGGATCTAGCTGAACACTGTGAGCAGGACGCACCCCACTAGCTTGTAGGTTTAGCTGAACACTGTGAGGTGGACGCACCCCACTAACTTGTAGGTTTAGCTGAACACGGTGAGTAGGACGCACCCCACTTACTTGTAGGTTTAGCAGAACACTGTGGGCAGGACGCACTGCACTAACTGTAAATAGTCTAGCTGCCTGACTGTGGTACTAATAGGATCAAAAGAACACCAGTAATTTTCTTTAAAATACTGTAACAAGACAAGCCTGCCTGTCAGTAAGAAGATAACAGGAACGGATCTAGCTGAACACTGTGAGCAGGACGCACTGCACTAAATGTAAATAGTCTAGCTGCCTGACTGTGGTACTAATAGGATCAAAAGAACACCAGTAATTTTCTTCAAAATACTGTAACAAGACAAGCCTGCCTGTCAGTAGGAATATAACAGGAACGGATCTAGCTGAACACTGTGAGCAGGACGCACTGCACTAAATGTAAATAGTCTAGAAGATAACAGGAACGGATCTAGCTAAACTGAATACAGTGTATATATATATATATATGCAACACCTGGGATGCATATATATACACAATACACTTTAAGTGCAGCTAACTGACTGACTGTCCTGCCTAATCTAGCTAACTCAAATGAAATGACACTGTCTCTCTTTCTCTCTAAGCACACCGGAACACACTGCACAGGGCCGCCGTGCAGGTGGCCTTATATAGTGTGGGGCGTGTACTAAATCCCCTGAGCCATAATTGGCCAAAGCCTCCTTGGCTTTGGCCAATTATGGCTCTCTGTTAAGGCGGCGCTGTGATTGACCAAGCATGCGGGTCATAGTGCATGCTTGGCCAATCATCAGCAAGCAATGCACTGCAATGCCGCAGTGAATTATGGGCCGTGACGTGCCACACGAATTTGGCGCGAACGGCCCATATCGTTCGCAATTCGGCGAACGATCGAACAGCCGATGTTCGAGTCGAACATGGGTTCGACTCGAACACGAAGCTCATCCCTACTAAGGATAACCAAAGGTAGGAGGGTTCCCATTTATATGGTGCGAGTAGTTCCAACAAGTGTGAACCATCTCTAATGTAGGACGGTAAGAGTTTGACAATTGGCTGAAGATAAAGGTCAATGTATTGGCTGAAACCGGTAGTAACACTCTCCATGGCAGGCACAATGGGCCTGCCAGGGGGAGTGGTGAGACTTTTATGGATTTTAGGTAAGTGATAGAAGTATGGGATCTGATAGAAATTTTTTGTGAAAAAAGAGGCTTCCGTTTTGTCAATCACTCCGCAGTCAAGAGCTGACTTTACCAAAACGTTTACCTCTGCCGCAAATTCGGTGGTAGGGTCTTTGGAGAGCTTTTTATAGGTAGCTTTGTCCGAGAGGAGTCTGTGGGCTTCATTAATGTAGTCCACCCTGTTCTGTAGGACAATACCACCCCCTTTGTCCGCTGATTTGATAATAATTTCAGGTGAATGTATTAAGGAGTCAAGGGCACGAGTTTCAGAGGCAGATAGATTGTGTATGTGTGGGGGTATCGTAGTAGATGTTTGGCAAAGTTTCAAGAAGTCGGCATATACTACCCTGTAGAAGCTTTCAAGGTAGGGGCCTTTGGACTGGGCAGGGTAGAAAATAGACTTGGGTTTAAGTGATGAGTGTAAAATGGGTGGGGAGGTGGTGAGATGTTGAGTAAAGAGACTTAGAGTGTCTCCTTCATTAGTTAGCATATCTAATATGTCTATGATGTCACCATCATATTCAAACATATCTGTGGGAGGGATGATGGAAGAAGGGTCTGGGCAAACTTCACTAGGTTTATTCTGTTTGGAACAGAAAAACCTTTTGGGAGTAAGATTCCGAATGTATCTATTTAAATCTTTAAATAAGAGAAAAGGGTTGGGCTTATTTATAGGGGCAAAATTCAAACTTCTACTTAATAGGCTGATGTCCACAGCGGAAAGTTCAAGAGATGATAAGTTGAAGATTTTTACAGTTTGCGGAGCTTTGTTTGGTTGAGGTTGGGAGTTCTTTCGTCCTCCTCTGCAGCCTCTCCGGTGAGTTTTCGTTTTCTCCGGTTGGCTCGAGGAGGACTGGAGACTAAAAAAGGTTTATTGTTGATGGTGGCGGAGGAATCTTTAGAGTGGGATATGGAAGCATCAGTGGAAAGTGTATGTGAAGGGGAGAGGAAGGGGTCAGGGATAGCAATGGGATGGCTACTGGAGGGACAGGTAGAATCGGGGTTATCCAGGATGGGGGCAAAGGTGTTAACAGTGAGTTGGACATTCATGGTTGGCTCATGTGGTGTCATGACTGAGTTGGATGCTAACGTCAGTTGGGAGGCTGAGTTGGGCACAAGGGCGGTATTCTTTTTGATGTTAGCATGTCCCCTTCCAGCATAGGAAGGTCTGTTATAGAAATTACTAAGATCACCAAGTAATTTATTGGTTTTGGTAGTAGAGATTCTGTTAGTCGGATGACTAAAGCGGGTCGTGGGGAGAGAGCCAGATGAAGAATTCCTATGTGGAATGGAAATGCTCATAAGAGGTGGGGGCGGATGATGTTGACAGAGTGGTAAGGTAGGGGGTAATGGGCGGGGGTAGGGGGGATGGTGAGAAGTGGATCGAGGTAGGAGTGTATGATGAGGATGGGATGGTGGGGTATCAGGTAAAGGAGGTGATGAATTGAGTTTCCAGTTGAAAACTTTATTGGTATTGAAATCATCTAAGTCTCTTTTAAATTTGCCTAGTTTGGATTTGATCATATAATCCTCATCAGATTTGGTGTTCTTTTTGAGGGTATCAAGCCAAGAAAGTGGGACTATGGTTTTTCGGTCTATGATTTCTGTGGCCAGGATGGTGGCTTCAGATTTGAGTTTCTCAAAGAGATGTAGTCTATGCTCAATAAGTATTTCCATCCATTTGGACGTGCAGAACTCAGAGATTGTTTCCCATTCTTTTTTATTGGTGGTATTTAGAAAAGGGCAATCTTTGGTGATTCTAAGGCCTCGAGGGGAAATTTTGGTCGAGATGTATTTTTCCAGGAAAAATTTATCCCACCATTGTTGATTAAGGTTTTTTATTAATCTTTCAAGATGTTTAAATTCACCACAGAGCGTATATCTAGTGACGCCTGTTAGTTTGACATTGTTGGAAAAAATAGTAGGCGGAAGAATCATGTACATATCCTCTAGAACATGGTGTCTGTATGTCTCTATATCTTTGAGAAGGTTCATAATGTATGGTTATAGACAGTGTTGTAGGTTTATATGTAGAGAAAATTTAAAAAATGAAACAGGGGAAGGGGACCCAAAAAAAAAAAAAGGAAAGAGAGAGCACTAGCAAATATATCTGCGGGGATAATTGTAAGAACAAAGGCAGTTTACATTATAACCAGATATACACGTGCAGTTTCAATATAGGGTATACAACAAGGAACCAATTGTTGAAGATACACACATAGATAAAAATAATAATTTCAAGATACAGTTTAAAAAATAAAATATATAATAATGGCAAGATGACACGAATTTTATAGTGGTGGACACGGTAAGAAATACAAAAATGTATACTTATAAGATATCCAGGAAATCGCCAGGATAAACACAGGATATGTGTTGGACTGATTACTACTAAAGTCTGCATCTGGCTGCACCAGCTATTTCCCATCTCTGGATCTCACATCCCCTGCAGGAACCGCTGCGACTTGTAGTTCCACTGCTCAGCCAACTGACCTGAACGCAACTTCTTCTACCCTCATGTGAGTGGATATTGCTGTTTTGAATAAAATTTGTTTGTGATATATATTCAGAGGCGCCCCTTTCCTTGTTATTGTTCTAGCTTGCTGGATCCCGCTTTTGGCTCCATCGGTGGCCGCCCTGACTGACCTACTGACCCTTCTAACACATATGCATGAACATTTGCATGCATTTCTCTCGTTTATTTTAAGCTTCTGGACTAATTGGTTTTGTTGAAGGTAATTGTGCTTTGCGCCTTTTTACTTGTTTTATCCTCTTTGTAGAAGCTTTTAGTGCTGCATGCACAATTATCTTATAAGTATACATTTTTGTATTTCTTACCGTGTCCACCACTATAAAATTTGTGTCATCTTGCCATTATTATATATTTTATTTTTTAAACTGTATCTTGAAATTATTATTTTTATCTATGTGTGTATCTTCAACAATTGGTTCCTTGTTGTATACCCTATATTGAAACTGCACGTGTATATCTGGTTATAATGTAAACTGCCTTTGTTCTTACAATTATCCCCGCAGATATATTTGCTAGTGCTCTCTCTTTCCTTTTTTTTTTTTGGGTCCCCTTCCCGTTTCATTTTTTAAATTTTCTCTACATATAAACCTACAACACTGTCTATAACCATACATTATGAACCTTCTCATAGATATAGAGACATACAGACACCATGTTCTAGAGGATATGTACATGATTCTTCCGCCTACTATTTTTTCCAACAATGTCAAACTAACAGGCGTCACTAGATATACGCTCTGTGGTAAATTTAAACATCTTGAAAGATTAATAAAAAACCTTAATCAACAATGGTGGGATAAATTTTTCCTGGAAAAATACATCTCGACCAAAATTTCCCCTCGAGGCCTTAGAATCACCAAAGATTGCCCTTTTCTAAATACCACCAATAAAAAAGAATGGGAAACAATCTCTGAGTTCTGCACGTCCAAATGGATGGAAATACTTATTGAGCATAGACTACATCTCTTTGAGAAACTCAAATCTGAAGCCACCATCCTGGCCACAGAAATCATAGACCGAAAAACCATAGTCCCACTTTCTTGGCTTGATACCCTCAAAAAGAACACCAAATCTGATGAGGATTATATGATCAAATCCAAACTAGGCAAATTTAAAAGAGACTTAGATGATTTCAATACCAATAAAGTTTTCAACTGGAAACTCAAATCATCACCTCCTTTACCTGATACCCCACCATCCCATCCTCATCATACACTCCCACCTCGATCCACTTCTCACCATCCCCCCTACCCCCGCCCATCACCCCCTACCTTACTACTCTCTCAACATCATCCGCCCCCACCTCTTATGAGCATTTCCATTCCACATAGGAATTCTTCATCTGGCTCTCTCCCCACGACCCGCTTTAGTCATCCGACTAACAGAATCTCTACTACCAAAACCAATAAATTACTTGGTGATCTTAGTAGTTTCTATAACAGACCTTCCTATGCTGGAAGGGGACATGCTAACATCAAAAAGAATACCACCCTTGTGCCCAACTCAGCCTCCCAACTGACGTTAGCATCCAACTCAGTCATGACACCACATGAGCCAACCATGGATGTCCAACTCACTGTTAACACCTTTGCCCCCATCCTGGATAACCCCGATTCTACCTGTCCCTCCAGTAGCCATCCCATTGCTATCCCTGACCCCTTCCTCTCCCCTTCACATACACTTTCCACTGATGCTTCCATATCCCACTCTAAAGATTCCTCCGCCACCATCAACAATAAACCTTTTTTAGTCTCCAGTCCTCCTCGAGCCAACCGGAGAAAACGAAAACTCACCGGAGAGGCTGCAGAGGAGGACGAAAGAACTCCCGACCTCAACCAAACAAAGCTCTGCAAACTGTAAAAATCTTCAACTTATCATCTCTTGAACTTTCCGCTGTGGACATCAGCCTATTAAGTAGAGGTTTGAATTTTGCCCCTATAAATAAGCCCAACCCTTTTCTCTTATTTAAAGATTTAAATAGATACATTCGGAATCTTACTCTCAAAAGTTTTTTCTGTTCCAAACAGAATAAACCTAGTGAAGTTTGCCCAGACCCTTCTTCCATCATCTCTCCCACAGATATGTTTGAATATGATGGTGACATCATAGACATATTAGATACGCTAACTAATGAAGGAGACACTCTAAGTCTCTTTACTCAACATCTCGCCACCTCCCCACCCATTTTACACTCATCACTTAAACCCAAGTCTATTTTCTACCCTGCCCAGTCCAAAGGCCCCTACCTTGAAAGCTTCTACAGGGTAGTATATGCCGACTTCTTGAAACTTTGCCAAACATCTACTACGATACCCCCACACATACACAATCTATCTGCCTCTGAAACTCGTGCCCTTGACTCCTTAATACATTCACCTGAAATTATTATCAAATCAGCGGACAAAGGGGGTGGTATTGTCCTACAGAACAGGGTGGACTACATTAATGAAGCCCACAGACTCCTCTCGGACGAAGCTACCTATAAAAAGCTCTCCAAAGACCCTACCACCGAATTTGCGGCAGAGGTAAACGTTTTGGTAAAGTCAGCTCTTGACTGCGGAGTGATTGACAAAACGGAAGCCTCTTTTTTCACAAAAGATTTCTATCAGATCCCATACTTCTATCACTTACCTAAAATCCATAAAAGTCTCACCACTCCCCCTGGCAGGCCCATTGTGGCTGCCATGGAGAGTGTTACTACCGGTTTCAGCCAATACATTGACCTTTATCTTCAGCCAATTGTCAAACTCTTACCGTCCTACATTAGAGATGGTTCACACTTGTTGGAACTACTCGCACCATATAAATGGGAACCCTCCTACCTTTGGTTATCCTTAGACGTCACGTCCCTCTACACTTCAATTCCACACTCATTTGGCCTACTCGCGTTAGAATTTTTTCTGGCACTGGACCCCTTGATCAACCCTAGGCAAGCCGCATTCATCTTGGAGGCAATTAAGTTTTGCCTTACTCATAACTATTTTGATTTCAATGGCGACTTTTATTTACAAACTAAGGGAACAGCGATGGGAGCAAACTTCGCCCCATCGTACGCTAATTTGGCCATGGGATACTGGGAGAACAATTTCATCATACACAACAATCCCTACTGTGCCAACATCGTATTTTTTGGTCGCTATATTGACGACATAATCATTATTTGGGACGGCCCCATTGATCTAGTCTCCCACTTTGTCGAACATTGCAACTCCAACCCATACAGCTTGTCCTTCACTCACGTCTCTGATCATATCAACCTGGCCTTTCTAGATCTAGATCTTGGTCATTCAGGCGATACGATTATCGCTAAAAACCATACCAAACCTACCGCTGGCAACTCCTATTTGCACTTTAGAAGTTGCCATTATCCAAAATGGATACAAAATATACCAAAAGGACAGTTCTGCCGCTTACGACAGAATTGTACCCTTGACAGTGATTATGACACTTTGAGTATACAACTGAAAAAGAAATTTGCCGACAAGGATTATCCTGAAGACCTAGTAGACGAAGCATTTAATTATTACGCTAAAGGCAAACCAGCCAAAAAAGAAAAAGAGAGAACAGACCACTCTACCAGGTTCCTAACCACCTTTAATTTCCAGTACAAAAAAATGGAAAACATACTTAAAAAACATTGGACTATTCTACTGCAGGACCCACTTCTCAAAAACTCCCTCCCACCCACACCAAGAATCACTTATCGTAAGGCCCCCAGTCTTAAAAATAAGATTGCCCCGAGCAAACTGCCTGTGGACATGCCCATCTCCAATCCCACCACCCTGATACCACTGATCGGTATGTATCAGTGCAAAAAAGTTCGCTGCAAAACCTGTATGTTTGTCGAACACGGCAAAAAATCTTTCCAATCTAAGGGCAGAACCTTCCCATTGGAACATTTCTACAATTGCTCATCCAACTTCGTTATATATTGCCTCACTTGCCCCTGTGGGTTAATCTATGTTGGGCGAACTATCTGCCCACTTAGGCAGCGTTTCGGCCAACATCGACGGCTCATTGAGGGTGGAAAGGACAAACATAGCGTCCCTCGGCATTTTGCCGAACACCACAACAAGTCCACTACGGGCCTATCAGTATGGGTTATAGAGCAAATTCCCAAACACATGTCAGAAGCTGAACGTTTCAAAAAGTTATGCGCCAGAGAGACTTTTTGGATATATTCCCTAGACGTACTCTCACCTGGCGGCCTAAATGAAGGGATAGAGATATCCACTGTCTTGTAAACTATCCTCTTCACTATAAAAAGTCATCATGATTTTCACACACCTTATTGATGAGCATATATACACACACATGCAGCTGCCTTTAATTGTTGTTGCTTGCTTACCAATATGTTCATATATAAAGATAGGGGTACTATGTATATGAATAACCCATTTTTATATCCCTTGCTGATGTTTTTTCTTCCACACATATACACGCTCATATAACTTTACCACTATTGTTTACCGCAGGTTCTATTTCTCTTTTCTAATCTTGGGGGTGGTGGGCTCGATTGCTCCTATAGTAAGTATTGACTACTGTGTTTCCCCCCCCCAAGTTCTCTCCCTCCCCCCCTTTCTTTCCCTTCTCCCCCCCCCCTTTTTTACCTTCCCTACCCTACCCCCCTGACCCTACCCCTCTTTTTTTCCCCTGTTTTTTTTTTTTTTTTCTCCTCCCCCCCTCCTCCCCCATATATATATATATTTTTTTTTTTCCCCCCATTCAATGTGTACATGTGTGCATACATAAATGCACACTCACACAACCTCTGCATCTTTATAGATTCCCCATATGATCGTGTACGCATGCGTACTTGCCTATGCATGCATTCGCATCCTGTGCGTGTGTAGATATTTTATTCTTTAAAAACCTCCCTCCCCCTATTTTCCTCCCCCCCCCTCCTTTTTTATTTATTATTTTTTATGTTTAAGCCCCCCTATTTATTTATTATCCATTTGCATATTTACTGTATTTACACATTCTAAGGTCTACCTATTGTCTAAACATACTATATTATATATTATATATAGCCCACCAGCAATAATGATTTCCCATTTAACGAATTATGTATTTGCTTCTCTAGTTGTCTTTTAATTATCGCATGATATTTTTATTTTATTACATATTTGGTTCTCATGCCCATCAATGTTTATTTTTATTTTTACTAATTATATTTCTCATTGTTTCATCTATTTAAAATGATTATCCTTTCACCTCTATTGGTGCTTGCTGTAATAACGGCCTTTTAACTATGTTGCTGTAAGGTTCTTATTCCCCCTGTTGTCAAATGCTGCCCAATACGTAGATTCTGCATGTCTCTTGGAGGCGCTCCATTAACAGCGGTGAGCGGCAGCGCGGCTCTACGGTCGCAGTGACGTCCCCCCCTTCTCCTGTCCTCTTATCTGGAACCCTTATCCTGATATCCAAGAAATCGCCAGGATAAACACAGGATATGTGTTGGACTGATTACTACTAAAGTCTGCATCTGGCTGCACCAGCTATTTCCCATCTCTGGATCTCACATCCCCTGCAGGAACCGCTGCGACTTGTAGTTCCACTGCTCAGCCAACTGACCTGAACGCAACTTCTTCTACCCTCATGTGAGTGGATATTGCTGTTTTGAATAAAATTTGTTTGTGATATATATTCAGAGACGCCCCTTTCCTTGTTATTGTTCTAGCTTGCTGGATCCCGCTTTTGGCTCCATCGGTGGCCGCCCTGACTGACCTACATTTATGTCCTTCTAACACATATGCATGAACATTTGCATGCATTTCTCTCGTTTATTTTAAGCTTCTGGACTAATTGGTTTTGTTGAAGGTAATTGTGCTTTGCGCCTTTTTACTTGTTTTATCGACTTTATTATAAGATCCTTGTGACGGTGGGGTACTAGTGGGATAGCTGAGCCAAGTAGTTTCCCTACTGTGGGGTCCCTACCTCAGACCTCCCCTAGTCTCTCGTGGGAAAATTGTACTCTGAAGTTTAGCAGACAAATTGTGGCAGGAGATTGCACCCTAGAGAAGAGTGTCCTCCTGTTATTACTAGTGGTTCTGGAGTATAGAGTAAAACTCTACAACCTCTCTAAGTTTATTCAGCAACAAATCACAAAAATACATCCCCTAGACCAGTGTTTCTCAACTCCAGTCCTCAAGGTGCCCCAACAGGTCGTGTTTTTAGGCTCTCCATTAATTTGCACAGGTGATTTGATCAGTTTTACTGCCTTAGTAATTACCACAGTGGTTTCATCTGAGGGAAATCTTAAAAACATGACCTGTTGGGGAGCCTTGAGAAACACTGCCCTAGACTAGTGATGGCGAACCTTTGCACCCCAGATATTTTGGAACTACATTTCCCTATGATGCTCATGCACTCAGCACTGTAGTTGAGCATCATGGGAAATGGAGTTCCAAAACATCTGGGGTGCCAAGGTTCACCATCACTGTCCTAGACTGTTACATGTGCAGTGTGCTTGGACTACATCTTGCTGTGTGCTAGCAGCCTCTGTACTAACTCCGTTCACCATTATTATCTGTGCTGCAGCTATCAGGGATTGTGCAGTGACTTTGTTACATTACTCTTGTTACATTAAGTCAGCCTTTTTCAACCAGGGTGCCTTGAGGTTTATTCAAGGGTGCCTTGACAAGATGCCTAAAAATTGCCCAAAATTGTATACATGCCAGCGTGTGGGTGAAGCCTGCCTTTTAGTTACACAAAGCCATGGGTTTTCATTGTGCATCATTACAACCTTCTGGCAATCATCAGTTGATAAGGAGGATGTCAGTCGCCTGCATAGCATCTTTGTTTGACCCCCCCGCCCCTCTCAATCAGGGCTGGGGTCACATTAGCTGAGTGATGGAGAAAAATGAGGGAGAAGAGAAACGTTGGAACACTAGTCAGTACCACTTTGCAAAAGTGCTGTTGTTTTGGAAAAATAAATAACCTCTAATGTTGGGTGTCCTACTTGTGTGGATGTTGCTGCATTATGTAAAATTATTAGAACAGTTTTTATACTTTAGAATGGGGTGTCTCAAGACTGTTCATCTTTTTTAAAGGGTGCCTTGACTGAAAAAAGGTTAATAAACACTGCATTAAGTCATCATCACCCAGTGGCCTTTCAAAGGTTCCGCTACACTGCATAAAAAAAAAATCAGCATAGATTCAGAAATTCTTCCCCCCTAGGCTTTGATAGGCATAAAATGTTTTATATTTCTGGTCAATCAGAGAAAAATGCTGCTTATTGTTTTTGCAGTGGGGAGTGGTGGGGCGATGGTAGATCTACCTACTGTATGTAACTTGGGTAGAAATTGTCTCCGTCCAAGAAAATGTAATCATTTTTAACCACTTCTGGACTACCTTCCGCACATTTACTGCGGTAAGATGACCCGGCTGCGTGAAACGACGTACCTGTACGTCGCTTCATGCAGTAGCCTCTGGGGGCATGCATGCTCTGATTGGACAGAGAGGAAGCCAACCATTGGATCCAGCAGACGCGATGTCCACTGGCCACCCGCTTTCGTTCAGAGAGGCAGAACGGCGATCTGCCTATGTAAACAAGGTAGATCGCCATTCTGACAGGGGAGAACATGCTAAGCAGGAATACAGATATCTGTGTTCTCCCAGTCAGAGCAATCCCCACACAGTTAGTAAGCACTCTAATGCCGCGTACACACAACCGGACTTTACGGCATACTTTGCCCGGCGGACTTTGACGGACTTTACGACGGACTTTCCGAATGAACGGACTTGCCTACACACGATCAACCAAAGTCCGATGGATTCGTACGTGATGACGTACGACCAGATTAAAACAAGGAAGTTCATAACCAGTAGCCAATAGCTGCCCTAGCGTCGTTTTTTTGTCCGTCGGACTAGCATACGGACGAGCGGACTTTTCGACCGGACTCGAGTCCGTCGGTTAGATTTGAAACATGTTACACACGATCGAATTGTCCGACGGACTCCGGTACGCCGGACCAAGTATGCCGTAAAGTCCGGTTGTGTGTACGTGGCATTAGGGAAAAACTTAACCCTTTGATCACCCGTGGTGTCAACCCCTTCCCTGCCAGTGTCATTAGTACAGTAACAGTGCATATTTTTAGCACTGATCACTGTATTAGTGTCACTGGTCCCCAAAAAAAGTGTCAAAAATGTCAGTTAGGTGTCCGATTTGTCCGCCACAATGTTGCAGTCCCTCTAAAAATCGCTGACTAGTAAAAAAGTAAAATTAAAAATTCCTTAAAAATATTCCATCATTTGTAGACGCTTCAACCAAAAATGTGTAGCAGAATACATATTGGCCTAAATTGATAAAAAAAAAAAAAAATTGATTTTAAAATGTTTTTCTATTGGATATGCATTATAGCAGAAATCAAAAAATATATATTTTTTCAAAATCGTCGCTCATTTTTTTGTTTATAGCGCAAAAAAAAAAAAAAAAAAACGTAAAAGTGATCAAATACCACCAAAAGAAAGCTCTATTTATGGAAAAAAAAGGGACATCAATTTTATTTGGGTACAGCGTCACATGACCGCGCAATTGTCAGTTAAATTAACACAGTGCCGTATCGCAAAAAATGGCCTGGTCATGAAGGGGGTAAAACCTTCCTGGGGCTGAAATGGTTAAATCAACCTTTCCACACTTATAATGTTTGTTAACCTACTGTAAGGACTTTATATAATCCTCCTTGTCTCCCAGCGATAGGCGCTCCTGTCTCTGTTTTATTAAAAAAATGCCGATTATAGCTCATTTCAGAGTGCCAATCGGTGCTCACGTGACCGGCCGGCTCTCTCCTCTCCCCGTCTGACAGATATAGCGGGCGGGGCCGAGATTTCCCTGGTGATGTCAGTCAGGAAGGGAGGAGGAGAGAGCCGGCCATGTGAGCGCTGATTGGTGCTCTGAAATGGAGGTATAATTGGCATTGTTTTAATAAAAAACAGAGACAGGAGCACCTATCATTAGGAGACAAGGTGGATTATATATGATATGAAATGTTATTTCAGTAGCAGGAGGGGAGGAGGTGGGCCTTAAGCTGACAGGCAAGGAGGGAGGGGGGAGAGGAGGACATGAGAGCTGCAGATGATGGAGGCATGTAAACTGACAACGGTGTCAGGGCTCAGCAACCATGATAAACCGTGGTCAGTTTACAGAGGGGAGGGCATAGCCAGGCAGGATCAGCCAGGTATTTTAGGTAATACAATGGGCCAAATTGCACAGCACAATCACTGTCCTGTATAACATGCTGGAACAGGATCCAATTTTTTTTTTTTGGTTGACAAACACTTTAACATAACTTGGTGACAAAGGGGTTGATTTACTAAAGGCAAATCCACTCTGCACCACAAGTGTACTGCAAGTGCACTTGAAAGTGCAGCCGCTGTAGATCTGAGGGGAAGATCTGAAAAGAGGAGAAGCTCTGCTGATTTTATCATCCAATCATGTGCAAGCTAAAATGCTGCTTTTTATTTTCCTTGCATGTCCCCTTCAGATGTACCGCGACTGCACTTCCAAGTGCACTTGTAGTGCAAATTGGATTTGCCTTCAGTAAATAAACACCAGAGTATATTTTTGGTAATGAGAAAATCTGGTTGTCAAAATGAATCTTCGGACTCCTGGTCTAGTCTGCATACACAGAAATCTGTTGAGACATGGAGTTGGTTATGTGTAGCTAGGGGACAGTTCAGAAGAATATTTCACACGCTGGTATTTTCTGGTGTACAAAGTCTATGGATTTGCCCACCACCGTGGATCTTTGCTCTGCCTGCTGCGATGGTAATCTTGCAAGTAACAAAATTCAATAGAGAGGTTGATACCCACTTGCACAGCACGAGTCTTCTACAGAGAATATAATAACTGGCAACATAGATAATTAAAAGAAACAGGTGCACTAATCTATATTAATATTCAGTCTAAAAATACACAACAAAAATTTAAGGGCATAAAGTCCACTCCTACAAAAACAAGTGTATAAAAATAAATTAAAAAATTGGATGAAATGACTTATTACATGAAAAATATACGATTCAGTTCATAAAAGGTGCAAAAAAAAGTGCATAAAAAGATGTGCATGACAAATGTCCAACTGACAAACCCTTATACAAAAGGGAACTGAGTGAACCAAATATGTGAAAAATTCTGTGCTCTTCAAGGGAATTGGGAGAACCAAATACTGTATAAGGGAACTTCAGTGCTCTTCAAAACACAAAGGGGTTAATTTACTAAATAGTCTGTGCACTGCAAGTGCAGTTACTCTAGATCTGAGGGGAATATGCAATGAAAATAAAAAAACAGCATTTTTGCTTGCACATGATTGGTTGATAGAAATCAGCAGAGCTTCCCCTCATTTCAAAGCTTTCCCTCAGATCTAGAGCAACTGCACTTGCAGTGCACAGTATATTTGCCTTTAGTAAATCAACCTCACAGACTTTAATATCCCATCACCACATAGATTCGCTTCTTACTTATAGCAGTAGTTTTAAGCATTGGATAATAACCCCATCATGCTCCAACAGAATGGGCTGTAAAAACGAACCAAATTCCAGATAGCAGCGATATCAGACACTGGACAATGATCCCATCAGGCTCCAACACCTTAAGCTGCAAAAGTGGACCTGGTTTTTAATGGACGCAGGACTGTATCTTTGGGAAAGCTGATATCCAATCTGGCAGCTCAAGGATAAATCCCAGAGCATAAAGGAAGAAGAGGATAGCCTTGTAGTGCAATATGTTTCAACAAATGGGGTTTATTAAAACAGCACACTAAAAACTTACATCAAGGCAACCAAACATCAGCAAAAATAAATGCACATAACCAGCTCAAACAGTTATGCAGCGTACACACGGTCGGACCTTTCGATCGGACTGGTCCGACGGACCGAGTCCGGCGGACAATCCGATCGTGTGTGGGCTTTCCAGTCGAAAATCTGACAGACTTTAGATTCGGAACAAGCTTCAAATCTTTACGTTGTAACTCCGCCGGACCCAGAAATCCGCTTATCTGTATGCTAGTCCGATGGACAAAAAAGGACGCTAGGGCAGCTATTGGCTACTGGCTATCAACTTCCTTATTTTAGTCCGGTGTACGTCATCACGTACGAATCCGTCGGACTTTGGTGTGATCGTGTGTCAAGTCCGTTCGTTAAAAAGTCCATCGGAAGTCCGTCAAAAGTCAGTTGAAAGTCCGTCGGAAAGTCCGTCGGACCAGTCCGGACGGAATGTCGGCCCGTGTGTACGCGGCTTTAGACGGCTCACAATGGGCTCCACGCGACTAGTTTCTCCATAATAGGCTTCAGCTGGGAAAGGAGACTCACTCAAGACGTCTGCTAGTAGCATATAATTACTGTACAAGTGGATGTGGGTGACACCAGAAGTTAAATTGATCTATACATCGTTTTGGTGTCACCTAGATGGGACATGTAAGAAATTCTAAATAAGAATAAAAATATGCTATGCCACCAATCAATACTTGGTATTAGGTGTGCATTAGCCCAGGTTCACACCGAGCTGCGGGAATGAAGCCGTGCAAGCTCAGCTGAACTCGCACGATTTCACTCCTGCATGTCAGTCCACGATCCTAGAAACATCCGTGCAGGTCTCTGCAGAGATGTCAATGTAAAGCGCAAAAAAAGTACAGAACCTACCCTTTGAAATCGGTGCAGTGTCTCACCGATTAGGATGGTGCCATTGACGGCAATTGCTACCAGGCCTGTACTGGCCATAGGGACTACAGGGAGATTCCCGGTGGGCTGATGGCTCAGTGGGCCAGTCAGGTGCAGTCCTGGAGCCGCTCCTCTCTGACAGTGAGTGATCGCAATTTCACTCCTGTCAGGAGGAGAAGCTTCCTTCCATTAGGCGTTATGCTCCCTCCAGCCTGCAGGGGGAGATAGACCAACGGCAGACTTTCCTTCCTCTCTCCCCTATCCCTTTTTATCACATAACTGGAGAGAGGAACGAGAAGCTGCCTTCAAAACGGTGAGTACATGTGGGAGGGGGAGGAGAGGGAGGACACTGATGTGAAGGGCTGCTGATGGGGGCTCTCTGATGGGGACTGTGATGTGAAGTGGGCTGCTGGTGGGGACTGTGATGTGAAGTGGGCTGCTGGTGGGAACTCTGATGTAAAGTGGGCTCCTGGTGGGGACTCTGATGTAAAGTTGGCTCCTGGTGGGGACTCTGATGTGAAGTGAGCTGCTGGTGGGGACTCTGATGTGAAGTTGGCTCCTGGTGGGGACTCTGATGTAAAGTTGGCTCCTGGTGGGGACTCTGATGTGAAGTGAGCTGCTGGTGGGGACTCTGATGTGAAGTGAGCTGCTGGTGGGGACTCTGATGTGAAGTGGGCTGCTGGTGGGGACTCTGATGTAAAGTGGGCTGCTGGTGGGGACTGTGATGTGAAGTGAGCTGCTGGTGGGGACTCTGATGTGAAGTGAGCTGCTGGTGGGGACTGCTATGTGAAGTGGGCTGCTGGTGGGGACTGTGATGTGAAGTGGGCTGCTGGTGGGGACACTCTGATGTAAGGGGGATGCTGTTGGGGACACTCTGATGTAAGGGGGACGCTGTTGGGGACACTCTGATGTAAGGGGGATGCTGTTGGGGACACTCTGATGTAAGGGGGATGCTGTTGGGGACACTCTGATGTAAGGGGGACGCTGTTGAGGACACTCTGATGTAAGGGGGACGCTTTTGGGGACACTCTGATGTAAGGGGGACGCTGTTGGGGACACTCTGATGTAAGGGGGACTCTGTTGGGGACACTCTGATGTAAGGGGGATGCTGATGGGGACACTCTGATGTAAGGGGGATGCTGTTGGGGACACTCTGATGTAAGGGGGGCGCTGTTGGGGACACTCTGATGTAAGGGGGGCGCTGTTGGGGACACTCTGATGTAAGGGGGGCGCTGTTGGGGACACTCTGATGTAAGGGGGGCGCTGTTGGGGACACTCTGATGTAAGGGGGGCGCTGTTGGGGACACTCTGTAAGGGGGGTGCTGTTGGGGACACTCAAAATTAAAGTGGGCCAGTCATGAGGAAGTCCAGGGCCAAATTTTTGTCCCAGTCCAGCCCTGATTGCTACCGACTCGACATGCGACCCGACATGTCAAATCGCATGTCAAAACGCTGCGAACCAGGGACAAAGGTCAAAAAATGAAATTAAAAAAGATTACCAAAAAATAAATGAAATTAAAAAAGCCTCTTTCAAAAATATTTTTTAATTTTAAATATGTTCAGGATGTAAAGATCAACCAGTTCTCTCCACGATGATCACCATTTGCAGATACATATCATCATAAACCCAATGTATTGGTAGGTAGAACTTAACATAATATAACATAACCCAGTATGACAAGTAGACATAATATCTATCAAATATTAAAAGAGAACCCTTCATTGAGTAAACAGTGTAGATAATAATCTAAAATGGATACTAAAAAAAATAAAAAGACCTAAAAAAACCTAACACTAGCATAATGGAAAAAGAAAGATCAGCAATTATCAATGAAACAATTAATATACCATTCTATGTTCATTCCCAAGGGTCTATAAGTACGTAAATAAAAAATCCAATGGGTTTCCTGACGGGATATCGATTTTTTTCATATTGCTCACCCTCCAATGGGGTGTGAATTCCTCAATGCCTGTGACCTGCAATAAAGCCATATCTCTTTTATGGTAATCACGAAAATTCTTGGACACTTGGAAATGCAAAGTGCACTTGAAAGTGCAGTCGCTGTAAATCTGAGGGGTAGATCTGAAACAAGGGGAAGCTCTGCTGATTTTATTATCCAATCATGTGCAAGCTAAAATGCTGTTTTTTATTTACCTTGCATGCCCCCCTCGGATCTACAGTGACTGCACTTCCAAGTGCACTTTCAGTGCAATTTCAAGTGCACTTTGCACTTGTAGTTTGCAATTGTAGTGAAAAGTGGATTTGCCTTTAGTAAATAACCCCCACTGTGCCCTTTAAAGCCTTTTCTGATATTCGCAAAATGCTCTGCTATCCTCACTGTAAGTGCCCGTGTGGTCCTCCCAATATATTGGAACCCACATGGGCACCTCAAGAGGTATATGACATCTACAGTTCCATATGTAATGAACACTTTAATGGAAAAGGTACATTTGGTAGTATGAGATGCAGTGGCGGCTGGTAGTCAAAAGTTTAGGGGGGCACAGAACAGACCTGGCCCCCTCACTTGCACCCCCCCCAAGGCAGTCTCTTGTACTACATAGTAGATGGCAAATTTATAGGAGATTGCACAGACTGTATTGTGTATGGTCTGATGAAAAAGGGGATTGGACAGAGTATGGTCAGCTTTAGGACAATACCAAGAAATAAACTGCTTTCATATAGGAAAGAGGATGGATAGCCAGGATATACACAACTAGCAGGAAGGGGTGTGCAGGGATGGATGGACAGGTAGGTGGATGGATGGATGGATGGATAGGTGGGTGGATGAATGGATAGGTGGGTGGGTGGATGGATGGATGGATGGATGGATAAGTGGGTGGATGAATGAATGGATAGGTGGGTGGATGGATGGATGGATGAATGGATGGATGGATGGATGGATGGATGGATAGGTGGGTGGATGGATGGATAAGTGAGTGGGTGGATGGATAAGTGGGCGGGTGGATGGATAGGTGGGTGGGTGGATGGATAAGTGAGTGGGTGGATGGATAAGTGAGTGGGTGGATGGATAAGTGGGTGGGTGGATGGATAGGTGGGTGGGTGGATGGATAGGT
This sequence comes from Aquarana catesbeiana, assembly GCF_042186555.1. Lineage (NCBI taxonomy): Eukaryota > Metazoa > Chordata > Amphibia > Anura > Ranidae > Aquarana > Aquarana catesbeiana. The sequence continues at coordinate 763,418,889 of NC_133324.1, forward strand.
GGGTGGGTGGATAGGTGGGTGGATGGATGGATAGGTGGGTGGATGGATAGGTGGGTGGACGGATGGATAAGGGGGTGGGTGGATGGATAGGTGGGTGGATGGATGGATAAGTGAGTGGGTGGATGGATAAGTGGGCGGGTGGATGGATAGGTGGGTGGGTGGATGGATAAGTGAGTGGGTGGATGGATAAGTGAGTGGGTGGATGGATAAGTGGGTGGGTGGATGGATAGGTGGGTGGGTGGATGGATAGGTGGGTGGGTGGATAGGTGGGTGGATGGATGGATAGGTGGGTGGATGGATAGGTGGGTGGACGGATGGATAAGGGGGTGGGTGGATGGATAGGTGGGTGGGTGGATGGATAGGTGGGTGGGTGGGTGGATGGATGGATGGATGGATGGATAGGTGGGTGGACGGATGGATAAGTGGGTGGGTGGATGAATGGATAGGTGGGTGGATGGATGGATAGGTGGGTGGATGGATGGATAACTGGGTGGGTGGATGGATAGGTGGGTGGATGGATGGATAGATGGGTGGATGGATAGGTGGGTGGATGGATGGATGGGTGGATAGGTGGGTGGATGGATAGGTGAGTGGACGGATAGATAAGGGGGTGGGTGGATGGATAGGTGGGTGGATGGATGGATAGGTGGGTGGACGGATGGATAAGTGGGTGGGTGGATGGATGGATAGGTGGGTGGACAGATGGATAAGTGGGTGGGTGGATGGATAGGTGGGTGGGTGGATGGATGGATAAGTGGGTGGATGATGGGGTGGGTGGATGGATGGGATGGATAGGTGGGTGGATGGATGGATGGATGGACGGATGGACGGATAGGTGGATGGAGTTGGTGGATGGATGATGGGGTGGATGGATGGGGTGGATGGGTGCAGCGAGAAAGGAGATATTTAATGATCAGGAGATGGTAGATCTGCCTGTCAGTGTTCTAATCCATCACAGATCAGTGTACAGTGAAGGAAGCTCGTCTGGATGGATGGATGGCTGAATGGATGGGGTGGGATGGATGGGGTGGGGTGGATGGGTGGATGGATGGATGCAGTGGATGGATGGGGTGGATGGATGCGGTGGGGTGGATAGATGGATGGGTGGATGGATGCGGTGGGGTGGATGGATGGTGTGGATGGGTGGATGGATGCGGTGGGGTGGATGGATGGGGTGGGGTGGATGGATGTGGTGGGGTGGATGGATGGGGTGGATGGATGCGGTGGAGTGGATGCAGTGGATGGATGGGGTGGATGGGTGGGGCAGATGGATGGATGGGGTTGATAGATGCGGTGGATGGATGCGGTGGGGTGGATGGGTGGATGGATGGGGTGGATGGGTGCGGTGGATGGATGGGGTGGATGGATGGATGGGTAGGGTAGATGGATAGGGGCCTCTCCTCTCCACTGAACACACGGGGATTAGTCCTCATGGCAGCCATCTATTTGTAGCCCGCCGGAAGTGACTTTGTTCTCACACTGAGAACAAAGCACCCGGCCGGGCGGATGCTGGTCGGCGTGATCATTTGCGCCGCAAAGCATCTCCAAATCCCGCCAATAAAGTGCCGCGTGTACAATCTCGTGATTGCAATGACGTGGCACTTCCCATAGTGCACTGTGTCCAGCGCCCGAACACAGTGCACTTGGTTAAAGGACATGTTTTAAGAAAATGTTTTCTTAAAGGGGCAGTTTCAAAAAAAGTTTCTTTTTTTTAAATTTTTTTTGTGTCTAAAGCAGGGAGGGGCGGCGCCCGGGCGCCCCCTATGGACGGGCTGCCACTGATGAGATGTAAAAGGAAGCAGTCCTCATAGTTTTTGAATCCTTACATACTTGACACCTTCTACATGGATAAAAGCCTTTTAGATTTCCAAACATTCTGATTTCAATTTTCACTGAAGCACCTGAGCACTTTTATGTTTTTGTTTTCTCTTAACATTATGATACATTAGGCACTGTTTATTAGGACGTATATTGCCTAATATAGGCTGCTAGCGCTGTTTTTTATATTTTTAATTTCCTGAATTTCAGTTTTTTCTGACTGTAATCTAATAGCCTTTGCTCTTTTCTTAGTTACCAAAAACTCAAGAAAACCCAAACCTGCATCGTTAAAGTACTGAAACCATTCTTTCGGCGTTTTTTCATTCTTATCAGGATAAATGTTCCACCGTAAACTCCTTGACATCATTTTATCCTTAAAGCGGGGTTCCACTCAAATTTTTAACTTAATCTTACCCCCTCCAGTTAATTGCATAGATGTTCAAATGCCACACGAAAATTTTTTTTTTCGCTGTAATTACCTTTATATTGCACTTTATTGTGGCACTTCCTGCCTCTCCTCCCATGGGAATAGACGTGTTTATTGCCTTTCGCCGACGCCGCACTGTCTCCTGGGAGCTTAGTGTCAGGCTTCCACAAGCTCTGAATGAACAGCATTCACCGCATCCAGGAAATCAATGCTTATGGGCTTCACATGCCCACAAACAAGATGGAAACAGCCAGCATCACATTTTTTAAGTTATTCTTCAGTACGAAAACAGACAGAGGTGGAAATATTACACCCAAACTGTGAATATTATTTTGGGATTAGCAAAGTGTCTCAATGACCTAAAAAAAAAAAAAAAAAAAAAAAGATTGGTCGCCGGACTCCCGCTTTAACCACTTGCCGACCGCCTAACGCAGATATACTGCGGCAGAATGGCACGGGCAGGCAAAATCACGTACCTGGTACATGATCTGCCCCAGGTGGTCGGCTTCGTTAGGGGAGAGATCCGAGGTGAGGGGGAGGCCACTCATTCGTTGCCACCCCCTCGTGATCGCATCCAACGAATGACAATCTTCCTCTGCTGCTATAATGTAACAGCGGCAGAGGAAGTGATGTCATCTCTCCCCAAGTCGGTCTTTTCGTTCCAGCGCCGAGGAAAGAAGACATCAATGTGAGTTGCACCAACACTACACTAACAGTAGAACACTCTAGGCACACTTTTTACCCCCCATCACCCCCCCAATCACCCCCCTTTACCCCCTGTCACAGTGACACCAATAGCAGGTTTTTTTTTTCTGATTATTGCATTGGTGTCAGTTTGTGACAGTTATAAGTGGTAGGGCAGTTAGTGGTAGCCCCATTTAGGTCTAGGATACCCCTCTAACCCCCCCAAAAAAGTTTTAACCCCTTGATCAACCCCCGTCGCCAGTGTCACTAAGCGATCATTTTTCTGATCGCTGTATTAGTGTCACAGGTGACGCTAGTTAGGAAGTACATAGGTTCGCTGTCAGCGTTTAGCGTCAGGGACCCCCATATACTACCTAATAAAGGTTTTAACCCCCTGAATGCCCCCTAGTTAACACTTTCACCAGTGATCACCGTATAACTGTTACGGGTGACACTGGTTAGTTTGTTTTTATAGTTTCAGGGCACCCGCCGTTTATTACCTAATAAAGGTTTAGCCCCCTGATCGCCCGGCGGTGATATAAGTTAAGTTTACGGTCAGATAAGGTCTGCGTCGCCCCAGGCAGCGTCAGGTTAGCGCCAGTACTGCTAACACCCACGCACGCAGCATACACCTCCCTTAGTGGTATAGTATCTGAACGGATCAATATCTCATCCGAACAGATCTATACTAGCATCCTCAGCAGTTTAGGGTTCCCAAAAACGCAGTGTAGGCGGGATCAGCCCAGATACCTGCTAGCACCTGCGTTTTGCACCTCGGCCCAGCCCTGCCCAGCCCACCCAAGTGCAGTATCGATCGATAACTGTCACTTAAAAAACACCAAGCACACATAGCTGCAGCGTTCGCAGAGTCAGGCCTGATCCCTGCGATCGCTAACAGTTTTTTTGGTAGCATTTTGATACAGTCGCTAACAGTCAGGAGCTTTTTTTGCCTGTGAGTCTCACTAGTGTACCACTAAATTTAGAGCCCAAAATGGCAAATCGAAGGTACACTAGTGAAGAGGCCTACACGTTTCTGAGCATGACAGATAGTGAAGAGGAAGTCACTCATCTGTCAGATTCAGGCTCAGAATACGATCCTGTAGACAACAGCGGCTCCATGACAGATAGCTCTGACGATGGAGTCGTGGTCCCTGCCAAGGTCAGGCGTACCAGACCCCGAACTTCTTCTTCTGTCGTTGATGTGCAAGAAATGCAGGTCCCTCGCATGGAGCAGAGCAGTACTAGCGCCGCTATTCCTTCTGGTGAACTGGCAAGCACCAGTGGCCTAGTGGCCTAGTACACCCTGGTCGTACATCCAGCACCACGTGGTGACGTGGCGAGTCCCATAAGTGCAGTTCAAGCTGGCGAGCTGGCAAGCACAAGGCACAAGTAGTGTCCTGCTGCCACCAAGACGAACACAGGCCCATCGTGCCCATAGTGCCCTTCGTGCTGCTTTCCCCACCATAATTGGGAACCCATCACTTCTGCAGCACTCGTACTAACCCCATTCACTGGCCAACCCGGCATTCAGGTGGAAACAGTTGATTTTACATCACTTGATTTTTAATCGCTGTTTTTCACCGAAGATCTCTATAGATCTATTGTGGACCAAAGCAATTTGTACGCTGGTCAACACATCGCCACTATTCCCCGGTCCTCCCTTGCCAGAGATTGGAGACCAATTACGGTCTCTGAATTTAAGCTCTTTCTGGGCCTTTCCCTCAACATGGGCATAACCAATAAGAGTGAGTTGTGGTCATATTGGTCCACTGACCCAATTCACCATATGCCTTTGTTCTCTGCCTCCATGACCAGGGCACGATACGAGCAGATCTTGCGATTCATGCACTTCAATGACAATGAACTCTGTCGTCCTCGTGGAGACCCTGGATACGATCAGCTCTACAAAATTCAGCCCCTCGTAAACCACTTCAACCAATGTTTTGCAGACTTGTTTACTCCCCATCAAGTTGTCTGAGTTGATGAGTCCCTGATTAAGTTTTCTGGTCGCTTGTCATTTAAACAGTACCTTCCCAGCAAGCGTGCCATATACGGGATCAAGATGTATAAGCTCTGTGACAGGGCCACAGGCTATACATGTAGTTTTATGGTTTATGAGGGGAAAGATAGTCACATAGAGCCGACAAACTGCCCTGACTGCATAGGAAGCACTGGCAAGATTGTGTGGGACTCGGTGTCACCCTTATTCAGAAATTATTACACGAGCGTGCCACTTTTTAGTCACTTGTTTGATCAGCAGATTGGAGCATGTGGCACCGAGCGACCTAATCGCTGGGGCTTTCCCCAGCGGCTTGTAGATTCCCGTCTTAGGCTGGGGGAAAGAGCCTGCTTGCAGTGTAATAATTTGCTCGCTATGATGTGGAGGGATAAGAAGAATGTTTTCGTTCTTACCTCCCTTCATGCAGACATGACGATCCAAATTACTACGGCAACTGGTGTTGTGGAGAAACCCCTCTGTGTCCATGAATATAACCAATATATGGGAGGGGTGGACCTCAACAACTAGTTTTTGGCGCCGTACCTAGTTGCCCGTAAGGCCAGATGCTGGTACAAAGAAGTGTCTGTTTATTTATTTCAATTGGCTTTGCTGAACGCTTATGTGCTATACAGAGCTTCAGGATGGACTGGATCCTTCCTTAAATTCTAGGAAGAGATCATCAGAGCCCTTCTGTTTCCAGACGGTGCTCCACCTCCCCTTCCCCAACCAAATGCAGTAAGCCGGCTGCATGAGAGGCATTTTCTTTATGTCCTCCCGAATACCCCTACCCAACGAGCCCCCCACATGTCGTGTCTGCAGCAAGCGCGGATATAGGCGTGACACCTCCTGTCCTAACAATCCTGGTCTTTGCATTGGTGAATGTTTTGAACGCTACCATACACTAGTTGAGCATTAGCGTAGGGTACAGCACTGCACAGACTAGGACACACTTTCACAGGGTCTACCAAGATGCCATCACATTTTGAGAGACCCGAACCTGGAAACGGTTACAGTTACAAAAGTTACAATTACAAAAAAAAGTGTAAAAAAAAAAAAAAAGTAAAAAAAAAAAAAATAAAAAACACAAAAAATATATAAAATAAAAAAAACAAAAATAGTTGTCGTTTTATTGTTCTTTCTCTATTCTCTCTCTATTGTTCTGCTCTTTTTTACTGTATTCTATTCTGCAATGTTTTATTGTTATTATGTTTTATCCTGTTTGCTTTATAGGTATGCAATTTTTTTATACTTTACTGTTTACTGTGTTTTATTGTTAACCATTTTTTTGTTTTCAGGTACGCCATTCAGCTGCAGAGCGGATTTATTTATCTTGACAGCAACAGCGTTTGCTCCCACCATACATAAAGCCATGACTCCAGCGCTGTCAAAGGTGATTTCACCACCACAGTTACATACTTCAGCATATATGCTGAAGCATGGGGACAGCAGGGGCGGAGCAGCGATTTGCAGGAGGATGCCCCCATGCTTCCCCATATATATATTTTAGGCACAGTAAATGTTTTATTTTTTACTATTTTTTTTTTGTATTTGCTTTGCAGGTATGGTAAGTCTTACTGTTATACTGTAATGTTACTTTGTTTTATTGTTAACCATCATTTTCTTAGCAGGTACGCCATTCAGTTGCAGCGCGGATTTATTTATCTTGACAGCAACATCGTTTGCTCCCACGATACATAAAGCCGTGACTCCAGCGCTGTAGGAGGTGATTTCACCACCACAGTTAAAAATAAGAGCATATATGCCAAAGCATGGGGGCAGCAGGGGAGGAGGAGCGATTTGCTCCTGCCTTTTGCGGGAGGATGCCCCCATGCTTCGTATATATAAACGGTGCATGTATTCCCATCATTAGAAGTGGGTGGATGAAGGGAGGTATACTAATGGTGGGCATACCCACCGATCAATCTCTTTTTTTCATGCAGCCCACAGGCTGCATGAAAAAAAAGTTTACAATATATGCCCAACAAGGACCAGTAACGTACTGGTATGTTGCTGGACTTTGAGTGGTTATACCAGAATGATGCCTGCAGGTTTAGGTATCATCTTGGTATCATTCTTTTCAGCCAGTGGTCAGCTTTCATGTAAAAGCAATCCTAGTGGCTAATTAGCCTCTAGACTGCTTTTACAAGTAGTGGGAGGGAATGCCCCCCCCACCGTCTTCCATGTTTTTCTCTGGCTCTCCTGTCCCAACACGGAACCTGAGAACGCAGCTGTGATTCAGCCAGCTGACCATAGAGCTGATCAGAGACCAGAATGGCTCCAAACATCTCTATGACCTAAGAAACCGGAAGCTACGAGCATTTCATGACTTAGATTTCGCCGGATGAAAACAGCACCTTTGGGAAATTGGGAAAGCATTTTATCACACCGATCTTGGTGTGGTCAGATGCTTTGAGGGCAGAGGAGAGATCTGGGGTCTAACAGACCCCAATTTTTTCAAAAAAGAGTACCTGTCACTACCTATTGCTATCATAGGGGATATTTACATTCCCTGAGATAACAATAAAAATGATTAAACAAAATGAAAGGAACAGTTTAAAAATAAGATAAAAAAGCAAAAAAAATAATAAAGGAAAAAAAAAAGAAAAAAACCCCTGTCCCCCCCTGCTCTTGCGCAAAGGCGAACAAAAGCGTCGGTCTGGCGTCAAATGTAAACAGCAATTAAACCATGCATGTGAGGTATCACCGCGAAGGTCAGATCGAGGGCAGTAATTTTAGCAGTAGACCTCCTCTGTAAATCTAAAGTGCTAACCTGTAAAGGCTTTTAAAGGCTTTTAAAAATGTATTTAGTTTGTCGCCACTGCACGTTTGTGCGCAATTTTAAAGCATGTCGTGTTTGGTATCCATGTACTCAGCCTAAGATCATCTTTTTTATTTCATCAAACATTTGTGCAATATAGTGTGTTTTAGTGCATTAAAATTTAAAAAAGTGTGTTTTTTCCCAAAAAAATGCGTTTGAAAAATCGCTGCGCAAATACTGTGTGAAAAAAAATTAAACACCCACCATTTTATTCTGTAGGGCAATTTCTTTAAAAAAAATATACAATGTTTGTGGGTTCAAAGTAATTTTCTTTAAAAAAATAAATAATTTTTTCATGTAAACAAAAAGTGTCAGAAAGGGCTTTGTCTTCAAGCGGTTAGAAGAGTGGGTGATGTGTGACATAAGCTTCTAAATGTTGTGCATAAAATGCCAGGACAGTTCAACCCCCCCCCAAATGAACCCATTTTGGAAAGTAGACACTCCAAGCTATTTGCTGAGAGGCATGTCGAGTCCATGGAATATTTTATATTGTGACACACATTCTGTTGCTTCTCCTGAGTACGGGGATACCACATGTGTGAAACCAAGCACCGCCTTCAGGCTTTTTAAATTTTTGATTTCACTCTTCACTGCCTATCACAGTTTCGGAGGCCATGGAATGCCCAGGTGGCACAAAATCCCCCCAAATGACCCCATTTTGGAAAGTAGACACCACAAGCTATTTGCTGAGAGGTATAGTGATATATATATATATATATATATATATCTTTCAGACCTCACTTTTTGTCACAAAGTTTTGAAAATTGAAGAAAGAAAAAAAAAAATTCTTGTCTTTCTTCATTTTCAAAAACAAATGAGAGCTGCAAAATACTCACCATGCCTCTCAACAAATAGCTTGGGGTGTCTACTTTCCAAAATGGGGTCATTTGGGGGAGTTTGTGCTATCTTGGCATTTTATGGCCTTCGAAACTGTGATAGGTAGTGAGGAGTGAATCAAAAATTTACGCCCTTAGAAATCCTGAAGGCGGTGATTGGTTTTCGGGGCCCCGCATGCAGCTAGGCTCCCAAAAAGTCCCACACATGTGGTATCTCCATACTCAGGAGAAGCAGCAGAATGTATTTTGGGGTGTAATTCCACATATGCCCATGGCATGTTTGAGCAATATATCATTTAGTGACAACTTTGTGCAAAAAAAAAAAAATTTGTCACATTCCTGCAACTTGTGTCAAAATATAAAATATTCCATGGACTCAACATGCCTCTCAGCAAATAGCCTGGGGTGTTTACTTTCCAAAATGGGGTCATTAGGGGGGTGTTGTGTCATCTGGGCATTTTATGGCCTTCAAAACTGTGATAGGTAGTGAGGAGTGAAATCAAAACTTTACGCCCTTAGATATCCTGAAGGCGGTGCTTGGTTTTCGGGGCCCCGTAGCCGGCTAGGCTCCCAAAAAGTCCCACACATGTGGTATCCCAGGACTCAGGAGAATCAGCAGAATGTATTTTGGGGTGCAATTCCACAGATGCCCATGGCCTGTGTGAGCAATAGATCATTTAGTGACAACTTTGTGCAAAAAAAAAAAAGTTTGTCATTTTCCTGCAACTTGTGGCAAAATATAAAATATTCCATGGACTCAACATGCCTCTCATCAAATGCTTGGGGCATCTAGTTTCCAAAATGGGGTCATTTGGGGGGGTTTGTGCCATCTTGGCATTTTATGGTCTTCAAAACTGTGATAGGTAGTGAGGCGTGAAATCAAAAATTTACGCCCTTAGAAATCCTGAAGGCGGTGCTTGGTTTTCGGGGCCCCATAAGCGGCTAGGCTCCCAAAAAGTCCCACACATGTGGTATCCCCATACTCAGGAGAAGCAGCAGAATATATTTTGGGGTGTAATTCCACATATGCCCATGGCATGTTTGAGCAATATATCATTTAGTGACAACTTTGTGCAAAAAAAAAGTTTGTCATTTTCCCGCAACTTGTGTCAAAATATAAAATATTCCATGGACTCAACATGCCTCTCAGCAAATAGCTTGGGGTGTCTACTTTCCAAAATGGGGTCATTTGGGGCGGTTTTGTGCCATCTTGGCATTTTATGGCCTTCAAAACTGTGATAGGTAATGAGGAGTGAAATCAAAAATTTACGCCCTTAGAAATCCTGAAGGAGGTGCTTGGTTTTCGGGGCCCCGTACGCGGCTAGGCTCCCAAAATGTCCCACACATGTGGTATCCCCATACTCAGGAGAAGCAGCAGAATATATTTTGGGGTGCAATTCCACATATGCCCATGGCCTGTGTGAGCAATATATCATTTAGTGACAACTTTTTGTAATTTTTTTTTTTTTTTCATTATTCATTATGTCATTATTCAATCACTTGGGACAAAAAAAAATAATATTCAATGGGCTCAACATGCCTCTCAGCAATTTCCTTGGGGTGTCTACTTTCCAAAATGAGGTCATGTACTGCCCTGCCATTTTAGCACCTCAAGAAATGACATAGGCAGTCATAAACTAAAAGCTGTATAAATTCCAGAAAAAGTACCCTAGTTTGTAGACACTATAACTTTTGCGCAAACCAATAAATATACGCTTATTGACATTTTTTTTTACCAAAGACATGTGGCCGAATACATTTTGGCCTAAATGTATGACTAAAATTGAGTTTATTGGATTTTTTTTATAACAAAAAGTAGAAAATATCATTTTTTTCAAAATTTTTGGTCTTTTTCTGTTTATAGCACAAAAAATAAAAACAGCAGAGGTGATCAAATACCATAGACCAAAGAAAGCTCTATTTGTGGGAAGAAAAGGACGCAAATTTTGTTTGGATACAGCATTGCATGACTGCGCAATTAGCAGTTAAAGCGACGCAGTGCCAAATTGTAAAAAGTGCTCTGGTCAGGAAGGGGGTAAATCCTTCCGGGGGTGAAGTGGTTAATGTATCTTTCCAGAAACACCACATCCCACGATGTGTGTAATTCTGCGACAAGTACATTCTCTCATGCCACTTGATTCAGATTCGGGTTTGTCAAATTTTTCTTCTGGAATAATCCTTCTACTTTTATGATATTTAAAAATATCCATACTGATAATTAAGATTGGATATCAGCTTTTCCAAAGATACCGTGATTTCTGCGCCCTTTGAAAAACCAGGTCCACTTTTACAGCTTAAGGTGTTGGAGCCTGTTGGGATCATTGTCCAGTGTCTGATATTGCTGCTTCCTGGAATTTGGTTTGTTTTTACACCTCAGTATGTTGGAGCATGGTGGGATTATTATGCAATGCTTGAAACTACTGCTATCTGGTTAAGAAATGAACCTATGTGGTGAAGGGATATTAAAGTCTTTGTGCTTTGAAGAGCAGTGAAGTTCCCTTATATTTGGTTCACCCAATTCCCTTGAAGAGCACAGAATTGTTCACATATTTGGTTCACTCAGTTGCCTTTTGTATAAGGGTTTGTCAGTTGGACATTTTTCATGAACCTTTTTATTCACATTTTTTTTGTACCTTTTATGAACTGAATCGTATATTTTTTACTTTATGAGTCATTTCATCCAATTTATTTATTTATTTTTATAGACTTGTTTTTGTAGGCGTGGACTTTATGCCCTTAAATTTTTGTCATGTGTATTTTTGCACTGTGAATATTCACAGTGCACCTTTTTCTTTTAATTATATTCACAGTGCACCTGTTTCTTTGAATTATATTCACAGTGCACCTTTTTCTTTTAATTATATTCACAGTGCACCTTTTTCTTTTAATTATATTCACAGTGCACCTGTTTCTTTTAATTATCTATGCTTATGGTAGGGGTTTGGACCTTTTAGGTTGCAGCTTTTCTTTATCTATATATTTTCATTTATTAAGGCTACTTTCACACTATTTTTAGTGCCGCTTTACCGTAGTTTTAGCGGCGCTATTCGGCCACTAGCGGGGCAGTTTTAACCTCTGCTAGCAGCCGAAAAAGGGTTAAAACCGCCCGCAAAGCGCCGCTGCAGTGGTGCTTTGCCAGTGGGCTTGCAGTGTTGGCCCATTGTTTTCAATGGGAAGGGGCGTTTTAGGAGCTGTGAATACACCTCTCCTATAGCGCTGCAAAGATGCGGCTTGCAGGGCTTTTTTGACCATCCTGCAAGCGCACCGCTCCAGTGCGAAAGCCCTCGGGCTTTCACATTGGAGTGAATTGAGCGGCTCTTTCAGGGCATTTTGCAGGCGCTATTTTTAGTGCTATAGCGCCTGTAAAGCGCCTCAGTGTGAAAGTAGCCTTATTTATGTGTTTGATTCCTCCATTTCAATAGTCACACTTCCCTTCACCAGGAGAGTAGGATAAGCGCAGGATTTTAACCCTTTTTTTGATAACTGACAACATGACATATTACCAAATGCATAACTCACTGTGTCAATATTCCTCTACTAAAAATATAACAAATTACTTTTCACATCACTTAATATAAAGCATCAATAAAAAATAATCATAATTGAGATGTTTGTTTTAAAGCAGTTTACATAAGCACAATTTATTTCTTCCACTTATTTTGATACACTCCAATAACTTTACATTGCTGCGTTCTGCAAACATCAGAAACCTGATCTGCTTTAGATTAGAGCATTTATATAAATTAGGAGCACTATAATAATTGGAAGTCATTGCTGTTGCAGCAGGCCAAAACCTTTTCATTTTCAGACTGGAGCAGTTTGAAAAACATTAGAAATGTTGCAATTATTTTTAATTGCTCTGTTCAGGATAGAGCAATTTAAAATTACTAGAGCTTCAATTTTTAGCACTTTAATTTGGAAGTGAATCAAGTAATTTTCTGCCATGCAGTTTAAGATATATTAAGCCAATTTTCAAATGTGGCATTTAGAGAAAATCAAATCAAATTTAACTTATGTTAAAAGCTGAGAAGGTCATGTCAACAACGTTGCTAGTAAGAAAAAGCTAAACAGAATAAAACACTGCAAACAACCTACAATTAACATTGAAGCATTTTGTGGCATAATCTTTCAAAAGGTTTAAAGTGTAAACAAGGTAATTAAAGAATGTTCTAACAATGTAAAAGTTTTTTCCCTAATAATGCTAAAACTATGAAAAAATATGTACTTTATATAAAGGGAATGTATAGTAGTTTTGGCTTTTTTTTTTTGTATATTACAGTGAAGATATATAAAAAATATATAAAAAAATATATATTAAAATAAATGAATAAATAAAGCTTGGTAAGTATAAAATGTTGATTGTAAATAGTTTAATAGCTCTTACTTAAATTTACACATAGAACTGAAACAATCAAAGAAGTGACTCATCCCGTTCCTCTGCTTGCTTTGTTTAGATGTACAAATGTCATTCCAAATAAGAACGTCTAATTGCAATCTACTTCTGCATTGCTCTCTTTGGAAAATGAATAATCCTCTTTGGGTCGGATTTTCAGCAAAAAATATATACAAAAATATATACAGTACATAGTCAAAAAAAAAAAGATATAAAACATTAATTTAAAAAACTTGAAAACTTGTAAAGATACTGAACCAAACATAGTTTGCAATTAGAACAAGGTTGCATTACATAAAACAATGATGTTCTTAGACAATAAGTATCTTCTCTGACATATTTCATGACACCGTAGGTATTTAGAATTAGGGATGAGCTCAATGTTTGCTTGTTTGGATCTCCATCCAAATGCAAAATATTTAGGGTGTTAATATGGATAAATGTGACAGATTCCGGCCACCAATGGTTTCTAAGAATCCTTGCCAACCACTGACATCACGCCCCAACCTCATAAGCAATTGGGTGGGGAGTGGAGGAGTTATATCATTGCCTAAATATGGCCAAATGGCTATTGCTATATATGGGCATTGATGTCAACACTATTCCCGCTCCTTCCGTTATATAGCACATGACAATTCACAAAGTTTTTCTTTTGGCAGGCATCGCGATTGACTATGGATTTACAATGAGGGACTTTTTGGGGAATTTATTTCTAGGTTACATCTTTTTTGTCGCTATTTTTAAGTTACATCTTTTTTTTTAACCTCCTTGGCGGTAATCCCGAGCGTGACTCGGGTCTGACTTTTACTGTCAGGAGCGGTAACCCCGAGTCACGCTCGGGGTAACATTGCAGAGCATCCAGCGGAGCCCTTACCTTCTCCTGGGTTCCAGCGATGCCCTCCAGTGTCCTCGGCTGTGCTCCGCTGTGATCGCCAGCGCGATCACAGCATCTCACTTCCTAGTTCTGTTCCCTGCGAGCAGCAGCGGCGCACGGGAGCGGAACTAGGCGGGAAATTCAAAGTTGAAAATTTCAAACACAAAACACACATATAAAAAGAGGTGATACAGTGTAATCTGAGAGGATTACATTGTATCATCTCAGATCTCACTGATACAGTGCCCCTTGCCCCAGTGCCCATTGCCTCCAATAAAATATTGAGAAAATGGAATCCAAAAAGTGCCATTTCGCTACAAAATCGCCTTTGGAGCAGTTGAATGACAGCGACAGCGACATGGAGTTGCTCCCAGAACTCAGCGATAGCGAGTCGTGGGGAGATTTGTCATCTGACACTGAGCTGACAAGTGACAGCGATGACAGCGGTGATGATCCTGCACCTGACATCAGCGATGTGCGCACTTGGTGCCCTATTGAGTGCGATACGGACCAGGTAGCGCCCCCAAGATTTCCCTTCACTGGATCACCTGGGATGAAGGTCGAAGTTGAGCGTGGCAACCCTCTGGCATACCTGCAATTATTTCTCACAGAGGAGGTAATTGAAAAAATTGTCATAGAGACAAATCGCTACCAACAGCAGCAATCCGCTACGCTGCATGCCAGGTTTTCCCGAAGCAGAAGGTGGGAACCGGTGACTAAAGAGGACATCTGGCTGTTTCTCGGACTCATTATTCTTCAGGGGGTGGTGGGGAAACCACGCCAGAAATGGTACTGGACCACCAACAAGTTATTGGCCACTCCGTTTTTTGGTACTGTGATGTCCGAATACCGTTTTTCCCTCATCATGAAATATTTTCACTTCACTAACAATGAAGAGTTTGATGAGGCCACGCATCCTGCGCCCAAGCTAAAAAAAATCTGGGAGGTATGCCAAATTATTGGGAACAATTTCCAGCGGGCCTACGTGCCAGAAAGGGACGTCAGCGTGGATGAGAGTTTGATGGCCTACAAAGGACGCCTAAGCTGGATCCAGTATATTGCATACAAAAGAGCGCGGTTTGGCATCAAATCATACATGCTCTGCGAGTCATCCACCGGATACATATGGAACTCGGTCATTTACACCGGTAAAGGCACGAAGTTCAACCCCAGGTACAGCAATTATGGGATGGCCACATCATCTGTCCTTACACTGCTGGAGCCATTACTGAACCAGGGATATTGTGTGACCATGGACAATTTCTATACATCGCCGGAACTGTTTGAGGTTTTGATTCAAAACAAGACGGATGCCTATGGTACAGTTAGGCCTAACAGACGTGACATGCCATCAATGTTTGGAAAGAAAAACTAAAACCCGGAGAAATGGTTGCCTGGCAGAAGGGTAAGATGATGGCAATACGTTGGCGAGACAAGAAGGACGTGTGTCTCATGAGCACTGTGCACAATACCTCCACTGCCACGGTCCACACAAAAGGTGGGAAAGATGTGCTGAAGCCGCAAGTCGTCATAGACTATAATTGCACTATGGGAGGTGTCGACCGAGCCGATCAGGCAATGACCTTTTATCCGACTATGCGGAAACAGCAGAAAAAATATTACAAAAAGATTTTCAGGCATCTTCTGGAACAATGCCTTTGGAACGCTTACATCTTGTACCGAGCAGGGAGTGACAGGCCTCTTGTTCATTCAGATTTTATCTGGAAGGTGGCTGAGCAGATTTTTGCCAAACACCAGATGCCATCAGTTGATGCGAACAGACCTGGACGACGTGCTGTTGGTGTTGCCAACCCAGAACGCCTAACAGGTCGGCACTTTATGGACTATATACCGCCAACCGCAAAAAAGGCAGCACCTACCAGGATGTGTGTGGTTTGCTGTTCACACAGAGATGACAAGGGAAAAAAAATTCGAAAAGAAAGCAGGTTCTATTGTCCGGATTGTGACGTGGGACTGTGTGCTGTACCTTGCTTTAAAATTTATCACACTCAGGATGTTTACTGAATTTTCTTTGTCTGACAAATTTCTTTAGTTTGTATTACATTATTGAATAAAATTATATTATTTAAAAATTTAAAATCATGATTTTGTGTTTCAAACTTTATCACATCTGGGATGTCTACTAGAGTCTTGTTTGGTCAGGTTTAAGTAAGTAATTACTAAGAATTGCAGGCCTATAATACATAGCATCAAATTTCCATGCAAAATAATTGTACCGCTTTCAGCACAAAATTCCAGACAGAATCATACCGCCAGGGAGGTTAAACACTCACTTATTCATGGGGGGAGGGTATCTGGGGGCCCACTGATTATTAAAGGAGACTAGACATGTGCGGTTCATTTCATTTTGAATTTAAATTATTCGTTATTTGGATGTATCCTAATTTCTGAATGACAATAGTAACGAATTGAAACAAATCCAAAATAATGAAAATAGATTTTGAATGAAATTCAAATTTGAATAGTTTTGAATCGAATTTGAATCATTTTCAAATCAAATTAAAATTTCTGAATAGAATAAAATACAATACAATAGAAAATAAAAATATATAATAGGGTAAAACAGAACAGAATACAAAAAAAAAGACTAGAAAATATAGACTAGAAAAAAGGGATAAAATGGAAAATAAAGGAATAGAATATAATAGAACAGAAAAGAATATAGTAAAACAGAACAAAATAGAGTTTGAAATAAAAGAACAGAATAAAATAGAATAGAAAAGAAAGGAATAGAATAAAAAAGAATAGAATAGAATATAAATAATGTAACCATCTTCTGAAATTCAAATTTTAAATAGAATGAATTTGAATTGAATACATTTTAATTTGAATGGAGTAGAAAAGAATAGAATAGAATAGAAAAAAACAATAGAATAGAATAGAACACAACAGAATAAAAAATAAAAGAATAGAAAAAAATAGAATAAACAAACAGGGATAGACTATAAACTAAAGGAATATAATAGAAAAAAGGAATAGAATAGAATCTAAAATAATTGAATTGAATAAAAAAAAAGAATAGAATGAATAGAACCATTTCCTAAAATTTTAATTCAAATAGAATAGAAAAGAATAGGTTAGAATAGAATAGTAAATAAAATAATATAGCAGAATAGAATAGAATAGAATAGAAAGAATATAACATAACCATCTTCCTAGATTCAAATCTCTAATAGAATAAATTCAAATTCGAATAGAATAGAAAAGAAAGAAATAGTAAATAAAAGAATAGAATAGAAAATTATAGAATATAATAGAAAAAACAATAGAATAGAACGAAATAGAAAGAATATAACCATCTTAAAAAATTTGCACTTTGAATAGAATAAAATCAATTTAGAATGGAATTCAATTCCAATTTGAATGGAATTCGAACTGATTCAACTTTTCTGAATTCTGTCAAATTGAGTTCAATTAGACCACATTCAGAAAATTCACACTTTGAATAAACAAAAAAATTCTGAAAATGAATTAAACAAATTTAACTAAACTAATTTATGCAAATAACGAATCAAAACGAAATGAAACACTTTTTTTGTTTTTCACATGTCTAAAGAAGACTTGCCAGGGTTGTAGGGAAGAGGCCCTTGTCCTCATCAACATGAGGACAAGGTGCTTTGTGAGGGAGGAGTCCCCCTAGCAAGACACCCCCACCCCCATTTTAAGGGAATATAACCTTATATGGTTCAGGAGGGGGGCATACACCTAAGGGCCTGGTATGAATTTTTTATGGGGACCTTACACATTTTTGTTTGCATTTTATACGTTATTTAAAGAATTGGGCATTTTTTATTTTTCACTTTAACTGTTTAAAAAAAATCATTGGTCTTTCCTGAATAGAGTTTTCACAGTTTTTTTTTGTATTTGTACATGTTTACAGGAACCCATGCTATTTTTGACACCCCCTTGCCTATTAGCCCAGAAAATGGACATGTTTATTTTGACAGATTTCCTATAGATTTCAATGTAGCATCCAAACTTACTTGAACTAAACCCAGAGCAGCCCCCTACCCGTTTTTGCTGGGTCATGCTTCTGTGGTCTTGCTGACCCTGCCACTGGCTCGGTGGAGAGTAGGGATGGCCTTCTGGGCAAAATAATGGTGGCTGGTTCCTGCAAATGTGGTGTGGTACAGACCATAACCCTGCAGAAATGGCCAAATCCACGAGCTGGAATGGGGCAGCTGCAAAGCCAGCAATATTGCTAAGCTGGCATTGAAATGCTGGGTATGGAGGAATTCAGGGACATTTCTACCATTTGCTTCTTAAGCTGCATAAGAAACACCTGCCTGGTAAAGGATATAGCTGTAGATGTGCTGAAGACTTATGAAGAGGTTCAAGCCTACACCACATGCTGGCCCTCTTTACTGCTTGATTGGGCACAACATAAGCCTTTGAAACACTTGTGAGACCCTGTTGTGCCCCCCATAATGTGCCCTGCTGTGCCCCCATCTAATGTGCCCTACTCTGTCTCCATGTAATGTTCCCTGCTTTGCCACATGTAATGTTCCCTGCTGTGCCCCATGTAATCTGCCCTGTTGTTCCCCAAAAAATGTTTGCTGCTATGCCCCATGTAATCTACTCTGCTGTGCCCCCCCATAATGTGCCCTACTGTGCGCCCACATGTGATATGCCCTACTGTGCCTCCTATAATGTGCTTTGCTGTGCCCCATGTAATGTGCCCTGCTGTGCCTCATGTAATGTGCCCTGCTGTGCCCCATGTAATGTACCCTGCTGTGCCCCATGTAATGTGTCCTGCTGTGCCCCCCATAATGTGCACTGCTGTGCCACATGTAATGTTCCCAGCTGTGCCCCATATAATGTATCTTGCTGTGCCCCCCATAATGTGCCCCGCTGTGTCCCCATGTAATGTGCCCTGCTGTGCCCCCATGTAATGTGCCCTGCTGTGCACCCATGTAATGTGCCCTGCTGTGCACCCATGTAAGGTGTCCTTCTGTGCCTTCCATGTAATGTGCTCTACTATGCCCCCCCATGTAATGTTACCTGCTATGCCCCATGTAATGTTCCCTGCTGTGCCCCCATTCATGTGTCCTGCTTTAGCCCCATGTAATGTGTCCTGCTGTGCTGCATGTAGCGTGCCCTGTTGTTCCCCATATAATGTTCCCTGCTGTGCCCCATGTAATGTACCCTGCTGTGCCCCCCCCATAATGTGTCCTACTGTGCCTCCACATGTAATATGCCCTGCTGTGCCCCATGTTATGTTCCCTGCTGTGTCCCATAATGTGCCCTGCTGTGCCCCCCATAATGTGCCCTGCTGTGTGCCCATGTAATGTGCTCTGCTGTGCCCTATGTCCTGTGCTCTGCTGTACCCTTCCTGTAATGTGTCCTCCTGCCCCCACATACTGTGTCTTATGTAATTCCTGTACACTGCCCTGCTAACTCCCCTGTGTTCTGCCCTGCTAAACCCCTGTGCTCTGCTCTCTGGACCCTTTGTACCCCGCCCTGCTGTACACTGCTTACCTCAAGTTTAACCCAGAATCAAGCATCTGTGCAGAAAAAAAAAATCAAGGACGCGTTTTTCAATAGATAGGTCAAATCCACGAGCTGGAATGGGGCAGCTGCAAAGCCAGCAATATTGCTAAGCTGGCATTGAAATGCTGGGTATGGAGGAATTCAGGGACATTTCTACCATTTGCTTCTTAAGCTGCATAAGAAACACCTGCCTGGTCAAGGATATAGCTGTAGATGTGCTGAAGACTTATGAAGAGGTTCAAGCCTACACCACATGCTGGCCCTCTTTACTGCTTGATTGGGCACAACATAAGCCTTTGAAACACTTGTGAGACCCTGTTGTGCCCCCCATAATGTGCCCTGCTGTGCCCCCATCTAATGTGCCCTACTCTGTCTCCATGTAATGTTCCCTGCTTTGCCACATGTAATGTTCCCTGCTGTGCCCCATGTAATGTGCCCTGTTGTTCCCCAAAAAATGTTTGCTGCTATGCCCCATGTAATCTACTCTGCTGTGCCCCCCCATAATGTGCCCTACTGTGCGCCCACATGTGATATGCCCTACTTTGCCTCCTATAATGTGCTCTGCTGTGCCCCATGTAATGTGCCCTGCTGTGCCTCATGTAATGTGCCCTGCTGTGCCCCATGTAATGTACCCTGCTGTGCCCCATGTAATGTGTCCTGCTGTGCCCCCCATAATGTGCACTGCTGTGCCACATGTAATGTTCCCAGCTGTGCCCCATATAATGTATCTTGCTGTGCCCCCCATAATGTGCCCCGCTGTGTCCCCATGTAATGTGCCCTGCTGTGCCCCCATGTAATGTGCCCTGCTGTGCACCCATGTAATGTGCCCTGCTGTGCCCCAATGTAATGTGCCTTGCTGTTCCCATGTAAGGTGTCCTTCTGTGCCTTCCATGTAATGTGCTCTACTATGCCCCCCCATGTAATGTAACCTGCTATGCCCCATGTAATGTTCCCTGCTGTGCCCCCATTCAAGTGTCCTGCTTTAGCCCCATGGAATGTGTCCTGCTGTGCTGCATGTAGCGTGCCCTGTTGTTCCCCATATAATGTTCCCTGCTGTGCCCCATGTAATGTACCCTGCTGTGCCCCCCCCATAATGTGTCCTACTGTGCCTCCACATGTAATATGCCCTACTGTGCCCCATGTTATGTTCCCTGCTGTTTCCCATAATGTGCCCTGCTGTGCCCCCCATAATGTGCCCTGCTGTGTGCCCATGTAATGTGCTCTGCTGTGCCCTATGTCATGTGCTCTGCTGTACCCTTCCTGTAATGTGTCCTCCTGCCCCCACATACTGTGTCTTATGTAATTCCTGTACACTGCCCTGCTAACTCCCCTGTGTTCTGCCCTGCTAAACCCCTGTGCTCTACTCTCTGGTCCCTTTGTACCCCGCCCTGCTGTACGCTGCTTACCTCAAGTTTAACCCAGAATCAAGCATCTGTGCAGAAAAAAAAAATTCAAGGATGCATTTTTCAATAGATAGGTCTCCATAGGACACAGCCTATCAGTGTACAGGCTCACTGCTGTTACCATGTGACTGCCATGACCAATCACAGCAGATCACATGACAGTTGTACACAATGGAAGGCTTCTTTTCATGTCATCCATTGTGTACAACTGTGTTGCTAGCTGTAGTTGGTCAATTTGATCACATGGTACTGACAGGGCCAATCACAGCCCATCTATACCATGTATCATTTGCTTTGACCAACCACAGCTAATTACGTCAAAACAAACTGAATGAACCAGTTTAATGCAGTAAAATGCTTGCTTATAGCAATGTAATTTGCTGCTATAAGCAAACATAATGTGTAAAAAAAATCCTGATCACTTCCCCAAAGTAGTACAATGTTATAATGTTATAATATGTTATTAATTATTAAGTATTAATTAATTAATGTTATAGTAACATTATATTTCTCTCGTCACAGTGTGTTTTATTTTATTTGTTTTTCGTACTGTCGCCAGTCAGTGTCCCTGATCACCGCCACACCAGTTATATGATGATGCTGTACTGCACTGGTGACAGTACAGTATGTAAAAAAAAAAATTGTGATTTTTTTTTTTACATTTCTTCATTTTCCAAAAAATTATGACAAAAAAATTACAACTTCAAAGAACCTGCAATACCTTTTCCTAAATACCTTGGACTGTCTACTTTCCAAAAAAGGGTAATTTGGGGGATATTTGTACTGTCTTCGCATTTTAGGGCCTTGAGAAATGAGGCCATCAGTACATCAGAAATTATCAATTTTCAGATACTGTATATACAGTGGGGACGGAAAGTATTCAGACCCCCTTAACTTTTTCACTCTTTGTTATATTGCAGCCATTTGCTTAAATCATTTAAGTTCATTTTTTTCCTCAGTAATGTACACACAGCACCACATATTGACAGAGAAACACAGAATTGTTGACATTTTTGCAGATTTATTAAAAAAGAAAAACTGAAATATCACATGGTCCTAAGTATTCAGACCCTTTGCTCAGTATTTAGTAGAAGCACCCTTTTGATCTAATACAGCCATGAGTCTTTTTGGGAAAGATGCAACAAGTTTTTCACACTTGGATTTGGGGATCTCTGCCATTCCTCCTTGCAGACCCTCTCCAGTTCTGTCAGGTTGGATGGTAAACGTTGGTGGACAGCCATATTTAGGTCTCTCCAGAGATGCTCAATTGGGTTTAAGTCAGGGCTCTGGCTGGGCCATTCAAGAACAGTCATGGAGTTGTTGTGAAGCCACTCCTTCGTTATTTTAGCTGTGTGCTTAGGGTCATTGTCTTGTTGGAAGGTAAACCTTCGGCCCAGTCAGAGGTCTTGAGCACTCTGGAGAAGGTTTTCGTCCAGGATATCCCTGTACTTGGCCGCATTCATCTTACCAGTCGTCCTGTCCCTGCAGCTGAAAAACACCCCCACAGCATGATGCTACCACCACCATGCTTCACTGTTGGGACTGTATTGGACAGGTGATGAGCAGTGCCTGGTTTTCTCCACACATACTGCTTAGAATTAAGGCCCAAAAGTTCTATCTTGGTCTCATCAGACCAGAGAATCTTATTTCTCACCATCTTGGAGTCCTTCAGGTGTTTTTTTAGCAAACTCCATGCGGGCTTTCATGTGTCTTGCACTAAGGAGAGGCTACTCTGCCATAAAGCCCCAACTGGTGGAGGGGTGCAGTGATGGTTGACTTTCTACAACTTTCTCCCATCTCCCAACTGCATCTCTGGAGCTCAGCCACAGTGATCTTTGGGTTCTTCTTTACCTCTCTCACCAAGGCTCTTCTCCCCCGATAGCTCAGTTTGGCCGGACGGCCAGCTCTAGGAAGGGTTCTGGTCGTCCCAAACGTCTTCCATTTAAGGATTATGGAGGTCACTGTGCTCTTAGGAACCTTAGGTGCAGCAGAAATTTTTTTGTAACTTTGGCCGGATCTGTGCCTTGCCACAATTCTGTCTCTGAGCTCTTCAGGCAGTTCCTTTGACCTCATGATTCTCATTTGCTCTGACATGCACTGTGAGCTGTAAGGTCTTATATAGACAGGTGTGTGGCTTTCCTAATCAAGTCCAATCAGTATAATCAAACACAGCTGGACTCAAATGAAGGTGTAAACCATCTCAAGGATGACCAGAAGAAATGGACAGCACCTGAGTTAAATATATGAGTGTCACAGCAAAGGGTCTGAATACATAGGATCATGTGATATTTCAGTTTTTCTTTTTTAATAAATCTGCAAAAATGTCAACAATTCTGTGTTTTCTGTCAATATGGGGTGCTGTGTGTACATTAATGAGGAAAAAAATGAACTTAAATGAATTTAGCAAATAGCTGCAATATAACAAAGAATGAAAAATTTAAGGGGGTCTGAATACATTCCGTCCCCACTGTACCATAGTTTGTGGACTCTGTACCTTTCCTACAGACTAAATAATATACACTGATTTGGGCTATTTTCACCAAAGAAATGTAGCAGAATACATCTTGGCCTAAATCTATTAAGAACAATTATTTATTTGCAAAATTTTATAACAGAAACAAAGAAAAACTTTTTTCAAAATTTTCAGGTTTTTTTTTTCGTTTATTTAGCAAAAAATAAAAACCCAGTGTTGATTAGTTGTGTTAGCAAAATGATAAAAATTTAGTTTGTGTACAGTGCTGCATGACCACGCAATTGTCACAGTGCGACAGCACTGAGGGCTGAAAATTGTCCTGGGCAGAAAGGGGGTAAAAGTGCATAGTATTAAAGTGGTTAAGGTGGGCTCAAGCAAAGTGTTAGCTTTTTGTCTATTTTCAGTACAGAATCATACGTATTGAAGAGTGTCATTTAAAAAAAAATATTGTGCTGAGGTGTACATGTCTGTGAGGCTCTTACTTGTGGCACAGAAACCTAAACATATTTTATGGGTAAAAGAAGGCTTTTGTTTGTTTTTTTAACCACGCTCCTTTAAGCCCCTTCAACTGTCAACACAATTTGGCCACACGCATCATAACTGTGTACGCTGCATTACTGCTCTACTTTGAATTCCCAAAGATACCGCAGGTCTTTTAGAATCTTATCACACCCTTGGCACAATGAAAATCATGCCCACTCTTTACTAAGGCACACTAAGCACACCATTTTTTTCTGCTTTATCCAGCTTATGATCTTGGCAGCAAAGGCATCCAGAGCGTCTCTGCTTGGCGTTACGTGCGTCTCTGTGCCTTTAAGGAGGGGTGGGCTCCCTCCAGGCACATTTGCCCTTAATCTATCCACTGCTATATGTGCCCCTATTTAGGAGACTCTAAAAATTATAGAGTTGTGAGTGCAGTATGCAGAGGAGCCTTGATGTGGACACCGCAGCTTATGCATATAATTGTAAATGTGTGCAAACAAAACCCTCTGATTTTAACGTAAATTGTTAGAGAGGATCAATTTGGTTGTTTTGCAGACTGGCTGGTAAGTATGCTGGGAAATCTTTTGTTTGTTTGTGATGTGCGTTGCCCTTCCATGTGCACCTTACTGCAAAGGCTAGTTATAGTTTGGGGTGGTTGCCACTTTTTTGATCTTGCACACAGACCCGTTGATTTCATAAAACCCCCCTGGTCAGTTCTCCCTATCTACTCAAACACACTGACAAATGGATTGGAATTTTTAGTGAGACGGCTGGCATATAAGAGAACTCCTATTATTGGCCCTTCTAAGCTACCTGAAGTAAGTTCAAAAGCAGATAGTGGAAATTAGTAGTTTGTTGCTTTGGTTGTTTTCATGAATTGCTAATGGATTGGGTTTGCCTCAGACCCATGTTGTACCCAAACCTCACACCTAGTTAAGGGTTGGTGGGAAGGCTTAGTTAAAGGGTTTAAAGGTTATGTTAAGTTTTTTTAGCTGAGGGGTAGAGGAGAGTTAAGTTTGAGGGGCAGCCTAATGCTGCGTACACACGATCGCACATTCCGACAACTAAATCCATGTTTTTTTTCCAACAGATGTTGGCTCAAACTTGTCTTGCATACACACGGTCACACAAAGTTGGTTGGAATTTGTGAACGTCAAGAATGCGGTGACATACAACACGTACGACGGCACTAGAAAGAGGAAGTTCAATACCAAGTGCACCGCCCTTTGGGCTCCTTCTGCTAATCTTGTGTTAGTAGAAGTTTGGTGACAGACGATTCACGCTTTTCAGCCTCTTGCTTTTCCGATCATTACTGCTCTTCAGTTTGTGCTTGTGGGTTCGTATTTCTATTACGTATTTGATTTTCAGTGCGTTCTTGTCCACTCGTATCGGATTTTCAGCTCCGGCCTTCATTTTTTAGTGCATTCTGTTAGTTTGTTCTGGCCAGCCGACCGTTTTGAAGCCATGAGGACCCTCACCCCGGACCAGAGGGTTTATAACTACCATCTGGCCAGAGCCAGAAGAGTGGTAGAGAACCCTTTTGGGATAATGGCCAGCCGGTTCCGCCTATTCCTTACGCCAATCAACATGGTGGAATATAAACCTAACAATATAATCCTTGCATGCTGCATTCTACACAACTATTTAAGGAGAAATTCAATGAGCTATGTGGCCTCAGTTGGGCCTGAGCCCGGACTTCAACAAGAAACCCTGAGGGCACTTGAAGCTGGCCGTCCTGGCTTGCCCCCCCAAAGCGCCCGCGAAGTAAGTCAGAAGTATGTCGAGTACTTTGCGGGTGGGGGGCCATTGATATGCCAGAAAATGTTTAAGAAACACTTTATCCTAAATTTTTGAACTTAAACTGAAACAAGATTTCCTTTGATTTACTGCCTGGGTTTCCTTTAGCTGTCTCCTAGGTTCTCCAATGGGCTTTTCTTTTTGGACATTTTCTTCAATAGTGCAAATGTAATTTATTTGATACATGAGGTGACAATCTCTTCTTCAGCAAACTATTATTATGTTGTGGGTCTGCTACACACACCTTGTTTTTGTTGTTAATGTATGTAATGCATTACTGAGAAAAATATTCATCATTTTCAGCACCATGAATGAATTTTGGGGAGTCATGAAAATGGCGTGATTGTGACAAATTATAAAACACTATGGGTGTTATTTACTAAAGGAAATTCCACTTTGTACTCCAAGTGCACTGCAAAAGTGCACTTGAAACTGCACTGAAAGTGCACTTATAGTGCAAAGTGGATTTGCCTTTAGTAACTAACCCCCATTTTCACTGTACAAACCAACTTACTACAAAAATTGCTATTGAGCATTGAAAGAAGAAGCCACACATTGTTGACTAGAAAACATTTTACTCAAAGCACATTCACATATGCGTTAGAAAAGGGTTTTGGAACAAACCAACAACTTTGGTGTATAACTTTTTTTCACATTGTAAATATCCTTTTTTTGGTTAAACAGGCATGTTTCAAAGCATAACATACACAACTCAAGAACCTACAAAGTTCAACTTTGACAAAGTGAAGACAATATCAGACATGAGTATGTCCAAACTGTGTTGATATTACCTTCATTTGATGGGGTGATTTCACCCCTGTAAAAGCCAAATTTTGAAGATGCACACAAATTGGGATTCAAACTGGGGATTTCCCTCCTGATCCCATGCCTAATGTCAACATGTGCTAGCTCCCATCATGGGGGATCAATAGACTTCCTCTCACCTAATTGAGTTGCGAGGAAGGGGTTGCACCTACAAAATGCGTGCATTGATATCCCGTGATGGCAGATAGCACATGTTGACTCACCGTGTGCATATTCAAAATTTGGCTTTTAAAATACTTTATAAACTTGTTTTCAAAGCAAAAATACACGATAAAAAGGTACAATTTTTGTGTGTTTTATATTCTGCCTAAAACATCAGTGATGTTCTTCATTTTTCATTGAACATCATTGATGTTTTCCTTATATTTTCTAAATCACGATTGCACCCCATTCTCTCCCCGATGAGGATCTGGGCACTTTACTGGTGAAATGATCTTCTTCCTTCACAACATCCACATCACCTAAAAGAAAAAAACACACCATGTATTATAAATATGCAGGCATCTCTTACCTGAAGCTGTGGTCTCAGACACTCACCTGTTGTGGTGACAATTTCGTCCACTTCATAAACCTCTCCCTCCTCATCCTCTGCTTGTGGTTTTGGGAATTCCCCTTCTTTAGGAGGTATGGGGTCCCTGGTGTCCTCTGATGTCCTAAGTCTTTTGTCCTCTATGTGAATAAAAAATAGGTATACTTAGCACACAGATATTGGAGGGCAGAAATAGGAATATGAAACATTGCTTGGAAGTGTCGTACAATTGTCTGTTTTGGCAGAGTTCCAAGCTGAAGAACATTTTATTTCCTTTCTAAAGCTGGAATAATTCCCTTTTTTGTTAAAGTATCACACATATAGAGGCCCCTAGTATCCACTGGAGCACCCGTGTGGGACGCCCTAAAAAGTTTGATTCTGGTGTCCCACACTAGTGCTCCTGCATCCAGATGTGTGAACAGCTGCTGAGTGTCCTCTCCTTACACTGAATCAAGTTTGCATTTTATTCTAGTTACAAACCCATCTAGACAACAAACTTTATTTAATACAAATATGCCTGAACAAATGTAGTTAACCTGTATCTGCCAAAAACATCTTATAAGTGGGCGAACGAATGATGTTTCCTACGACCGATTACTGTGCCCATGAACATGAAAGTTGCCATTTTAAACTGTACAACAGTAAAGAAAAGCACATGGAGCAGCATGCAAGTAATAATAATAATAATAGGAACACAGGACAAAATGCTTACTTTTAAGAAGCAGTTTCCTGATCTTTCTGTACTGATCGTGCTCCCTCAATTTGAGGTCTGACCATCGTTTCCTCAATTGATCCTTGGATCGCCATACCCCAAAATTCCTGTGCAGACTCTGCACAACTTTAGGCATGATCTTGGCCTTTCTCACATTTGGGTTTGGGTACAGTCCCTACTTCCTATCATAGTCGGCCCTCTTGAAGATGTCCACCGTCTCCACCATCTCTATAAAGGCCATAATTGAGGCCTTCAATCTCCTCCGGGATCGGGAGGTTCTTGGCTCCGGCCTTTTGTCTTTGCTGCTCTCCTCTGCATGCAGCTGTTATCTCTCCGTGATGTGCTCTCCCTCTGCGCCAAAAGACAAGGGGCGGGGAATAGACTAGAAAGAACGTCGGGGCGGGCGGAGTTTCACGCATGCGCAATGTATATAAAGCGTAACACGCGTGCGTCGTACATACAATCTGTGAGCGTAGGATGGAGTAACGGAAGCGACGATCGTTATAACAAAGGTACAATATTAACTTGGTGCATCAATGGCCTATACTGCTTATAGATTGAGGCCTATATTGGGTCAAGATTAGGAGAGTTTCGCCTGATATTAGGGTTTGTCTTGTGTTGTGTCTTGCAGAGAAAATGGATCCCTTCAATGATAGAGAATTTTTAGGAATATTCATTGATATGTTCAGGGAGCTGCCCTGTTTGTGGCAGCTGAACCACCCGTTTTATAATAATCCAACAAAAAGGCAGGCAGCGCTGGAGAAACTGCTTGAATTTGTGAAGCCGGTGATCCCCATGGCAGACATCAAGTATTTAACGTCTAAAATTGGTGGCATGAGGAGCACTTATAATAGGGAGTGCAAGAAGGTCCAGGATTCCCTGAGATCAGGAGCTGCAGCTGATGACATTTATGTACCCAGGTGGCGGTACTATGAAAGACTGCATTTTCTGTCAGACCAGAGGGAACCCAGGCCAACACTCTCCAGTCTTCCTTCAAGGCTTCCTTCCCCCCCAGCTGAGGCTTCCGACGACCAACCTGGGCCTTCCAGGCAGCAACATGTGGAGGAGCCCAGCTTGAGTCAGGTATAGCATTCTTAAAAATATTTCTGGTTTCCAAATTAATGATGTTAACCACTTGACCACTGGGCACTTAAACCCCCTTCCTAACCAGACCAATTTTCAGCTTTTGGTGCTCTCACATTTTGAATGACAATTACTCAGTCATGCAACACTGTACCCATATGAAATTTTTGTCCTTTTTTTCACACAAATAGAGCTTTATTTTGGTGGTATTTAATCACCACTGGGTTCTTTATTTTTTGCGCTATAAAAGAAAAAAGACCGAAAATTCTGTAAAAAAATAAATTTTTCTTCATTTCTGTTATAAAATTTTGCAAATTAGTAATTTTTCTTCATATATTTTGGCCAAAATTTATACCGCTACATATCTTTGGTAAAAATAACCCAAATCGGTGGATATTATTTGGTCTTTGTAAAAGTTATAGCGTCCACAAGCTATGGTGCGAATATCTGAAAATTGATCACACCTGAAGTACTGACGGCCTATCTAATTTCTTGAGACCCTAACATGCCAGAAAAGTACAAATACCCCCCAAATGACCCCTTTTTGGAAAGAAGACATTCCAAGGTATTTAGAAAGATGCATGGTGAGTTTTTTGAAGTTGTCATTTTTTCCCACAATTCTTTGCAAATCAAGTTTTTTTTTTTTTACTTTTTTTTTTTTCACAAAATTGTCATATTAGCAGGTTATTTCTTACACTCCACATATGCATACCACAAATTACACCCCAAAACACATTCTGCTATTACTCCCGAGTACGACGATACCACATGTGTGAGACTTTTACACAGCGTGGCCACATACAGAGGCCCAACATGCAGGGGAGCACCTTCAGGCATTCTGGAGTGCCCAGGCCAATTCTGACATTTCTCTCCTACATGTAAAAATCATCATTTATTAGCTAGAAAATTACATAGAACCCCAAAACATTATATATGTTTTTTTTAGCAAAGACCCTAGAGAATACAATGGCGGTCGTTGCAACTTTTTATCTCACACGGTATTTGCGCAGCAATTTTTTTAACGCTTTTTTTTGGAAAAAAAAACTGTTTTGTGCTTTACAAAAACCAAAACAGTAAATTTAGCCCAATGTTTTTGCATAATGTGAAAGATGAAGTTACGCCGAGTAAATAGATACCCAACATGTCACCTTTCAAAATTGCACGCGCTTGTGGAATGGCGCCAAACTTTGCTACTCAAAAATCCCCATAGGCGACGCTTTAAAATTTTTTACTGGTTACATGTTTTGAGTTACAGAGGAGGTCTAGGGCCAAAATTTTTGCGCTCGCTCTACCGATCGCAGTGATACCTCACATGTGTGGTTTGAACACCATTTTCATATGTGGGCGGGACTTATATATGCGTTCGCTTCTGCATGCAAGCACACAGGGACAGGGGTGCTTTAAAATTTTTTTTTTTTTTTTTTTATTGTTCATTTTACTTTATTTATTTTTGTTTGATGCGTTTTTACAAAAAAAAAAATTTTGACCACTTTTATTCCTATTACAAGGAATGTAAACATCCCTTGTAATTGGAATATGGCATGACAGGTCCTCTTTACAATGAGATATGGGGTCAATAAGACCCCACATCTCACCTCTAGGCTTGGAAGCCTGAAATAAAAAAAAAAAAAAAAACGATCCTGGCTTCGATCGTAGCGGTGAGTCGGTAGAAGCAGCGGAGTGCGGCGGGAGGGGGGACATCCCCTCTCGCCTCCCGTAAGAACGATCAAGCAGTGGAACAGCCGCTATGATCGTTCTTATGGTGTAGGGAATCGCCGGCTGAAAAAGCTGATATCTGAATGATGCCTGTAGCTGCAGGCTTTATTCAGATATCCCCGCACAAAGTCAAGGACGTTGTATGACAGTCGGCGGGCGGGAAGTGGTTAAAACGTATTTTTTTTTTTTTTTAACACAAAGTTGTCCATTTATACAATATTTCTAACACATAGCATGTACACAAAGCAAAAATGACACCCCAAAATAGATTCTCCTGCTCCTCCTGAGTACGGCGATACCACATGTGTGAGACTTCCACAGCCTGGCCACATACAGAGGCCGAGTACAGCCGAGCGTGGCAGGGTATGGCTGGGTATGGCGGGGTATTGCAGAGTATGGCGGGGTATTGCAGAGTATGGCGGGGTATTGCAGAGTATGGCGGGGTATTGCAGAGTATGGGGGGTATTGCAGAGTATGGGGGGTATTGCAGAGTATGGGGGGTATTGCAGAGTATGGGGGGTATTGCAGAGTACAACGGGGTATTGCAGAGTACTGCAGGGTATTGCAGAGTATTGCGGGGTATTGCAGAGTATTGCTGGGTATTGCGGAGTATTGCGGGGTATTGCAGTGTACTGCGGGGTATTGCAGAGTATTGCGGGGTATTGCAGAGTATTGCGGGGTATTGCAGTGTACTGCGGGGTATTGCAGAGTACTGCGGGGTATTGCAGAGTATTGCGGGGTATTGCAGAGTATTGCGGGGTATTGCAGAGTACTGCGGGGTATTGCAGAGTATTGTGGGGTATTGCAGAGTATTGTGGGGTATTGCAGAGTATGGCAGGGTATTGCGGGGTATTGCAGAGTACTGCAGGGTATTGCAGAGTATTGCGGGGTATTGCAGAGTATTGCGGGGTATTGCAGAGTATTGCAGAGTATTGCAGAGTATTGCGGGGTATTGCAGAGTACTGTGGGGTATTGCAGAGTATTGTGGGGTATTGCAGAGTAATGTGGGGGTATTGCAGAGTAATGTGGGGGTATTGCAGAGCAATGTGGGGGTATTGCAGAGTAATGTGGGGGTATTGCAGAGTAATATTGGGGTATTGCAGAGTAAGGTGGGGCATAGCAGAGTATTGCAGAGTAGTGGGGATGGCTGAGCATGGATGGATGGATGGCTGGATGTCTCTGTGCAGTGCTGTGGGCACTACACAACCAGCCCACAGCGCTGCAGCCATCCATCCATCTCCCTCTCCTCCACAGTGTACCGATCGGTACACAGGAGGGGAGGAGAGGAACCGGCGTCATCAGACGCCGCCGGTCTGTTTACATGTGATCGCGCCGTCATTTGACGGCTCGATCACATGGTAAATGGCCGCGATCAGCGGCCATTTACCGGGATCCGTGATGCGCCGGGTCCTGAGGACCCGGCGGTCACGGATGTGTTCGGGTGCGCGCCCCAGGGGGCGCACGAGAGGGGAATTCTGAGAGGACGTCATATGACGTCCTCCCAGAGTTAAGCAACCGCCCTGCAGCCGTCATTCGGCTATGGGCCGGTTGTTAAGTGGTTAAATACAATGGGGACGGAAAGTATTCAGACCCCCTTACATTTTTCACTCTGTTATATTGCAGCCATTTGCTAAAGTTTAAGTTCATTTTTTTCCTCATCAATGTACACACAGCACCCCATATTGACAGAAAAACACAGAATTGTTGACATTTTTGCAGATTTATTAAAAAAGAAAAACTGAAATATCTCATGGTCCTAAGTATTCAGACCCTTTGCTGTGACACTCATATATTTAACTCAGTTGCTGTCCATTTCTTCTGATCATCCTTGAGATGGTTCTACACCTTCAATTGAGTCCAGCTGTGTTTGATTATACTGATTGGACTTGATTAGGAAAGCCACACACCTGTCTATATAAGACCTTACAGCTCACAGTGCATGTCAGAGCAAATGAGAATCATGAGGTCAAAGGAACTGCC
Organism: Aquarana catesbeiana; assembly: GCF_042186555.1. Classification (NCBI taxonomy): domain Eukaryota; kingdom Metazoa; phylum Chordata; class Amphibia; order Anura; family Ranidae; genus Aquarana; species Aquarana catesbeiana. The sequence goes on from NC_133324.1 coordinate 763,451,250, forward strand.
TGAAGAGCTCGGAGACAGAATTGTGGCAAGGCACCGATCTGGCCAGGGTTACAAAAAAAATTTCTGGTGCACTTAAGGTTCCTAAGAGCACAGTGGCCTCCATAATCCTTAAATGGAAGATGTTTGGGACGACCAGAACCCTTCCTAGAGCTGGCCGTCCGGCCAAACTGAGCTATTGGGAGAGAAGAGCCTTGGTGAGAGAGGTAAAGAAGAACCCAAAGATCACTGTGGCTGAGCTCCAGAGATGCAGCCGGGAGGTGGGAGAAAGTTGTAGAAAGTCAACCATCACTAGAGCCCTCCATCAGTCAGGGCTTTATGGCAGAGTGGCCTCTCCTCAGTTCAACACACATGAAAACCCACATGGAGTTTGCTAAAAAACACCTGAAGGACTCCAGGATGGTGAGAAATAAGATTCTCTGGTCTGATGAGACCAAGATAGAACTTTTGGGCCTTAATTCTAAGCGGTATGTGTGGAGAAAACCAGGCACTGCTCATCACCTGTCCAATACAGTCCCATCAGTGAAGCATGGTGGTGGCAGCATCATGCTGTGGGGGTGATTTTTAGCTGCAGGGACAGGACGACTGGTTGCAATCGAGGGGATATCCTGGACGAAAACCTTCTCCAGAGTGCTCAGGACCTCAGACTGGGCCAAAGGTTTACCTTCCAACAAGACAATGACCCTAAGCACACAGCTAGAATAGCAGAGGAGTGGCTTCACAACAACTCCGTGACTGTTCTTGAATGGCCCACCCAGAGCCCTGACTTAAACCCAATTGAGCATCTCTGGAGAGACCTAAAAATGGCTGTCCACCAACATTTGCCATCCAACCTGACAGAACTGGAGAGGATCTGCAAGGAGGAATGGCAGAGGATCCCCAAATCCAGGTGTGAAAAACTTGTTGCATCTTTCCCAAAAAGACTCATGGCTGTATTAGATCAAAAGGGTGCTTCTACTAAATACTGAGCAAAGGGTCTGAATACTTAGGACCATGTGATATTTCAGTTTTTCTTTTTTAATAAATCTGCACAAATGTCAACAATTCTGTGTTTTTCTGTCAATATGGGGTGCTGTGTGTACATTAATGAGGAGAAAAAATGAACTTAAATGATTTTAGCAAATGGCTGCAATAAAACAAAGAGTGAAAAATTTAAGGGGGTCTGAATACTTTCCGTCCCCACTGTATATGTTAGTTTTGATAACTAATTTCTGATTTCACAAAGCGTATTACATGTCAATAGACAGCAGTGGCCACAAATGATTGGGACAAACTGAAAAATGCTGGGGTCAGAATGATAGTCTTTTCTATTTATTAACATTCAATTTGCAACAGTCATGAGCTCAAAATTGTGTGTGATTGATGAACCAAGAACTAAAACTATGTCCCTTTTTCATACACAGGAAAGTCTCAGCCAGGAGGAGGCCATGGAAAGTGGCAGCCAGGAGGTGGCAGGGGTAAGTGGCAGTCAAGAGGTGGCCAGGCCCAGTAGCCTGCCTGAATCTCAGGTCCCTCCCCTCGGCCCTCCACAAAAAAGTGTCAGGAAGAGGAGTAACCTGGAGGAGGCAGCACTTGGCCTATTTCTGAAGGCTACTGCGGCCCTCAGAAACCCCTCCCGTTTTCAAGAGGACTATGCCTACATGACAGCCTGCAAAATGCTGGAAATGGAGGAGGGCCAACGCCTCTTTTGTAAGGAAGTGATCTTGCAAGCCCTAAATAAGGGGTTGAGGGGCAGAACTCACAAGCCAAAGCCACGTTTGTGAGTTGAACCATGGTCCTCCTCCTCCTTCTCCACCTTCTGCCACAACTCCAACGCCAGAGCCACAGCCTGGAAGGAAGCATGTAAGGAAGACCAGAGAGTGATGGCCTGGGTTCAGTCTGGTCTGACAAAAGATGCAAGCTGTTGTATGACCACAGCCTGGAGACAGATATGTCATCTGCTGCTGTTCCTGATCTATTGTAGTCCTGGACCAGATTGTGCTCACTATTATATAGACTCCTCAGGCCACCAATTTTGGCTGGCAAATAGTTGATGTGTGCCCTGGGGTACAAAGGCTTCGCCAATTTCAGCAGTTTCTCCAGGGTTGCCTTCCTCTTTATTTTGTTATGACCCAGAATAAATGGCTATTTATTTTTCAGAAATACATGCCTATGTGTTTTGCTTCAAAAAGGACAGTTTGTTTGTGAGTAGGCAGGTACATTTCCTAAATACAATGTTAAATTAACAAGGGACACCAACACCAACCAACCTCCTTGAGGTTAAAAAAATACAAGATAATAATGGTGTTGTGATAACTTGACACACAAAACGAGAAATAATATTATGGAGAGCACTATAAAAAAATGTAGATCTTGATAAAAAAAGAAACAAAAATTATAAACATTATTGTGGAGATCTGACGAAAAAATAAAATATTTTTCATGAGATCACGAGAACTAATAACAAAATCAGTTTGTGAGAACTCTGTGTGAATATGAGCAGCAAAACAACTTCATTCATCTAGCATTCTAAAGAAGAAGAGAATGCGCTGCATTAAACTATTAAAAAAATTGCAGTGTGACAAATATGCTATCTCCATTACGAGCGCTAGTTTTACCAGACCAAGCGCTTCCGTCTTGTAATTTATTCTGAGCATGCTTGGCACTTTGTGTGTCAGAATTGTTTACACTTGATCGGAATTTACGCAAACGGATTTTGTTGTCGGAAAATTTGAGAACCAGATCCCAAATTTTGTGCGACAGAAATTCCGATGGAAACTGTCCGATAGAGCCTACACACAGTCGGAATTTCCGACAAAAGGCTCACATCGAACATTTTCCGTGGGAAAATCCGACCGTATGTATGGGGCATTAGGATGAGGCTTGATCAGGGGTGGAGGCACTTGTACTGAGTCAACTTCAGGTAAAAAAAATAAAAGCATAAAAGAAATTGGTTAGTTAAAGATAGCCAAAGTAAATCAAGAATCTTTTCATGTGTTTTAAAGAATTTCATGAAATAACTGCAACTTCTATTTATGAATGGATAGTATAAGGATAATGACGTACAGAAATACAGAATGTTCTCTATTCTCATCATCTTCAGGTAAACATTTTAATGTACCCTCTAGCTACGACTTGGCCTGATTTTTAGAGATTTTGTTGTACTTTTATTTTTACCTTTGCCACTTCTACGTTTGTAAACTGTTCTTTCTGCACAGCGTTAATGCTAAAAATAAACAATGACATTCAAATAGTAAATACATACATAAATAAAGAAGCCATACTGGCATAGAGATAACAAAAACACATTTTTATATAAGTTCTAGCAAATATTCCACTACAGATTGGTATTAATGGTGGTAAAAATATAAGCAGATCATTCACAAGAACATATTTGCATATCTGATGACTGAAATGAACAGCTTAGTTGATTTTTCAGGTTCCTTTTCATTATTAAAAGTAGTAAATCTGTGTATTAAAGCCTGTATGCCTGAAGTGGTGATAAAATGTCATTTATGTTGCATTCTTTGTCCCAATGTGACAATTTTCTGTTCTTTCTTGTCCTGTGAGGAAATCTCCCCAGTGCAATAAAAACCTGACAGATGGGGCTTTAGACATATGCAACTTTTCTCGCTAAATATAAAAGCAGACCTGCAGCCAAATGTAGAAAATGAATAGAACATTAAAAGATAAAAAATACAGTTTGTGTTGAAAAAATCACCTTCCATCCAGAATTGCCCTCCACGGTACCTTGTTTCCATTACTAGATGTCCTGAGCCTGGAACCCAGCATTATTTAACTCAAGGTTTTTCAACTGGGATACCATGGCAAAATGACATAAAGCCCTGTACGGTCCAGTCAGGGTTTTATTACCTCCCCCTATTTCCTTTCCAGGCTGTCCATGTCCTGGTGGTTGAAATTACGGTAATCAAACCCTGTACATCCTGATCTGAGATCTCTGTGTTAAATGCTGTATACAGACAAGAGTAAGAGGAACTGGGGGGGGGGGGGTCCTGTAGTGATGAGAGGGATGTGGTGGGATGGGAAATTTTGTGTTGGGGGGGGGGATTGTGCTAGGAGGAGGGATTTATGCTAGGAGGGGGGATTTGGGGGCATTTGTGCTAGGAGGGTAGATTGACCACTTGCCTACCAGGCCAAATCTGACATTCCTCTCCTACATGTAAAAGTCTAATTTTTTTTGCTTGAAAATGACACAGAACCCCCAAACATTATATATGTTTTTTAGCAGAGACCCTAGAGAATAAAATGGCGGTCGTTGCAACTTTTTGTCTCGCACAGTATTTGCTCAGCAATTTTTCAAACACTTTTTTTGGAAAAAAACAAAACAGTAAAGTTAGCCTAATTATTTTGTATATTGTGAAAGATGATGTTACGCCGAGTAAATAGATACCTAACATGTCACGCTTCAAAATTACAAACGTGTAATGGCGTCAAACTTCTGTACTTAAAAATCCCCATAGGCGACGCTTTAAACATTTTTACAGGTTACATGTTTTCAGCTACAGAGGAGGTCCTGGGCTCTAACGTGCGCGGCAATACCTCACATGTGTGGTTTGAAGGTCGTTTACATATGTGGGCGCGACTTACGCATGCGTTCGCTTCTGCAAGCAAGCACACGGGGGCAGGAGAGCTTTAAAAAATGTTTTATTATTGTTAATTTTACTTTTATTTTTCTAGTTTGATGCTTTCTTTTTACATTTTTTTATCTCACTTTTATATCTATTACAAGGAATGTGAACATCCCTTGTAATAGGAATAGTGTGTGACAGGTCCTCATTACAGTTAGATCCGGGGTCAATAAGTCCCTAGATCTGACCTGAAATAAAAAAAAAAAAAAAATCCTGGCTTCACAGCCGAGGTGGCAGCATTTTTTCAAATGCAGAGGCCAGGCGTGACGTCATAACATTGTGCCTGGCCTCCGAACGATCATAGAGACTTTGGGGACCATTTGGCCTGCTGGAAATCTCTATGGTCGACATCTGCCACTGGTCTGTTCCTTCTCCGGTTCGCCCCCTAGCAGGGAAGAGCCGGAAGAAGTACTGGAGGGCGGCGGAAGGGGGGGACGTCCCCTCCCGCCACCTATAAGAACGATTAAGCGGCTGAACAGCTGCTATGATTGTTCTTATGGTGCAGGGAATCACCAGCTCTAAAAGTAGATATCTGAATGATGCCTGTAACAGCAGGCATCATTCAGATATCACTGCTCAAATTTGACAACGTCATATGATGTTGGGCGGGCGGGAAGCGGTTAAGGAGGATTTGTACTGGGGGGGGGATTGGGGGGTGGATTTGTGTTAGCAGGGGTATTTATAGCCTACAGACCACTTAACTCTGCCTTACAAACTATGTTTTTGGGTTTTTTTTATACATCAGGTGCAGTGTAACAAGCGTAACAAGCGTGAAATTGCGTGTTTTGCTGCCTTTTATATATGTGCGAGAGTGCCATTAATTCTTAATGGCACCCCCACACATTCACCAATTGCATGTATGTTTATGCCCACTGAAATACATGGTAACGCAGTACCATGCAGCAATTTAAAAATCATGCCAGCACCTTTTTTGCCTGTTTCATGAGCATAGAGCAGCCTATTAAAAAACTCAACACGTGGGGACACGCAAAAAAAAAAAAGTGCTTACGCTCAGATGCACCTCCTTGTGTGAACTAGCACTCAGACAAGGTTGCATTGACTGAAAGAAAGATTGAAAAACACTGATTTAACTCACTTTTCTCAGTTTGCCATGGATCCACCACTAACCTGTGACTGGACAGTGAAGTAGAAGCAGCACAGTGATGAATTTCTCTTAGGCCTCTTTCACACGGACGATCCGTTCAGGTCAGCCTGCCAGTTTTTTAGGCGGACCTGAACGGATGCTCCATAAACTTCTATGGAGCGTCGGATGTTAGCGGTGACATGTCCGCTGACATCCAACCTGCTCCGATCCGAAAAAGTTTGACGGAAGAAAAACCTACTTTTCCATCAGTCTGCGGATCGGATCGGGTGACGACGGACTCTACGGCCCGTCATCATCCGATCCCCCCATAAGGGAGAGCGGCGCTCTGACAGGTCCGTCACTGCACACTGTGCAGCGACAGACCTGTCATCTGCCTGCACACGTCCGTGTGAAGGAGCCCTTACCGTTATTATGCTTTCTCTTCTCATCAGCATGCTGCTTGTGCTGCTTCTTCCTCTCACACTCCAGCCCTGCTGTATAGGGACTGCAAGAGGTTGATACCATGTCAAATTCAGATACTTACACTGCCTGCACTTGACATTTTTTTTAGTGATGTATTAATGATTACATAGCTGCATCAAAGTGCAATGAAAGGCTCAGTTATGGCAGTTTAAACAAGTGCCAAATCCAGTTAGTATTTGATGTACAAGTCCCATAAAGTAAACAAAAAACTTTCTTTACCTTCCCTGTCTGAGCCAAATCTTCCTTTATTTGTGTCTCACATGCTCTGTCTCCCAGGTACTGTAACTCCCAGTGGGAGGGTCCCAGCAACAGGGACAGTGCTGTCAATCCAGAAAGCAATGGGCAGGGCCAGGTGTGGCCAGATGTTGCTTGAGAAGCTACAGGCTTGTAAATCAGCAGTAACAATGCTGATAGCCATGTCCCTTCACACATTTTTCATGTAGTGCAAGCAGGCACAGCATATATGCAGTGACAACTCTGCTCTCAGTTCTGGAGCAAGGCAGTATCATGATGACCATACTATCATAGAAAGCTACATTAGGTGGACTTTAATGGTAAGATTAAAGTGATACTAAAGTCTCGTTTTTTTTTTTCATTTGAAAAAAAAACTAACATATTGTTATACGTACCTGCTCTGTGCAGTGGTTTTGCACAGAGCAGCCCCGATCTTCCTCTTCTCAGGTCCCTCGCCAGAACTTCTGGCCGCTCCCACCTGCCAAGTGCCCGCAAAGCAAGCAGCTTGTTACAGGGGCACCTGAGCCGAGCCACTGCTCTGTGTATCCATTTGGACACGGAGCCATGACTCAGCCCCCACCTCTCTCCTTATTGGCTCTTTGACTTTGATTGACAGCAACATGAGCCAATGGCGCCTTGCTGCTGTCTCAGCCAATGAGGAGAGTCCTGAACAGCCGAGACTTTTGTGCAACATCGCTGGATCGAGATGGGGCTCAGATAAGTATTAGGGGGGCTGAGGGGGACTGCTGCACACAGAAGGTTTTTTTTATCCTAATTTATAGAATGCATTAAGATAAAATAAAAAAACATCTGACTTTGGAACCACTTTAACAGGTTATTATGTGCTGCACTGCATTTTTATATGGGAGACCATAGTTCTACTTTAACTTGTATCTTTTATATTTGTTCAGGTTGACTTGACTGGGGAACCAAAGTCTACACTTTTTTTCTGTTTTGAATTTCAAAAAGTAATTTCTTTCACTTGAAATTTGTCAGGAGCCAGCAGGACATTATACTATACTATCAGGCTGAACGCAGCGACCAGCGATTCAACGGAGTTTAGAAATAACACTGTGAAGAAAAAAATATGGTCACAGTTAGAACTGTTGACTGGTCTAAAATTAATGACTTACATACTACCACATACTGGGCTTATTTTCCAGCATAGAAAAAATGCTATGAGCATCATTCTTCCACAGAAACTCTTCTCTCTAATAATAATACATCACAACTAGTCAAATCATAATTTTTCAAAGAAACAGTTTATAAAGAACATGTTACTAGTATAAATTATTATATGGATGTAGTGGTATGTTCACCACTTGGTTACTTAGCAATCCGCCAATCACCCTGCTGCCAGACTCCCATCTATCAGTTAAGACAACGAACAGTCATTTGCACAGTTTTGTTACGTTTATTGCAGGACACAACTTGGATGGGAGAAGGGACTATATGAGATGCCCATAGCATTTAGCATATTGTAAGACATTATTCAGTGGCCTTGGCTTTGCACAACTGGATGCACACCTTACTTCCCCAGTCTCCTTCCTTTGAATAACTTCTCTACAGACTATTGCTCCTTCTTTTCTGTTACAAATCCTTCACTGCAAAACTACTGAAATACTATTTCTTCAAAAATAAATAAATATATGTGTATGCGCTAAAGGCTATAAATACATGAACAAAGAATATAATAAATCTATACAATATTAAAAATTATTATAAATTATAAACAGTGTCACACACCTGTGAAGAAAGTGACTATAATCCACAATTGAATATATGAAAAATGGTAACATGCACCATGCTAAAAAATGTGAGAAAAAAAAAAATCCTTTAAATGATTAAAAAAAAAAAAAAAAAAAAATATATAAGTGCTACTTGATAAATAAAGTGTCCGAAACCAATTCATACAAATGAATATATCTCAGTCCAAGCCATTCATAAGAGTATATAAATCAAAGTGCACAATAGTGTCCAAACAAATAGCAGGCAATCCTCATGCTGGTTTTTTTGAAAAAGTGCTAAATATTCCTCATGCTCTTCTTATGAGATGTGCACATTAAGGCATGCTGCAGTGCTCTCCAGTGACCCCCAATGGATAATGCGCTCACCTTAGAGCGTGTGACACAGTAGCTAAACAGTGTCAAAACACGCATTAGAGCCACTCCAGGGCTCACACAGGGTATGCTGGTGATGATCTGTATCTCGCTCAAATGGTGACATATATGAAAGAAAGGAGACTCATAGCATAATACCGCCAGGAATTTATTTGAAAAGCCCTAAAAACAATCCCTCCAGGAGGGTACTCACAATGCTTGGGTGCGTCAGTGCACCATCCTATCCAAAACATGCAATACAGATGAATCCTGTGGCATGCGGTGCGGTGTTCAATCCTCTGCCTGTCTGTGTGTGTGTAGAAAGCTCCGTCCTGCCCCTCCCCTACGCGTCTTCGGCACAGGGTATACGTGCCTTCATCTGGGGGATCTAATAGGACGGGCGCTCTATGTGTAATTTATACTATCACAGCGGCCATTTTGCCTGGGACCGCTGACATTCTAGTGTTCGGCTCCAGCTATGTAAAAGATAACAGCGGCCATTTTGCCTAGGATCGCTGACATCCTAGTGTTCGGCTCCAGCTATGTAAAGAACAACAGCGGCCATTTTGCCTAGGATCGCTGACATCCTAGTGTTAGGCTCCAGCTATGTAAAAACAACAACAGCAAATGACGCTGTGTGCCAGCCTTGATATTTTAGAGAAAGCAGGAAATGAAAAGCTATAGTAAACGATGTTTAACCCTATCTACATAAATATAATCCTAATCCAGGACAGAGCCACACATCAGAGTAGACACCATATCGCACACCACAAATAACGGTAATTGCACTAGCGATTAATATATGGAACAACAAAAAACTACAAATGTATAAATCTCATGGCATAATCTATAACAATATAAAATATATAAAAAAAATATATAAAAATATATATGTTTAAAACCATACTGAGGACTATGGTTTTTGTTTGGACACTATTGCCTGCTATTTGTTTGGACACTATTGTGCACTTTGATTTATATACTCTTATGAATGGCTTGGACTGAGATATATTCATTTGTATGAATTGGTTTCGGACACTTTATTTATCAAGTAGCACTTATATATTTTTTTTTAATCATTTAAAGGATTTTTTTTTTTTTTTTTTCTCACATTTTTTTGCATGGTGCATGTTACCATTTTTCATATATTCAATTGTGGATTATAGTCACTTTCTTCACAGGTGTGTGACACTGTTTATAATTTATAATAATTTTTAATATTGTATAGATTTATTATATTCTTTGTTCACGTATTTATAGCCTTTAGCGCATACACATATATTTATTTATTTTTGGCATATACACGGTATGGAACGTGGTTAGTGTGTGCAGCTGAATTAGGTTCATTTATTCACACTGAAGGCATTAACCCATTTGTGGCTCACAAGATTTTAGCACTATTTTTGGATACTATTTCTTCACTTCCATTGGAACAAGAAAGAATCACTCTGAATAATTCCACCTTGCAGACCGTAATGGTATTACCTCTGCGAATCAAGAACCAGAAGCCTACACCGCCTCTCCCTGATGGCTCAATGAAACAGACAGCCATAAAGTCTTTTGGAAGGTATTACCAATGTGCTAACCAGACCAGAGGTATCGGGGTACCTCCCCCCATTGGCCTGACACATGGTAATAGGTGGACTACTGTTCCCAGTCAGTCCTTTACTGTCAATGTTGCGTTCCCCGGCCACAGCATTCTGCACTACTCTTGATAGCTTCTCTTTCCTTGTTCAGTTCACACTGACCTGTTGCTACTTGGCAGCTCTGTGTCCCCAGTCACAGAAAGCTGATCTACTCTCCGCCACTTTACTGCTACTTCCTCAGTACCGATCTTGTCCTGCATACAAGTCCTGTGTTCCCCAGTCACAGCAGCTCAATACCTTTTCAGAGATGAAGATCTTTATCTAGGACTCCCTCCTAGCCATTCCTCCATCCCTACCCTGCGCTCGGCGCATCCCCTCGTGGGAATGCCCGGAACAGCAACTCAATACACCATGCTATATATGCATATATAGTTGGACGGTTTCCAGAAACAGAACATTACTCCCAGTCCCTAGTATTAGTAAGAAGATTGTAAAGAGGGAGACATGGCTCTCTCAAAAGAATAATGGGAATTTGAAGGGAGATAATGTATCTATTTAAAGGTGAGCAACACCGACAACGGTTAATATAAAAAATATAAATTTTATTGAGACAAACAGATAAAAGACAATACAGTATAATTATAATCAAAATACATATTGTAATCTTAAATTACAACATGGTGTATGAAATCAATTTGGGTAGGTATGCAGGAGCAGCCAACATGTTTAGCTTATCGCTTCATCAGAGCTCTACATGCATTACTGATTTCATCTGGACTAATAAAAGAAAGTGAACCACTAAACCGCACTAGACCTGTGGTAAGCAGAGTATTCCTCTCAAGGGAGCAGTGCTCTGGTTCCACTTGTATGTTACATTAGTTGCAGGGATGTGCAGTTAGAATCTATAGAGTGTGCAAATGTACATGTGTCATTTTGTACTTTTATACAATGTTACCCCTTCCAAGTTTGTTTCCTTATTTCCCATCCAACTAAATTGATATGAGATGCCTTTCCTCCTTTATATTGCAAATTCATTTCCTACAACTGAGGACAGTTGTGATTTTAGTGGTGGTGGTGGTGGGGGGGGGGGAATGTAGCACCCTCTACCTGAAGGTAGGTGCTAGACTAGTATTTTTCTATAGCTCAGAGTCCAAGTACAGGTAAATTAAATTTAGCCAGACCTGTGCTTTAGGCTGGGCCTGGTTGTGTTATATTGTTATATTGTGTTATATTGTTGAAAAGAATGATAATCCTTTGATGAAGATTGCCACAGCGCTCTGAGATCAAGATGCGTGTGTCGATACATGCATCTTGATCTCAGAGCACTGTGGCAATCTTCACACCGCTGCCTTACCATTTCCACAGGATAACCTTATGGCAACTAATCCACCTGTAGTTATCTTTCCATTGGAAATCCTGGAGCTTACTGAGTAGCTGTTTTGTATCTCTTAGGTAACCAGGTAGATTAGTTGCTAAGGGTTGCAGCTGGGAGTCTACCCACTCACCCAATCGTTCGTTAAGTGAACCTATGCTGGCAACAATAGGTCGGCCTGTATGAGGGTAAAGTCCTTTATGGACTTTGGGTAAGTGGTGGAATATCAGCATGACAGGATGTTCTGGAATGAACAGCTCTTTATCTTTATGAGAAAAAATACCTGCTGATACTGCTCTCTGAAGAAGTGCAGAAAGTTTATTTTTAAAGGGTAATGTGGGATTGGATGGAAGTAGTTGGTATGTGTGTGTGTCGGATAATTGGCGCAAGGGCTCTTGTTTGTACGTTTCAGTGTCTAACACAACTACAATTCCATCCTTGTCTGCATTCCTAATAACGATATTATCATCTGATGTTAGCGCTTTGAGCGCTGATCTTTCATTCTGGGTTAAATTATCAATGACAGCTCTCTTATGGCAACTGCGAGCCAGGCGAGTCAAATCTCCCTCCACCATTTTTTGAAACAAATCTAAATCTTTCCCCCTAGATGCCACTGGGTAAAAGTCAGATCTAAATTTGAACAAAAATTTATCTTGCATGTCAGTGGGATCAATGGGGAATAGATTTGATTCTTCAGCTAGTTCAATCAGATCGTTTAATGCACAAACTTCAGTAAATATTGTAGGTGAAGGGGGAGACTCACCTATGTCGCCAACACCCGAAGAGACTTCCTCGTTCTCCAAAGAAGTATCAAAAAAATGTTTTCTAAGAGTTAAAATACGGGAAAATCTGTTAACATCCAGAATAGTACTAAACAGATCAAAATGTCTATTGGAGCAAAAATTCAAACCCTTAGCCAAAAAGCTAATTTCTTCTTCTTCCAGGGGTCTTTTGGAGATATTAAGAACGCTGCAGTTTATTTCTTTGTTTTGCCCCATAGGGTGTAATGTGTATTGCTTGGAGTTTTTGTGTCTCCTGCCACCTCTTCTTGTTTTCTTATAGACGATTTCTTTTTCTTTGTGTGGCCCGACCCGCGAGGGTTTCCAGTGTTACGATGGCTGTTGTTTCTAGCCGGTTCCATAGATCCTGTGGAACGATCCAAAGAGGAATCTGGCATTGTATGGGCGAGAGTATCATCTGCTGGCTCATTTTCTTGATCAGAAAAACTGACTTGTTTGCCTCGATTCCTATGTGATCGGTTCGGGGGAAATGGTGGTCTTTTCCATACATAGACTTTGTTGCTTTCATAGTCGTTTTTGTCCCGAGCCATCTTACCCCTTTTGCTGGCAATGACCAATTTTTCCATCTTATCCAATTTTTTATTTAAACGACCATCAAGGTCTGTGAATCCCTCATGGGCTTGTAAAGAGGAAAGTTCTTTCTGGATCAGAGACATAGCTGACTGTAATACTTCTACTTCTTTCTTCTTTGAAGAGATAAGGATGTTCATTAATTTGAAGGAACATGTGTCTAGGGTGTCAGTCCATTCTTTTTTGAGTTGATCATCGAATAACTCAGAGGTTGGAAATTTCTTGATCCTTAGTCCTCATGGAATATGTGCCAGTGACAGATAGTCGGATAGGAAACTGATATCCCAAAATGCTCTGATCTCTTTAGCCATTAATTGTTCAAGTTTTCTGAAATGGCGTAAAAACAGGACTCCATCAACATCAGACAATTGTGATGTATGTGTCTGTACGATTGTCTCAATGGATTGTCAGATGGTGCCTTGGGAGTTCTACTGTACGTTGCTCCAACCATGGGTGTCGAGGTAGCTGCATGATCCATATGAGTGAACAAGGCAGACTCTTATGCCCCGTACACACATTGATCGGACATTCTGACAACAAAATCCTCTGATTTTTTCCAGCGGATGTTGGCTCAAACTTGTTTTGCGTACATACGGTCGTACAAAGTTGTCGGAATTTCCAATCGCCAACCACGCGGTCACATACACCACGTACGACGAGACTAGAAAAGGCCAGTTCAGAACCAAGCGCGGCACCCTTTGGGCTCCTTTTGCTAATCTCGTGTTAGTAAAAGTTTGGTGAGAGACGATTCGCGCTTTTTCAGACTCGTGGCTTTCAGATTGTTTTCTGCGGTTCAGTTTGTGCTTGTGGGTTTGTATCTGCTCTTCAGTGCGTGCAGCGAGTACCCTTGACTTGTCATTGTGTTCTTGTTCGTTCGTTACTGTTTTTCAGGTCGCTCTTCACAGGCCTTGCTGTTCTTCAGATCGTTCTGTTACTTCGTTCTGAGCAGCCGACCGTTTTCTAGCCATGTTGCGTATACATACTCCTCATAGAGTTCGTGCTGTGCGGGGGCTTGGTGTTGGGGTCCTGACCTTGACACAAGTCCAGTCCATGAACAGGGTGGAGAGGAGTTCATGGACCAAGAATTGGTTGCTTCAGCGTGACCAGTTCTCTCATATGCCTTGACTCCATGAGATCCGTGAGAATAATCCTGATGATTTCAGGAACTTTCTCAGGATGACGGACCCCGTATTACACCGTTTGTTGGCTTCGCTGACCCCCTATATCAGCAGGCAGGATACCTGCATGAGGCAAGCCATCACCCCGGAGCAGAGGCTGGTCGCTACCCTGTGGTACTTGGCAACAGGGAGAAGCCTGCAGGACCTCAATTTCTCAACAGGCATCTCCCCCCAGGCTCTGGGGATCATTATTCCAGAAACCTGTTCTGCTATCATCCAGGTCCTGCAGAAGGAGTATATGAAGGTAAGATTTTTATCCTTTAATATCACATTTTATTGTATTGAATGTTTGATAATATATTGTATTTCTTTCCTCATTCCCTAATTACCATGATTGTAATATGCTGTGAATGTCCCCTTTGTCTTCATGCATTCTGGATTTTTATGGAATTTTTTTTTTTTGTCCTTCATACATATTTGCCTTCACTAACCTCCCCAGCATGGTCTACAGGCCCTACATTCACCTCATGTAGTCACTTAACAATGTATTTTATCAGCTCCATAGTAGTGTTTTACCCCAAACACCCCCTAAAATGTTTAGAATTGTGATTTGTGCTTTAAATTCAGGCAGAGTGCCAGAGGCTTGTTTTTGTAGTGTCCCCAAATCATTTTTATTAACCCTCCCTCCCCCCAACTGCTAAGTCAGCTGATCCCAATTCTCTATCTATCCTCAATCATCTATCTGCTGATTTTGCCAAACCCATACACACTATACCCACTTCTTTTGTGGTCAGATGTATGGATGAATTCCCCAAAGCATGTAGTGCAAGGGCCTGCCTGTATAATTTCAAATGGTACTGTTTCAGGTTTTTGGATCCTATTATTATCTTGATAGGTAATAGCAGAATGTCCAAATGTGCTCAAATGTGTACAATGTGTATTTATATCTTTGTATTATGACACTTCTTACCTGTCCAGTGGGCTGCCAATAGTGTAACTAAGGAGGGGCTGTTCCAAGTAATACCCTGTATTTAGGCATTCATCTCTCAATGAAGTGAAGAGGGTTACCTGTCTAAGATTCCCACCGCTATAATGTTAGAAATGGCCCATGAGAGGGGGGGGGGGATATGATAGGTGTACCTTATACTTTGGTGTTGTAAAATTCCCCTTAATAAATGTTATCTGGATGTTGGCCAAGAATGTTTGTGTCTAATCTGCTTTCCATGTTTATGTGCAAAAATACTAAGTTTTTTTTCTTTTCCTCAACAGTTTCTTTCCACGCCACAGGAATGGCAGACTGTGGCCTCCCACTTTGCCTAGCGGTGGGACTTTCCTAACTGCGGAGGGGCAATTGATGGGAAACACGTCCACATCATCCTACCACCCAACTCGGGGTCGTACTATTATAATTACAAGGGGTTCAATAGTATTGTGATGTTGGCGGTGGTGTCGGCTAATTATGACTTCCTGTATGTGGACGTGGGGAATAATGGCCGGATGTCCAATGGTGGAGTCATCGCCCAGACGGAGTTTTACAGGCATCTCCAGAATGGCAGCTTGGACTTGCCACCTCCAGAAGAGAATGTGGAAGGACTCCCATTCGTCTTCGTTGCGGATGAAGCATTTGCGCTGGGGGACCATCTTATGCGGCTATTCCCGATGAGGACCCTCACCCCAGAACAGAGGGTTTTTAATTACCATCTGGCCAGAGCCAGAAGAGTGGTGGAGAACACATTTGGAATCATGGCCAGCCGGTTCCGCCTATTTCTGACACCCATCCATATGGCGGAGTATAAACTTAATCATATAATCCTGGCGTGCTGTGTTCTACATAACTTTTTACGCCAACATTCTGCCAACTATGCTGGCTCAGTTGGGCCTGAGGCCGGAATTCTAAATGAAACAACCCTGACGGCGCTTGAAAGTGGCCGTCCTGGCTTGCCCTCCCTGAGTGCCCGTGATGTCCAGTTAAGATACCTTGAGTTCTTTGCGGGTAGGGGGGCCATCAATATGCCAGACAATTTGTGAAGCCTTTATCAAATAAAAACAAAAAAAAAGCAAATCTTTGGTGACATTTACTGCTTGTGTTTGTTTTAGCTGACCCTGACAGAAATGTGGGGAGTCCAGAAAATGGCGTGATTTTGTAACCTTATACAAAGCACTGTTGGGTGTTATTTACTAAAGGCAAAGACACTTTGCACTATAAGTGCTCTTGAAACTGCACTGAAACTGCACTTGTAGTGCAAAGAGGATTTGCCCTTAGGAAATAACCCCCATTTTCACAGAAAGCAGCAATTACATCACCACAAAAGTGTTGTAGCGTTGAGACAATAATCCACACATTTTTGATTAACAATCTTTTTAATACCTGCACAATCACATGTGCATTTAGAAAAGGTTTTTAAAACAAACCAACATGTTTGTTGTATAACAATTTTTGGGGTGGCATTATAAAAAATAGAAATGTCCATTTAAGATAAAACAGGCATGTGTAAAACCAACAAGAAAGGCACAAATCTTGAACTTACAAAGTTCACATTTGGTAGAACTTGAAGGCAATATCAGACATGAGTATTTAGGAACTGTGTTTGATATTGCATTCAGATGGGGTGAAGTCACCCCAGGAAAAGCCAAATTTGGAAGATGCACACAAATTTGCCAATGTCAACATGTGCTAGCTGCCATCACGGGGGATCAAGGGACGTGTTTTGGGGGAGAAACCCCTTCCTCTCAGCTAATTTATTATTGAGGAAGGGGTTGCACCCCCAAAATGCATCCATTGATCTCCCATGATGGCAGGTAGCACATGTTGACACACTGTGTGCATCCTCCAAATTTGGCTTTTCGAAAAATCGTTAAAACATTTTGAACATTGTAGCACACAAAAAAACAAAAGGATTTGGAGGGGTTTTAAACTCGCCCCAAAACATCAATGATGTTTTTATTTTTTTAAATAACATCATTGATTTTTTTTCTTGAGGTTTTCCAATTCTAAATTACACCCCATGATCTCCCCAATCAGGATCTGGGCACTTTCTGATGTGAAAGGATCTGGATCCAGAACATCACGATCACCTAAAAAGAGAGAAACCAAACAAAAACAGGTATCAAAAATATGCCGGCATCCATCTCTTACCTGAGCCTGTGGTCGCAGACACTCACCTGTTGTGGTGACAATTTCCACCACATCTTCTTCCTCCTCCTGCACTTCTTGGATTGGGGGGATTTCCCCTTCTTCCAGAGGTGGGGGGTCTGTGGTCTCCTCGGATGAGGGGTGACCTCCGAGTCTTTTCTCCCCTATGTAAAACAAAAATGGTATACTTAGCACACAGATATTTGATGGCAGAACTATAAATAGGAAACATTGCTTGGAAGTGGGGTACAATTGTCTATTTTTGCAGCGTTCCAAAATGTAACATTTTCAGTGTCTTTTGTCAAGCTGCAATACTTTACCTGTTTGGTACAAGCTTCACAGATGGAGTCACCTGTGTGGGCCCCCCTAATAAAAATGGTGTTCTTGTGTCCCACACTAGTGCTCCAGTGTCCAGATGTGAAAACAGCTGCTCAGTGTCCTCTCCTTACACAGATTCTAGTTTGCATTTCATTCTAGTAACAAAGCCATCTACACAACCAAATTAGTTTCATACAAGTAGGGCGTAAAAAATGTGGCCAAATGCATATGGCAAAAACAATGGTGTTTTATAGGCCGAATGAAAAATGTTTGATACGAACGAATAATGTGCCCATGTACATGAAAGTTGCCATTTTAAAATGTACACTTTTAAGAAAAGCACATGGAGCAGCACGAACGTCATAAACATAAAGAATCGGAACACAGCACAACTACTTACTTTTTTGCAGCACTCTCTGGATCTTTCTGTACTGCTCATGTTCTCGTAATTTCAGGTCCGACCACCGTTTCCTGAGCTGATCTTTTGATCGTCGTACCCCGAAATTCCGGTGCAGACTCCTGACCACTTTCGCCATGATCTTGGCCTTTCTGACATTGGGGTTGGGGTAAGGTCCATACTTCCCGTCATAGTCAGCCTTCTTCAGGATGTCGACCATCTCCAACATCTCCCCAAAGGACATATTTGATGCCTTAAATCTCCTTCTGGATCAGGACGTGTCCGGATGCGGGCTTTCCTCCTCCTCGTTGCTGTAATTAGCACGCACCTGCTGTGTATCCGCCATGTGCTCTTCCCCCACTGCGCAGGACGAAAAGGGGTGGGGAACAGACTAGAAAGAACGTTAGGGGTGGGCAGAGTTACACGCATGCGCAGTGTGTATAAAGCGTAACACGCGTGCGTATTACGTACGATCTGTGAGCGGAGGAAGGACCATCGGAGGCACCGATCATGATAACGAAGGTAAGATCTAAACTTGGGTCTATACAGCTTCGAAATTGAAGCCCATATTGTAACAAGATTAGGAGAGTTTGGCCTGACCTTAGGGTTTGTCTTGTGTTGTGTCTTGCAGAGAAAATGGATGGCTTTAATGACCACAACTTCCTCCCCCTGTTCATAGACAAATACAGGGAGCTGCCCTGTCTGTGGCAGGTCAAACACCCACATTATAATCATAAACAAAAGAGGCAGACAGCGCTGGAGAAACTGCTGGAGTTGGTGAAGCCGGTGGTCCCCACAGCAACCATCCCCTATTTAAAAGCCAAAATTGGTGGCCTGAGGAGCACTTATCTAAGGGAGCGCAGGAAGGTCACGGATTCCCAGAGGTCCGGAGCTGCAGCAGATGACATTTATGTCCCTAGGCTGTGGTACTATGAGAGACTGCGATTTCTGTCAGACCAGACTGAAGTCAGGGAATCCCTCTCCACTCTTCCTTCCACTCTTCCTTCCACCCCAGCTGAGGCTTCCGATGTCCAACCTGGGCCTTCCAGCCAGGAAGAAGTGGAGGAGCCCAGCTGGAGTCAGGTATAGCATTCTTCTACAGATTTCTTGTCAATAAAGAAATGATCTTTACTAGATGTCATTATTGATCACTAATTGCTGATTGAAAAAAGTGTTTTACATATCAATAGACAGTAGTGCGCACCCAAAATTCGGACAAGAATGAAAAATGCTGGGCTCAGAATGATAGTCTGTTATATTTGTTAACATTCAATTTGCAACAGTCAGGAGGTGAAAATTGTGTGTGAATGATGACTAAAAAACTAAAACTATGTTCCTTTTTCATACACAGGAAGACCTCAGCCAGGAGGAGGCTGTGGAATGTGGCAGCCAGTAGGAGGCGGGGATTAGTGTCAGCCAGGAGGAGGCGGGGCTAAGTGTCAGCCAGGAGAAGCCTGAGACAAGTCGCAGACTGACAGAATCGCAGGTTCCTCCCCTCTGCCTTCCATACAAAAGACCCAGGAAGGGGAGTCACGTTCAGGATTCTGCACTCAGGCTTATTCAGGAGGCTTCTGCATCCCTCAGAGCCTTACCCACTCCTGAAGAGGCCTTTGCCTGCATGGCTGCCACAAAACTGCAGGGCATGCAGGAGGGTCAATGCCTCATGTGTGAGCAACTTATTTATAAAGTCCTAACTAAGGGGGTGAGTGGCGAAATCACACCCAAGACCGACGTGATTGATTGCTGCCACAACTCCACCACCACAGCCACAGAGTGGAAGGAAGCGTGGAAAGAAGACCAGATAGTGATGGCCCTGGGTTCAGTCTGGTCTGACAAAAGCTGCAGTCTCTTGTATGACCACAGCCTGGGGACACAGATGTCATCTGCTGCTTTCCGGATCTCTGGGACTTCTGGAACTAGACTGCACTCCGTTAGATAAGGACTCCTCAGGCCACCAATTTTGCTTGAAAATAGTTGATGTGTGCCCTGGGGGTCCAAGGCTTCACCCATTTCTGCTGTTTCTCCAGCGTTGCCTCCCTCTTTGTTTAGTTGTGAGCCCTTAATAAATTAATTTTTGGGGAAAATTATACTCTCCTATGTGTGTTTTCCTTCAAAAAGGACAGTTTGTTTGTGAGGATTCAGGTACATTTCGAAAGTACAATGTGAAATTAACAAGACACAACAACACCAAACAATCTCCTACAGATTAAATAGAACAACATATCAATGGTGTTGTGGTAACTTGACACACAAAACACACACAAAAATATTCTGGAGTAAAAATAAAAATACAATAAAACAAAGATTAGCCTTGAAAAAAAGACAAACCAAAAAAAAAATAATCTGCCTTAAAACCAAAAAAAAAAAAATTCCAACACAAAAAAAAATGGTGTCAGATGTGACAAATCAAAATATATTAACGGAATCCTGATAAATAATAAAGAAATAAGTTTGTGAGAAGTCTGTGTGAATATGAGCAGCAAAACGACTTCATTATTCTCACATTATAAAGAAGAAGAGAGTGCGCTGTATTAAACCATTTTTAACATTGCACCGTGACGAAAGTGTTGTATCCATTGCGAACGCTAAGTTTACCAGACCGAGCTGTTCCGTCTCTGAATTTCTTCTGAGCATGCGTGGCACTTTGTGCGTCGGAACAGGCCACACGCGTTCAGAATTGACGGGATCGGATTTTGTTGTCGGAAAATTTTATAGCCTGCTCTCAAACTTTGTGTGTCGGAAAATATGATGGAAAATGTCCGATGGAGCCCACACACGGTTGGAATGTCCGACAACACGCTCCAATCGGACATTTTCCATCGGAAAATCCGACCGTGTGTAGGGGGCATTATAGTGTATTTGGGATAAAACACACGCGGGAGGATGAGTGAAGTAGCGAAATGTAAGATCTAGGAAAGACCTCCAGGCTGGTGGCTAAAAAGCATATATCCAGAAATTCAAACGAAGAGAAAAATACTCCACCACTCAGGTAGGTCTAGGCTGATAGACCGATGTAAGAATTCAGATCCTCCAAGTGGAAAGAGCCCCAGGTGCTGGCTAATGCTGAGACAAGTAGAAATGGACGAAGTAATCTGGATGGCCGCACACCGGACAAGATAACAAGTGCCTTAAAACCTATTGCGGGCAATACTCTTCTCAGAGCAGATTCCACACATCCTAAACATACCATCCGGGGTGTACCTTATGGACAATTCCTGAGGTTAAAGCGCCTATGCAATACACCAGAGAGCTTCCAACTAGAAGCCAAAGACATGGCCCGGCGTTTTAAAGACTGGGGGTTTTCAGACGCCTCGGTCAATAGAGCATTAACCACTGCCAGCACTGTCCCCAGACAGTCACTTTTACAAGATAAACACCAATCAAACATTTCCCTTAAAAACATCCCAGTTTTTTTAACACCGTTCAGCGCAGAGTTCAATAAAATAAGGAATATAGTCACTATATAGCCATATCAAGGGTAAACACATACAATCCTGCACTAATGGGAAAATCTTCAACATCACTTCATTTATAAACTGCAACACCCAGTTTATAGTATATGTCATCACTTGCGACATTTGTCAGATCCAGTATGTAGGACGTACGACACGCCGTCTTAGAGACCGATTATATGATCACCTACATGATATAGAGAAGGACAGGCTAACTAAAGTCGCTAAACATTAGATTTTTGTGCATCACAAAGACGTATCAAGTCTTTTTATTCAAGGTATAGAGAGAGTGGTGACACCTATCAGAGGGGGTGACAGATTTCAGTTACTATGTAAACGTGAAGTTTACTGTTAAATACTAGAATCCCGTTAGGTCTAAATTTCGAATGGGATGTTTCCTATTTTTAAGTTTAAATGTTTTTTATTGAAATTTTTCACAAATAAAGAATTAAGCGACAAGTAAACATAGTAAATAATGAAAAAAAAAAAAGAAGAAAAAATATACATTTGCGTACTTCAGAATATCATGAAGTCCTGAGATAGTTACATGCTATTGCTGACAGAAACTTTTCGGTCAATTAAAACAGTAAGGATAAAACTGAGGATTCGGTGAGGATGTGTGACATTTACAAGCTGGAAACGGGTAGCAATCAACCGAAAAATAATATAAGAAAAAATATTAAAACGTTACCGAACAGTAATTCCAGATATCAGAAGTCTGGCTCTAGTGTACAGATCAGGAAATTCAGAGAGACCTCCCACCGCTTAAGGCAAATGCTAGGTATGAGTAGATTTGTTTTAAAGGAGAACCCGCCAGGATTTGCCGTGGCCCGCACACACTACCCCCATGGGATCACGCTGTAGGTGTGATACGGGACTTCACAGCGGTCCTTGCTATCTCCAGTAATGGAAAATCCTATGGGAAGGACACAGTAGTGTTGTTCACTTCCTCCAGGCTCCCGAGTAGGAGAAATATCAAAGTAACTAGCGGTGGGAATATCCCCCCGACACCCCAAGCCCTTTTATCCCATATCACCCCATCCTGAGGGATGGATAGGGATAAATTTTCCAGAAAGAACTTAGGAGGCTAAGAAAAGCCAGAGGGAAGACAGAAAGAGCGCAGGAAAGGAGGGAGCAGAGAAAAGAATAGTGGAGAGATGAGAGTTGATCAGCTTAGAGTATGAACAGGTCCAACGGCTGTCTCCGTCCCCGGTATCAAGGCTATATTACAGAACGTGGCCCAAGGTTCCGATATTGCATAGAATTTTTCCATTTTGTCGTTAAGCTTAGCCACTATTTTTTCCTGAGCCATTATCCAAGACACCTTCCTTTTACAAGGCTAGAGAGCCACCTTAGGTTTTTTCCAGGCCTTTGCTATCGTAATTTTTGCTCCCAAAATTACAAAAAATACGAGGATCTGTAGATGTTTAGGTATATCTGGCATGGTGTGGTTGAATAAAGCTATATAGGAACTGGGTCCAACTGGAATCTTAACTAATTTGCTAATTATATAAAAGATTTTCCGCCAGAAAGGTCTGATGCGAGGACAGGTCCACCAAGTATGTATCATAGAACCAACCATCCCGCAGCCTCTGAAACACAGAGAGGTCCCAGGATATAGCAAAGCTACTTTAGAGGGGACATAGTACCATCTGGATATAACCTTTATATTAGCTTCGATAAGGGAGATGTTACAGATACCTTTAAATGAATTAGTCCAGGACCTGAACCAGACCGTCGGCGGCCATGTTCCATCCAAAGTTACGCAAGAGCCTCCTCCCAGGCTCTTGCGTAACTCGGGTTCTCCAGTCTTGTTTGTAATGCGTTATATATTAGGGAGATGCCCCCCTTCTGCTCAGCACTGTTGAATGCCCAGCACTCATAGAGGGTGAATGCGGGAGGTTCAGGTCTAGTGATCCAAATATTGTTGAGAAAGTGAGATAATTGTGTGAATCTATATCGTTCTGAGTTGGGCATTTCAAGCTTGTGAATACAGTGTGATAAAGTGAGTGGACCAGTTTGGGAGAAGAAGTGGCCTATCCGGTAGAGGCCTTTATCTGTCCACCAACGGAAGGCCTGAATATTTAATCCTGGGGGAAACCTGGGGTTGTGGAAAATGTGTGATAAGGGCTTTAGGGGAGATATAAGAGAGGCGTTTTTGTATAGCTTAGTGCTTAGGGCGATGGAGTGTGATAGGATAGGTGCCAGTATAGCCGGCCTTTGCTTGGGGTCACACCATAAAAGGAAATCGATGGTGTTACGGGGTGTCGCCCACCTTTCCATATGAAGCCATTCTGGTTTTGGGCCTCTAGAGAAGGCTATCGATATCTGGGACAACTGTGCTGCTTGATAATATCCCCAGAGGTCTGGTAGACCCAGTCCTCCCTGAGACTTCAGACGTGTAAGTATTCTAGATGGGCATCTATACCCCTTGTTACCCCAAACAAAGCGAACTATTTCAGATTGAAGTTTCCCTAAGAAACTCTTCGGGAGGGGGATTGGCAATGAACGAAATAAATACAAGAGACAGGGAAGTAGTGTCATCTTCACGGCATGCACCCTACCCAGCCAGGACAGACCACATCTTGACCAATATTGAAGATCTCCCTTACACTTTGCGATCAGTGGGGGATAGTTGGCTTTAAATAAATCCTTAATATCCGGTGTTAGGTGTATCCCCAAGTATGGTATAGCCCTCCTGGCCCAGGGAAATGTGAAGTTATTAGTGAGCTGTGCAAGTATTTCGGGCGGTAAGGAGACATTTAGGGCCATGGATTTAGACATATTGACTTTCAATCCCGAAACACTACTAAAAGAGTTCAGCACGGCAAGTAAGACTGGAGTTGAGATTAGCGGGGATGTTATGTAGAGTAGCAGGTCATCCGCGTACAGAGCACACTTGTGTATCTTGTCTCCGCAGGTGACCCCTTTAATATCTGGGTTAGATCTAATAACGATAGCCAGGGTTTCAATGGCTATGGCAAAGAGAAGTGGGGAGAGGGGACAACCCTGTCTAGTCCCCCTACCTATTGTAAATGATTCTGAATATCTACCCAGTAATCTCACCTGAGCAGTGGGTGTGGATTACATGGCGTGAATTAAGTGCATAAAGTGAGGACCCAAGCCCCATCTTCTCAAAATCTCGGACAGATAACCCCAGTCTATGGAGTCAAATGCCTTGTGTAGGTCAATTGACAGTAAGAATCCATTTTGTGACGGATTCCCATCCCATGGAGACTTAAGGAGGGAAATCACATCAATGGATCGTCTGATCTGGTCAGGACCCTGCCTCCCCGGAATGAATCCCACCTGATCATTGTTTATATAGGGGGGTATGAAACTCGCTAACCTATTCGCCAAGATCTTGGTCATAATTTTGATGTCGTTATTAATTAACGATATAGGCCGATAGTTCCCCACTTCACTTGTGTCCTTTCCCGGCTTAGGAATTACCGATATATACGCAGTGTTTAAATCTGTTCCCAACGGAGCACCTTTCCTGAGAGAGTTAAAGAACTTTGAGAGGTGGGGCGCTAAAGTAGTGCCAAATTTTTTATAATAACCAGTAGAGAACCCGTCCGGACCAGGAGAGGAGCCAGTTTTCAAAGATTTAATCATGTCTAGGACCTCAGATGGTGAGAACGGGCAGTCCAATAGGTCCTTATGCTCTGTAGTCACTGATGGTAGCTTTAATGAATCAAGAAAACTATTTTTGGATTTCCCAGGTGGGGTGCTATGTGGCTGGTATAGATCCGAATAGAATCGGTAAAACTCCTCCATAATTTTCGTGGGGTTCTGAGATAGGTCTCCATTATGCAATCTAATTTTAGGGAAGGCCAATTGGCGTGGTTTAGGGTTAAGTTTAACCGCCAGTTTCGATCCCATCCTATCTTTCTGGGAGTAAAAACGTGCCCCTGTCCACCTGAGGTGTTTTTCTGCAGCTGTTGTGAGGGACAGATTGAGCTGGGCCCTAGCTTTGTCAAGGTTGGCTAGTGAGACCTGAGTGGGGTGAAGTTTGTGTGCTTTCGATAAGGATTGAAAGTCTGCTGTTAGTTTTAGTAAGTCTGCTCTGTGTTCTGCCTTTAGTTGAGCTGCCAATTGAATTAGTTTACCTCTTATCACCGACTTATGCACCGCCCAAACCGTAGCAGGAGATATTTCCGGGATAGAGTTTAGACTGAAGTATTCCTGAATTGCAACATCTATATTAGAGACCAGAATGGGGTCGCTAAGAATTGATTCCTGTAATCGCCAACGTGGTCTATCTCTATGTCCCGCGGCTCTCCGGGCCGACAGAGTGACCATAGAATGGTCCGATATAGGGGTATCCACTATCCGGGATTTTATAAGTAGAGGGATTACTGTGGCGCGCGTGAAGATGTGGTCTATCCTGGCATAAGATCCATGGGGAGCCGAGAAGTGTGTGTAGTCTTTAACTTGAGAGTTCAATTCCCTCCAGGTGTCTATCAATCCCGCCTTCTGAAGTAACTTCGCTATTCGGAGGCTCTGTTTGGAGGGACGTTTAGGTTTTGACCCCCCGAACCGAGTTTATCCATAGAAAAGTCAAACGCTATGTTAGAGTCCCCACCCATAAAGATTGTACCCTTTAGGTGTGGCCCAAGAGTATGGAGTAATGTGTCAAAAAACACCCTCTGTCCTTTGTTAGGTGTGTAGTATGATATAAAGGTGTATAGTTCCCCATCTATATTCCTAGAGACCAACAAAAAACGACCGTGGGGGTCAACTACCGTTTCTGGTTGAGATAGATTAATGTGTTTCGCGAAGCATATTGCTACCCTTTTTGTTTTATTGGATGCCGAGGATAGAAAAAATTGGGGAAAACGTTGGTGAAGAAAAGTGGTGTTATAGGAAGCAGGGAAGTGAGTCTCTTGCAAGAGGAGAATGTCCGCATGCATAGACTGGTAGAGTTGAAATAATTTTCTCCTCTTAGTGGGGGAATTCAGGCCCTGTGTGTTATGCGAAATAATTTTCAGGGTGGAGGAAGTTATGGGGTGTTCAGGCATACCGTGTGTAGGGTGTGATCCTATTTGTTAGAGTGTTCTTACCTGAACATTGATAAAGGGAGATTCGAGGGACCCAGAGACTGGAGAATGCCGAGAGCGTGCATCCTGGGAGTGGAAGCCATCGACGGAGGCTATCACTGTACCAACTCATGTGAAGATAAGAAGGGAAGAGGAGAAAGAGAGAGAAAGAGAAAGAAGAAGAGATGTTATTGAATACATTATACAGAAACCTTAAGCATGTCTGCATATAAATAAAACATACGAGAGCAACAATAACCCAGGGATCCCCAGATCCCCCCCATACCCCAGGGCCGGCTGGAGATGCCATGCCGTGCCCTAAACCTGAGAGTTTCGGCGTCCTAACAGTGGGACTGCCAATCCAGAAACCGAGCGCACTAGTAGTGCACTAGGTTTCCACGTGAGGTGCATTTACAGCACCGCGGCCCCGCCACCTGAAGAAAATAGAACTGGAGACTATAAAGAGTCTAACTAAACAAACAAGAACCGAGCATTCCTGCTATTAGACAAAGACCGGTCTACACCGCCAATAGCTGGGTGCTATTTACTAAATCCTACTTTCACTCTGGGAGCCCTTCCCCCCTTTCCTCGAGGTCCAGGAAGGCAATAAAATATGTAACTTTGGGATGAGCCTGAATTAAAGGATATAAATTCTGCCATCCTATATGAAAAAGTGGTAGGTTACGCTGCATCGCCCGGGCCATGGTCCTGTAGGGCGGTTCAGCGTAAACCGTGAACTGTGACAGTAATTATATACCTCACTTAAAGCTGTTCGGGATAACAAAACATTAATCACATATCATAAGTGTTGGTGGGATTAAATTCAGAACCTTAAAAGCCCCTGGGAGGAGAATGGTCGCTTAATCAGATTCTTCAACAAAACCCGGAGGAAACTAGGTTAGATAATCCCCTTCCCTCTGCCCCAGCTTAGACCAAGTGTGAGCCCTGTATATCTGTGGCCTATGAGAGCCTGTATAATGACATTCATTTTGAGGAGATCAAAGCATTCAAACCCTTATTGTGGGAGGATTCCAAGATGGGGCCAGTGGAGAGCCAAGATAGACTCTGCGTTACCGAGAAGGATGAAAAATGAAAATTGTTAACAACAAAAAGTCAAAGAAAAAATTGAAAAGAGAAGTCCGGATCAGGGTCCTGATCCTTAGCTGATGTGAGATGTCATGGGGGGAGATTTTCTTTCGACCGTTTCGAGTTTTGCTTCCGTTGTAACGGACTGGCAGGCGGAGGTCGTTTTGTGGATGAGGTGGTGCTCCTGCTGTTCTGCGAGGGTGATGGTTCGAGGGGGATCAGACCCAGACATAGCAGGAGGTGTTCTCCCTCCACGAAGGAAGAGAAGCCATAGGATTTGTTTCTGTAGCAGAAATTCAAACGCAGAGGGAAAGACCATCGGTATGTTATTTCCTTTTCCATAAGCAGTAGCAAGGGCTTTAGGGAGCGCCGCTTTTGAACTGTGTATGGTGACAAGTCCGCGAAGATCTGGATCTTATGCCCAAGCAAATTGAGGTTATCAGTTCCCCTGGATCTTCTCATCACTTCCTCTTTCACAGAATAATAATGGGGTTTAACGATAATGTCTCTAGGGAGTCCATCCGAGCGAGGGGGTTGTAGGGCCCTTTGAGCTCTGTCTAGTTCCAGTCGGTTCTCTGAAATATCAGGAATGAGATTCCGCAGCAGGGTTTTCACGCAATTGTGTACTTCTTTTTCAGATTCAGGGAGCCCGCGCATGCGAAAGTTATAGCATCTCGACCTATTCTCGTGGTCAGCGATTTTTGTAAACGCTGTTTCCAATTGATCCTGCATCTCCTGAATCCTTGCTGAATTTTGATTTATGTGTGACACAGCCTGATCTGCTTTCTTTTCAATAGTATCTATTCTTTGCCCTATTTGTTGTAGATCCGCATGGATAGATGCTGTTATTTGGGATGCGTTTAGGGCTAGAGTTTTGGAGAGTAGCTGGGAGAATGCTTCCATCATTGAGGGAAAGTCTGTGGGAGCAGGGATGGCTGCTGCTGTCTCAGAGACAGATAATAGGAGTCCCGTGTGTGGGTCTGTCATAGGAGTGGATGGGAGGCCCGGGCCAATCCTGCCTAAAAGGGACTCTGTTGATGAAGGAGATGTGGTCTGAGGCAGGGGTGGAAAGTCCATACCTGGTGACAGAGGAGGCTGATTGTCCTGGTCAGCAATGGAGACATCTGTGCTGTCTGTGCTGAGCGTGCCTCGTGGGACCGCCGCCATCTTGGCATAGCTGGCCTGGGTGCAGGAGGCCTTCATCTGACCCTCCAGGCAACGCCTAACGTGCGCCGTTATGGTGTATGAATGCCTGAGGGTTTCCCCTGCTGATATATCCCGTTTTAGCGGTTACGGGAGTGCTCCGTTCACTCCGATGTTTAATACAGGGCCGCGGTGTGACGGAGCTCTAATAGCCGGAGGCCATCTTCGGAGCTGCCGCGAATGCGCCTTGATGTTTCCTATTTTTATGATTAGCCTACACTTGTCTCTATTTTTGATTCAATTCCGTTTCGATACACTCTTCTTGATTATTGAACTTAGTTATTATTTTTACTATTGAATCCAGTCTGACTGTGATCCATTGGTTTAAATGTTCATTAAACATCAAAGTTTATGCAGACATTAGCATTTTTCTGATTTACATATCGTGGCGTCTATGGACATACTGTGAGGTCCCTCCCCTTTTCCTATCTCTTCCATTTTTTGTTTTCCTAACCATACTTTATGTCAGATGTTGCCACCCTTTTAGATTGTTCTATTAGTTAGTACCGTCCATATTCATATATATTTTTACATACATAGGTCATCTTCATAGCCTTGTCATTTTATGTTGTTTTGGACGGATCCCAATCTATACGTATAAAAAATTGCAATCACGTTATTCATATATAATAAGCAATCCTTTGGGAGTTTGGGAGTACAGCACACTCTAGTGTCCACAACATTGTCCTTGTCAGGTACCCTGAGTGGCAGACATCCTGCATTAAAGACAGTTATCGGGGAAGCCCACCCTAACCCAGCTGCAATCCAGTAGTTCAAAAGGGTACAATATTCCACCTGTGGCTACACAACAGCAGTCTCAAATCACAGGTAGTACCTACCACAGGTTGCAGGAAAGAGATTTGCATGATTCCCCCATCAACACAGACAGTGTTGACAGGGAAATCCCTCCTGCTAAGCAATTGCCTTCTCCCTGCAGGGGGGCGGGAGCGGGCGGGGAAAGCCAGTGATTACCGCTAGCAGCTATAAAAGGCAGGATTGATCTATCAACTTGGTACATTCAGCCTGCCCATAATGATTCGAATATAAGTCGGTTCCTGCCAAACCGGCCAAGATTTCAAATCATGTATGGTTGGCCTAACAGTAACCACAAAAAACACAATCTAATACCCAATTGTTTGGTAAAATATAAAAGATGATTTTTCACCGAGTAAGTAGATACCAAACATGTCATGCTTTAAAATTGCGCACGCCAGTGGAATGGCGACAAACTACATACGTTATATTATCCATAGGGGACACTTTAGAAGCCTTTACAGGTTACCACTTTTGATTTACACAGGAGCTCTGGTGCTAAAATTATTGCTCTTCATCTGACATTCATAGTGATACCTCACATGTATGGTGTGATTGCTGTTTATGTACCGCCTTTGCACATGAGCATGGGGGGGGGCTTTAAATTAAACCTTTCCTCTGTCCTTAAAAGCATCAGATCATACCAAGATCAGTATGATCCAATGCTTTTTTCAAACCAGTAATGGTTTGTTTACAAGTAATGAAACCAGAAGTGACAAAGTTTCTTAAACTATAGAGATGATGGGGTCATTCCGGGCCGATCACCTCTTTGGTCAGCTGTTGGAACCCCCGGCTGCAGTCCCAGGTTCCCCAGTAGGACTAGAGAGGCTGGAAAGGCAGTGGAAGGCGGCTGGGGGGGGGGGCTATTTAGCCACAAGGATTGCATTTCCATGAAAGTGCTCCGCTGACTGAAAAAACAATATTGGGATCATCCCGGTATACCAATGTAAGTCCTGCAATGTAAAGGTATGTGGTGATGCAGCAAGTTATTAAATACACTGGGTGCCGTGAAGAGGCCTTGCAGCTTACGCATGTGTTTGCAAATGCTAACTAAACCCCTGTTTTTAACACAGATTATTGAACAGGTTAATTTGCTTGGTTGGCAGACTGGTCTATGGAATGTTCTGTTTTTGTCTTTTATTAAATAGACACATCTGCTTAGGGCAGGGTTGCTACATTGTATATAAAAGCCGCAGTGCCATTACAATATCCACCCCGTGCTGTGGAGCCTGGGGGTAGTTTGCAGCCCAACTACAGGGGCTCCTGAGGCAAATTATTATTATTTATATACACGAGTTACATAGCAGTTTGCATAACACTTTACAAAAAGTGAAAGAGCAGATAGAGCATTTTTGGTAAGCTGCAGTTGTTTTCACATTTAGAGAATATTTAAAATAGATATCACAGATTATTTATATATACACCTGAGATCTGGAATGCCAAAAAAGACTGGTGGGCTATCAAGGACAGAGTAGTTAGCTGGAATGTTATTGTTAAAAAGTAATTCCCTGCTAGGGATGAGCTTCGTGTTCGAGTCGAACCCATGTTCGACTCGAACATCGGCTGTTCGATCGTTCGTCGAATTGCGAACGATATGGGCCGTTCGCGCCAAATTCGTGTGGCGCGTCACGGCCCATAATTCACTGCGGCATCGCAGTGCATTGCTTGCTGATGATTGGCCAAGCATGCACTATGACCCGCATGCTTGGCCAATCACAGCGCCGCCTTAACAGAGAGCCATAATTGGCCAAAGCCAAGGAGGCTTTGGCCAATTATGGCTCAGGGGATTTAGTACACGCCCCACACTATATAAGGCCGCCTGCACGGCGGCCCTGTGCAGTGTGTTCCGGTGTGCTTAGAGAGAGAGAGAGACAGTGTCATTTCATTTGAGTTAGCTAGATTAGGCAGGACAGTCAGTCAGTTAGCTGCACTTAAAGTGTATTGTGTATATATATGCATCCCAGGTGTTGCATATATATATATATACACTGTATTCAGTTTAGCTAGATCCGTTCCTGTTATCTTCTAGACTATTTACATTTAGTGCAGTGCGTCCTGCTCACAGTGTTCAGCTAGATCCGTTCCTGTTATATTCCTACTGACAGGCAGGCTTGTCTTGTTACAGTATTTTGAAGAAAATTACTGGTGTTCTTTTGATCCTATTAGTGCCACAGTCAGGCAGCTAGACTATTTACATTTAGTGCAGTGCGTCCTGCTCACAGTGTTCAGCTAGATCCGTTCCTGTTATCTTCTTACTGACAGGCAGGCTTGTCTTGTTACAGTATTTTAAAGAAAATTACTGGTGTTCTTTTGATCCTATTAGTACCACAGTCAGGCAGCTAGACTATTTACAGTTAGTGCAGTGCGTCCTGCCCACAGTGTTCTGCTAAACCTACAAGTAAGTGGGGTGCGTCCTGCTCACAGTGTTCAGCTAAACCTACAAGTTAGTGGGGTGCGTCCACCTCACAGTGTTCAGCTAAACCTACAAGCTAGTGGGGTGCGTCCTGCTCACAGTGTTCAGCTAGATCCATTTCTGTTATCTTCTTACTGACAGGCAGGCTTGTCTTGTTACAGTAAATACAGCTACCTGAAGAAAATTGCTGGTGTTCTTTTGATCCTATTAGTACCACAGTCAGGCAGCTAGACTATTTACAGTTAGTGCAGTGCGTCCTGCTCACAGTGTTCTGCTAAACCTACAAGTTAGTGGGGTGCGTCGTGCTCACAGTGTTCAGCTAAACCTACAAGTTAGTGGGGTGCGTCCACCTCACAGTGTTCAGCTAAACCTACAAGCTAGTGGGGTGCGTCCTGCTCACAGTGTTCAGCTAGATCCGTTCCTGTTATCTTCTTACTGACAGGCAGGCTTGTCTTGTTACAGTATTTTAAAGAAAATTACTGATGTTCTTTTGATCCTATTAGTACCACAGTCAGGCAGCTAGACTATTTACAGTTAGTGCAGTGCGTCCTGCTCACAGTGTTCTGCTAAACCTACAAGTTAGTGGGGTGCGTCGTGCTCACAGTGTTCAGCTAAACCTACAAGTTAGTGGGGTGCGTCCACCTCACAGTGTTCAGCTAAACCTACAAGCTAGTGGGGTGCGTCCTGCTCACAGTGTTCAGCTAGATCCGTTCCTGTTATCTTCTTACTGACAGGCAGGCTTGTCTTGTTACAGTATTTTAAAGAAAATTACTGATGTTCTTTTGATCCTATTAGTACCACAGTCAGGCAGCTAGACTATTTACAGTTAGTGCAGTGCGTCCTGCTCACAGTGTTCTGCTAAACCTACAAGTTAGTGGGGTGCGTCCTGCTCACAGTGTTCAGCTAAACCTACAAGTTAGTGGGGTGCGTCCACCTCACAGTGTTCAGCTAAACCTACAAGCTAGTGGGGTGCGTCCTGCTCACAGTGTTCAGCTAGATCCGTTTCTGTTATCTTCTTACTGACAGGCAGGCTTGTCTTGTTACAGTAAATACAGCTACCTGAAGAAAATTGCTGGTGTTCTTTTGATCCTATTAGTACCACAGTCAGGCAGCTAGACTATTTACAGTTAGTGCAGTGCGTCCTGCTCACAGTGTTCTGCTAAACCTACAAGTTAGTGGGGTGCGTCCTGCTCACAGTGTTCAGCTAAACCTACAAGTTAGTGGGGTGCGTCCACCTCACAGTGTTCAGCTAAACCTACAAGCTAGTGGGGTGCGTCCTGCTCACAGTGTTCAGCTAGATCCGTTCCTGTTATCTTCTTACTGACAGGCAGGCTTGTCTTGTTACAGTATTTTAAAGAAAATTGCTGGTGTTCTTTTGATCCTATTAGTACCACAGTCAGGCAGCTAGACTATTTACAGTTAGTGCAGTGCGTCTTGCTCACAGTGTTCTGCTAAACCTACAAGTTAGTGGGGTGCGTCCACCTCACAGTGTTCAGCTAAAGCTACCTGTAGAAGGTTGGTGGTGTTCTCATACTACAGGCAGGCAGTTGATTTTGCTAGCTGCAGTATCAGTATATATATATATATATATATATATATATATATATATATATATATATATCCCAGCTTAGTGCAGCTACAGGCCATTAGTATGTCTGGAAGGCCAAGAAGGAGAGGCAGAAAGTCACAAGCCAATAAGAGAGGGCAAGCAGGCTCTGTGTCTAGTGCTGGTCGTGGAGACGGTGCATCCTCATCAGCACGTGGCCATGGGACACGCTTGGCCTTTTTTTCGGCAGCTGGCCATGTTGAGCCGCAACATGCGGAAGACTTGGTCGAGTGGATGACCAAGCCGTCCTCATCCTCCTCATCCTCTCTCACCCATGCCCAGGGTACTTTTTCTGGCAAAGCAGCGGCCTCTTCCCTCGGCTCAATGTCATCAGTGACTCCTTCCCTAGCCCCACCATGTCCTCCTGAGGAGTCCCTCGAACTGTTTGACCACAGTGTTGGGTACATGCTCCAGGAGGATGCCCAGCGTTTGGAAGGCTCTGATGATGATACTGAGCTCGATGAAGGCAGTAACACGAGCACGGACAGAGGGGGTGCCCAAGAAGGACAGCAATCTGGCAGTCATGCTCCCCCTGCTGCAGCATACTGCCAGGTTTGCTCCAGTGATGAGGAGGGAGGGGATGATGAGGTCACTGACTCAACGTGGGTGCCTGATAGGAGAGAGGAGGAGGAGGAGGAGGAGGAGGCGGCACATCACCAGCGAGGCAGGATGCCCTCCAGGGGCCAGCCTAAGGGCAGCACATTGACTGCATCACACCCCAAAGCTCCACATGTGCAGGGCGCTGCAGTCTCTGCGCGTTATTCAAAAAGTTCTTTGGTGTGGGCCTTTTTTGAGACGAGTGCATCAGATCGCACCGCTGCTATTTGCAACATATGTCTCAAGCATATCTCGCGTGGCCAAAACATCTCCCGCTTGGGTACCACATGCTTGACCAGACATATGTTGACCTGCCATGCAGTTTGTTGGCAAGCGTATCTAAAAGACCCACACCAAAGAACAAAGAGGACCTCTGCTTGCTCCTCATCAGCTGAGATTTCCAACCCCACTAGACCTCCAGTCCTCTCTGAGACCTGCACTGAGAGGAATGAAGGTGTAGAATTAGGTGTGTCACAGCCACGTACTTGTGGGCAATCTGATTTTGGTACACCGACGTCAGATTGTACCAGGCAAATTTCCCTGCCCCAGCTGCTGCACCGCCGAAAGAAGTTTGCTCCCAGCCATCCACATGCCCAGCGGTTGAATGCTAGCTTGGCAAAATTGCTAGCACTTCAACTGCTGCCTTTTCAGTTGGTAGACTCTGCCCCCTTCCGTGAGTTTGTGGAATGTGCAGTTCCTCAGTGGCAGGTACCCAAACGCCACTTTTTCTCACGGAAGGCGATTCCGGCTCTCTACCAGCATGTGGAAGGCAATATCCATGCCTCGCTGGACAGGGCGGTCAGCGGTAAGGTGCATATTACCGCTGACTCATGGTCCAGCAGGCATGGACAGGGACGTTACCTAAGTTTCACGGCGCATTGGGTGACTCTGCTGGCAGCTGGGAAGGATGCAGGACAAGGTGCAGTAGTGTTGGAGGTTGTTCCGCCACCACGCCTCCAAAATGCTAATGATTGTGACACACCTCTCTCCTCCACCCCCTCCTCTTCTTCTTCCTCCATGGCCTCTTCCTCGGAACCAGCGGTGCTCCGTAGTCGTTCAAGGGGCTACGCAAGTACGCAGGCCAAAAGATGCCATGCGGTGCTTGAGCTGGTGTGCTTGGGGGACAGGAGCCACACTGGGGCAGAGGTTCTGTCAGCTCTGCAGGGGCAGGTTCAGAGGTGGTTGACGCCACGCCAACTTAAGGCAGGAATGGTGGTTTGCGACAATGGCACCAACCTCCTCTCTGCCCTCCGACAAGGACAAATGACCCATGTGCCCTGTTTGGCTCACGTCCTTAACTTGGTGGTGCAGCGGTTCTTGGGCAGGTACCCGGGCTTACAGGATGTCCTGAGGCAGGCCAGGAAAGTCTGTGTGCATTTCCGCCGGTCATATAATGCCAGTGCTCGGCTGACGGACCTCCAAAAGGAGTTTAACCTGCCCAAGAACCGCCTAATCTGTGACATGCCCACCAGGTGGAACTCAACGTTGGCCATGCTGCAGCGGCTGCACACGCAGCAGAGGGCCATCAATGAGTACCTGTGCGACTATGGCACCAGGACAGGGTCAGGGGAGCTTGGTTTTTTTTCCCCACGCCAGTGGGCCATGATCAGGGATGCATGCACTGTCCTGTCACCATTTGAGGAGGCCACGAGGATGGTGAGCAGTGACAGTGCATGCATCAGTGACACTGTCCCCCTTGTCCACCTGTTGGAGCACACGCTGCGTGGAATAATGGACAGGACACTTGAGGCAGAACAGAGGCAGGAAGAGGAGGACTTCCTTAGCTCTCAAGGCCCCCTTTATCCAGACAGTGTTCCTGCGTGCCCGCCGATCACACAGGAAGAGGACGAGGAGGAAGAGAAGGAGGAGGAAGATTGTGTCAGTATGGAGGTGGAGCCTGGCACTCAGCATCAGCAGCAGTCTTTAAGGGATCAGTCCCAAGAAACACATGGACTTGTACGTGGCTGGGAGGAGGTGGCTGCGGACCATGTCGTCCTTAGTGACCCAGAGGACTCCGGACCGAATGCCTCAGCAAACCTACGCTGCATGGCCTCCCTGATCCTGCAAAGCCTGCGTAAGGATCCTCGTATTCGTGGTATCAAGGAGAAGGACCAATACTGGCTGGCAACCCTCCTTGATCCACGTTACAAGGGTAAGGTTGCGGACCTTATCTTGCCATCGCAGAGGGAGCAGAGGATGAAACATCTTCGGGAGGCCTTGCAGAAAGGTCTGTGCAACGCGTTCCCAGAGACTGGGAGGTTACAAACTCCTGTTTCTGGACAACGTGTTGCTGAGGCTTCGGTCAGTCAAAGAAGGAGCGGTGGAGAAGGTGGCCGTCTGACCGATGCGTTCAGACAATTTTTTGGTCCGCAGCCCCAAGGTATGATCGGTTCCAGCAACCATCGCCAGCGTCTGTTTTACATGGTGCAGGAATACCTAGGGGCAAGATCAGACTTGGACACCTTTCCCACCGAAAATCCTCTGGGTTACTGGGTCTTGAGGATGGATCACTGGCCAGAGCTTGCACAGTATGCAATTGAGCTACTGGCCTGTCCTGCATCCAGCGTTCTTTCGGAACGCACATTCAGTGCTGCTGGAGGCGTGGTAACCGATCACAGGGTGCGTCTGTCCACTGACTCGGTCGATCGACTGACCTTCATAAAAATGAATGAGTCTTGGATCACCACCAGCTACCAAGCACCTGATGCTGATGTAACTGAATAATTTTTTTTGAAATCTCAGATCCCTTCAAAGACTGCCTATGCTGATGCTGAGTGACTATTCCTGAGTAATTATCCTCTTCCTCCTCAATCATCACGCTAATAGCTTGTAAGAGCATTTTTGGTTCTGGGCGCCACCACCAGTGCCTAAGGCACAATTTTTCAGCCCCTGTTTAACAGGGGCGTGTAATTACGATTTTTGATGTAATACTTTGCAGCAGGGCTCGTTCCTGCATTCCAACTAGAGTGTCTGTGAGGGGTTGCAGTGTTGTGGCACCAGCACCAGTGCCTAAGGCCCAATTTTTCAGCCCTTGTTTAACAGGGGCGTGTAATTACAATTTTTGATGCAATACTTTGCAGCAGGGCTCGTTCTTGCATTCCAACTAGAGTGTCTGTGAGGGGTTGCAGTGTTGTGGCACCAGCACCAGTGCCTAAGGCCTAATTTTTCAGCTCCTGTTCAACAGGGGCATGTAATTACAATTCTTGATCTAATATTTCACAGCAGAGCCCTGTGAGGGCTTACAGTGTTGTGGCCACAGCAACACCTAAGGCCCAAATTTCTGCTGAGTATATAGGGCAGGACCCTACTTTCAAACAACTAACTTACAAACGACTCCTACTTGCAAACGGAAGGAGACAACAGGAAGTGAGAATAAATCTACCCCTAGGAAGGGAAATTCTCTCCTGTAAGAGTTAATATGGGAAAAACTTTTCTCCTTTCCACTGATGCTTTCCAATCCATTGGGACAAAAAGTGAGGTGAAATCTTCTGAAGAGGAGGAAAGACAGCAAAACAAATGTCACAGGGGTGATAACCCTTCCCTATGTTTTTCAAAAAGCTTAAAAAAGATTTTTTGGCTGGAGCTAAACACGTTAAAAATGTACCCGTTCAAAATTACAAAGAGATTCTACTTAACAACAAACCTACAGCCTGTATACTGCTGTTCAGAGTATATAGGGCCTGGTGGCCCCACACCTTTCCTTATTTTAATTTGGGTGCGGGGTTCCCCTTAATATCCATACAAGACCCAAAGGGCCTGGTAATGGACTGGGGGGTACCCATGCCGTTTGTCTCACTGATTTTCATCCATATTGCCAGGACCCGACATTACATTAAACCCGCAAGCAGTTTTAAATGAGATTTTTTTCCTTTAAAAATGACATTTGGTGCAGGGACTGTTCTAAACACGGGAAACACGCGTCACTTTACAGGCATACTATAGACACCCCTCAGGTACGGTATTTAAAGGAATATTTCACTTTTTTTTTTTACTTTAAGCATCATTAAAATCACTGCTCCCGAAAAAACGGCCGTTTTTAAAAGTTTTTTTTGCATTGATACATGTCCCCTGGGGTAGGACCCGGGTTCCCAAACCCTTTTTAGGACAATACCATGCAAATTAGCCTTTAAAATGAGCACTTTTGATTTCGAACGTTCGAGTCCCATAGACGTCAATGGGGTTCTAACGTTCGTGCGCAGGTTCTGGTGCGAACCGAACCGGGGGGTGTTCGGCTCATCCCTATTCCCTGCACTAATGCTTCCCTCTTCTCTGAGAACTTGGGTCCACAGCTTTGGTCCCTAGTAATTTACTGATTATGCTGACAGTACTGCTGCTATCTCTCCTCAATATAGACATTCTTTGTATTAAGATTAATGATGGCAGGGACATCTCTGAGGTGCCCCATCAAAGTTGTGCTATGGGGCCCATAATCTGTAGTTATGCAACTGTGAGTACTGGTCATAAAGCAGACATTTGCAGATCTTCTTAGACTTTCAATGGAGATTGAATTTATTGTCCATCAATGTTTATTATACTGTTGTTTTTTTTATAAATTCCTGTTATAGAATACAGTATCAAATCAGCCATTCAATCTGGTGATTTGTTAATGTATCCTTACATCCTATGTACCTTTTCACAATTTGAACAAATCTGCTGGCACATGTTGAGGAGAACAAAAAAAATGTAGGGATAAGGAGACCTATGAGTGCCTGCTTTAGTAAAGCTGTGTACAGCAGAGGAGAATATGATAGCTGGGTTAACCAGTGGTTTCTATGTGATCCTTTCTTCTCTCAACCTTCTCTCATGGGCTGCAACATGTAAACAATCTACTGGTATTGGAAGCTATTTAAAATATTCAACTGTCCTACCTACATGCACTAAAGTAATATTAGCATTCATTAAATTCCAAAGGTGATGGACTTATTTAAAATGACAGTAAATAGTGCACTGACCATATGTAAAGTGCATTCATCCTTGGCAATCAAGAAGCTTTCATTTTTTCCCTGTTTGTGACAACAGTAAAGTGCAATATGATTGATTTTCATAGGTTACTGTGCTTTGCGCTTTGTGCTACAATCCAATCAAGTAAAGCAAAATGAACATGTACCATTTAACATCCCTCACTACATATTCCGCTTTGAAAACCTTCTTTGATCCCCTCTACCCCAATAAAAGAATGGACATGGAGGTTAAATGACTCTCTCTTGACTGAACCAGAGTTTGATACACAGATAGCAGAGACGATATCAAACTTTTTCACAGACCACACCTCTGATGACACCTCTCCTCCCATTAAATGGGAGGCATTGAAGGCGGTATTATGGGGTAGGTTTATTCAAATGGGTGCCCGCATGAAAAAAGAACGCTCAGCTGCGATAGCTAAGGCGGTACACAAACTTAGGACATTAGAAACCACTCAACGCTCCCGTCGGTGGAAGTGCTTGCGGAGGTCTCTTCCGCTTACACTCAGCTTAGAGAATCATATAAGGCATCAGCCCGCACGTTTGCG
The DNA here is from genome assembly GCF_042186555.1 of Aquarana catesbeiana. Classification (NCBI taxonomy): domain Eukaryota; kingdom Metazoa; phylum Chordata; class Amphibia; order Anura; family Ranidae; genus Aquarana; species Aquarana catesbeiana. The sequence goes on from NC_133324.1 coordinate 763,490,790, forward strand.
ATCAAACTAGCCTTTCATCAATACAAATTTCGGGATAAATGTGGTAGATCCCTGGCTCGCACCCTGCATACCAAACAACCTAACACCTTTATACCCCACATACGGGACAGTTCTGGGAAAACTGCCTCATCACCTTTTGAGATGGGACGGGTGTTCCAGGACTTCTATCAATCCCTGTATAATATACCTACAGCAAGCCCCATTGAACCTCCCTTTACTGCAGCGGAAAAACAAGCCTCCTACATCGCGCAAACTGGACTACCCACTCTAGATAACGAAACGATAGAGGACCTTGAGGCCCCGATTTCGGAAGACGAGGTTGCCCGCACTATTGCTTCTACCCTATCTGGTAAAAGCCCGGGTCCTGATGCCTTTACTCCAAAATTTTACAAACAATTTGCTCCCCTCCTTTCTCCCTTCTTAACAAAAGTATTTAACTCCATCTCTGAGCAATCAGTGTTCCCACCACAAACCCTAGAGGCACATATCACCCTCATCCCCAAACCAGACAAAGACCTGACTGTTTGTGCTAATTACAGACCCATTTCGCTAATAGGAGTAGATCTAAAGGTGTATGCGAAAGTGCTAGCTAATAGGTTGCAACCATTGTTACCCCGCTTAATACACCTAGATCAGGTTGCCTTTGTGAGTGGAAGAGAGGCGCGAGATAACACCCTGAAAACACTTCTCATTGCGGATTATGCTCGGGCCCACAAAATCCCACTGTGCCTTCTCACAGTCGATGCGGAAAAGGCCTTCGACCGTGTTGACTGGCAATTTCTCCGCCTATCATTGCAACAACTAGGTCTAGGCCAAAACATGATTTCCAGAATAATGTCCCTCTACACATCTCCCTCCGCTAGGATTAGACTAAACGGTTCCCTATCTCCAAAATTTACTATCCACAATGGAACACGGCAGGGGTGCCCCTTTTCCCCCATTCCTTATGTGATTGTTATGGAACATGTAGCCATTGCCCTTAGAAACAATCCGGCTATTCATGGTGTTAGTATAGGCCCTATACACACTAAAATTGCCCTATTTGCTGATGACCTACTCATATTTGTAACCCAACCGCAAGAGTTTTGGAGGTATGGAGAGGTTAGTAACTTTAAAGTTAATCTTAATAAGTCAGAAATCCTCAACATTTCACTCCCAGCAGCGGCTCTCCAACAGCTCGCGTCTTCCTTCCCTTTTAAGACAAGCTCCACATCTATTCGTTATATAGGAATCCATATTCCAACAGTCGCATCTCAATTATTTTCCAGCAACTTCACCCCTTTACTTCTTAGAACTCAAGCGGATCTGGCCACATATGCCTCTAAACAGCTCTCCTGGCTGGGTAGGGTGAATGTCTTGAAGATGGATGTTCTCCCTTGATTCCTATACCTTTTTCAGACCATTCCCATCCATATCCCCACCTCGTTCTTTAAAAGGCTTCGCCAGATCTTCTCTAAATTTATATGGCAGGGACAGAACCCCAGGATAAAATATGACACAATGATTCTCCCAAAGGTCAGGGGGGGTGCGGGGGTCCCAGATGCCTCTACATACCATAAGGCAGTGGTACTCGTGCGTATAGTGGATTGGTTCCACCATTCTTCCTCCAAACTCTGGGTTCAATTAGAGAGATATCTTAATGAGGTGGACCCCTACGGCTCGGCGTGGGGGCAGCATACTTTCTACTGCTCTTACTCGTCAAACTCTCCAGATTTGGGACCGCCTGACCTCAGCGGGTAAACTGTCTAAACTCCAGGGCCCAATGACCCCTCTCTTTGGGACTCTGGCCCTCCCCCCAGCAGCAAATAAGTTGAGATTTGGACCCTGGAGTAGGGATAGCCATAGACGGTTAGCACAGGTTTTACGCGCTGACCCATCTTTGAGAACAGACATACCCTCTAGTATCACTGTTATATTCCCTGCTACTGAACGTATCTGCTCCTGACCTTCCAACATATACACAGAAATGGGAAACGGAGCTGCAACACTCCATCTCCCCCACTGAATGGCAAAAAAGCTTTATCCTAACGCATAGGATTTCCCTGGCAACTAAGACCCAAGAAAAAGGGTTTAAGTTATTAACGAGGTGGTACAGATGCCCAGTGACTATCAAACGGTTTAACCCCTCTTTGACAGACATTTGTTGGAGATGCTTGTCCTCTAGAGGGACAATGCTTCACATCTGGTGGGCTTGCCCTCCAGTTTGGAAACTATGGCAAAAGGTCTTTGATCTATACAGCAGGCTGATGACGACATCAATTAAGCCAACACCAGAGATAGCCCTACTATCTATGCTCCTGGGCCCCCTCAAGTCGATTAAAAAAGATGTACTGCGCCACTTTCTGGCAGCAGTTAGGACAGTGATCCCCCGACATTGGAAAACGGCAGATGTGCCTTCCTTGGGAGTCTGGGGTGTCGAAGTGGATCAGATATGAGATCTGGAGCGTCTGTTGGCGCAGGAAGTGGGGAAGGAGGAACAGTTTTCCACCATCTGGGCCTCATGGTCAATGTTTCGCTACTGTGATGACTTCTCCTTATGGGTCAGAGATATCCCACCCTTACCCACCGATTAGCCATGCTGGGGTGCCTAACACCTCAGGTTCCATCCCTTACTTCTACACACGACCTTATTTTCAACTTTCTCTCTATTTCCCTTTCATTAAGTACTGAACCAATCACTCAAGCATTTAATTAAAGATCATATACCCAGAATAGTTAAATGATTTGAATATCTATAATAGGGGAATACATGATCCCTACAGCATTCTAATTTGATGAGACGGTGCCCTCAGATAACACTAACAAGCGAAACCACAAGGTTTAATATATGGTGGCTCCCACTCGCATGTTATTCTTCTCTTATATTAAAGATTTCTATGAACAATGTGATATACCAGTAATTGACCGAAAGATACTTGTCAGAATGATTAATCCTGTATATGCATGGTTAAGGTACACCTCACTATTCTATGTATAATATATATGATATTATACTGTAAAGAACGTTATTTCTTTGTTATATTCTTTATTTTCTTGCTTTTGAAATAAACTAAGATTGAAAAGAAAACCTTCTTTGATTTGGTTTATTGCAAGGACTTCTAGTTATTGAGTAAAAGTATTGGGACGCCTGCCTTTATACGCACATGAACTTTAATGGCATCCCAGTCTTAGTACGTAGGGTTCAATATTGAGCTGGCCCACCCTTTGCAGCTATAACAGCTTAAACTCTTCTTGGAAGGCTGTCCATATGGTTTAAGAGTGTGTCTATTGGAATGTTCGACCATTCTTCCAGAAGCGCATTTGTGAGGTCAGGCAATGATGTAGGACAAGAAGGCCTGGCTCGCAGTCTCAGCACTAATTCATCCCAAACGCGTTCTATTGGGTTGAGGTCAGGACTCTGTGCAGGCCAGTCAAGTTCCTCCATTCCAAACTCACTTATCCATGTCTTTATGGACCTTGCTTTGGCAAAATCATTTGGTGGAGGGGGGATTATGGTGTGGGGTTGTTTTTTTAGGGGTTGGGCTTGGCTCCTTAGTTACAGTGAAGAGTCTTCTAAAGCATCACCATACCAAGACATTTTGAACAATTTCATGCTCCCAACTTTGTGGGAACAGTTTGGGGATGGCCCTGTCCTGTTCCAACATGACTGCACACCAGTGCACAAAGCAAGGTATATAAAGACATGGATGAATGAGTTTAGGGTGGAGGAACTTGACTGGTCTGCAAAGTCCTGACCTTAACCTGATAGAACACCTTTGGGTTGAATTAGAGCGGAGACTGCGAACCAGGCCTTCTCGTCCACATCAGTGTCTGACCTCACTTCTGGAAGAATGGTGGAAAATTCCCACAGACACACTCCTAAACCTTGTGGACAATACTTTTGGAAATATAGTGTATTTTGACACTGATGTTGATGTTGGTCTTCTAGCCCATTATTTTTGCAGGATTTTGTTTATAACTCTGCATGTCCACAGCACTTTTCTTTATAGTTCTGAATACAGTATAATACAGCACTGTTTGGCTAGAAAGTACTGGAAAGTTATCCTCTTTTCTCTCATCACTTTACCCTCCCTCTCTCTATACAAAGCTATAAGTAGACCAGAAAATATGATTGGTAAGGACCACACTTTAGCCCAGGATATTAATGTCTTATCTAACCCTAATATGTCCTTTGGGGTTGTTGTGCTATGTAAGAGGAAGGCTTAATCCCTCTTTATAAGCAGTTTATTACTGGTTATTTTTACATAAGAACATTACGAACTGCTAAACATATTTAAATAGCAACATGGTTTGTTCTAATTTAATCTTATTTAGCATATTCTGTGGGTATATAACTCTACAATATTTGGCAAATTTGAAGCCCTAGCATATTTAACCAGACACTCTTACCCAGATCTGCCTTTTGTTTTTGCATATTAAATGCTCCAGTGTTTTGTGCTTTACAAAGTGCACAGTGAAGCCCAGGTCTTTTAGGGAGGTGGCAGAGAGGAGCCCCACAGTGTCAGTTTGTAGGGGCACTGTGCTTTCTTTCCTGAGCAGAGAAGCCTAAAACAGAACATGTCTGCCAAGATGGAAAGGCACTCAGCAGGAAGATTGTATTACTGCTCTGGAATAGCGATGAATTCTACTGCACCTTTTACCTCTGCTGTGTCTGTCATACCATTTCCCTCGTCACATTTTTCAGGGTTAGCAGCAACCATGTCCACTTGACCTTCATGTCTACTATTATTCTCATTTTTACCCATGGTAACTAAATCATCATTTACCAGTGCCTTGCACTTTTCCCCCCTGTCAGAAATATCAACACATTTATTATAACTCATTTTGGCGTTCGGCAGGGCAGTGTATGACCCTCTTCCAGCAACTGTCCTAAAAACCTGACCATCACTACATATTTCCACATTGGGTTGGCGACCCCAATCACTTAACTTATATTTGTGCCACCTGGCGCTTCTGCCAACACCCGTTTGTTTGGCATCACATTTTTCATCACCACATCCTTAGATCCTTTGTGGGTTTTGGGCACAACCTCTACTAAGTGCTCAATCTCACTTGGCCTTTCCATTTTGTGAGGGATACCATCTGCAGCAGCAGCAAGAGAGCCCTTGTCTATAAGCTGCTCCGCAGTCCCTCTATCTAGCACAACAGAAATTCTGTCTGCTCCAATGTTACAAACAGTGGTCTCTTTCATTAAAGGTAACAGGCTTGTTGCCAATTTGTCCCAGTCTATTTTCTTTGTGCTCCCATCAGAAGTACTAAGCAATACCTCTCTAACTACCCAAGGAGACACAGGACAGGGTGACTTAGTGACAAGGCACATTGCACATATCACTTTTGTTCCAACTAGACTGTGGCAATACGGTTTTAACCACAACAGGTTGCAATACCACACCCTCACCACCTGGCTCTGGTGGTGCTTTATTAAACTCATGAACACTTTCATACCTTTCATTGTCAGCATTGACAGACTGCAATACCCATTATCACCATGAGTATTTTCAAACACTTCAGTTTTAGCATTTAACGTAATTTCATCACCAGGTTCAAGTACCCTCTTATCCATCAGAGCGACACTATAGCTGTGTCAGGCAACCTCCAACTCCAACATACAGAGCTCCCTGGAGGTTTCTAGGGACACCTCTGTGGCCTTATATCCTGTTGCTAGGGAAGATAGCATGTCCTCAACCATACTCATAGCAGCATTTTTACCTCTAGCAAGCTGCACTAACACATTAGCAACTATACCATCAGCATTAGTCAACTCAATAGCAGTATTGTCATA